>NC_059341.1:28140500-28451000 GCF_018350155.1 Leopardus geoffroyi | reverse complement strand
AATAAAAGGTAGAAAAATGGAATTTCGCATATTTAATATAATCTTATAATTCTTACAAAATAAAAAATTCTAAAATATCACATAAAGAATAAAAACAACTCTCATGTTTTACCAAACTAACTCTGTCATTTCATCTACTTAAAAAGATTTCTGAAAACCTAGAAGAAATTCAATGATTTACTCAATTTTAAAACTCAATTTTATTTTGAGGCAGACACTATGGAAAATACTATATCCAAAAGGAAAAATGTATTTTGCTAAAAGGAACTCCCAAGGCAACTTTACCATAAGGGTAAGGTCTAATGATTTATAACTACTACATATCTTTTCAGTTGCTACTGGAGAATACACATTTAAAACAGATTTCTTCGTTTTCTTAGGTTGACCTCAGATACTCAGTGAACATTAAGGTTGCAGCAATGCCCAAGCCCTTGCACATTCACACAAAGTTACTCTTTGGCTGTAAAGGATCCTTTTAAAAGAGAGAAAGTGAATATAATGGAGGAGAAAGGGACTGGGGAGGAAGAAAAAGCCGCTTTTGTGCCATATGAATTATTTATTCAGTCAAGCAATGAACTCACTATTTCCAACTCTAACAATCTATCAGGGAACTCTAAATAAGTGAACTCAAAGAGTAATAAAGTTTAAAAACTATCACTACTTACCAAGCTTGATTTTTTTTCTACTTGAAAACATTTTTAACTTTGTAAATTATATTTTTACAGAGTAATTTATAGTTCTAACTTATAAGTTTTATAAATCAGACAAGAAGTGTCAATTTTTAAAAGACCAAAAAAATCAGCTAATAACTTTCATCAGAGGATATTAGGAATTAACAAACTATGTTTTTGTTATTTAAAAAAAATATTTATCTTTGAGAGAGACAGAGCATGAGCAGGGGAGGGGCAGAGAGGGAGGGAGACACAGAATCTGAAGCAGGCTCCAGGCTCCGAGCAATCAGCACTGAGCCTGATGAGGGGCTCAAACTCAAGAACCACGACCATGACCTGAGCCGAAGTCAGATGCTTAACAGGCTAAGTCACGCAGGCGTCCCTATTTTTTTGTTACTCTTAATTTAGAAACCCAATTGCAAAAATGCCCATTTATCAACCTTTTTACTACTACTATTATTTGTGTCTGCTTAATAATTAAGTATCTTAAACTGGCTCAAGAAAATCTTTCTCCATTGGTGATAATGTCATCGCGATCTGTTGTACAGAAATCTCTAGAAGGTCGTCTGGTTCTTGATAAGCATAGCCGAGTTAGAGTCATATTTCCCTCACAACCATTAATGATGTTTGGTTGCCTAAATTATTAATAGAGATTAAGCCTTTGAATAAAGGCAGTTAGATAAGGTACTTGTTTCCTGAAAAGAGAAATAATCAGGTTTAATCTATGCCCATCACCTTCTCTTTACATATTTGAGATGATGCAGAATTTTTGCCCCCTTTCTCATCACAAAATAATTTACTCTAGAAATATGAAAACACTTTGCCTTTTGTGTGAATGTTTGAATCGTCATTGCTCTCTCTTTTTGGCTTTGACTGAGGCATTTGTAACCTATAACCCCCACACAGAATGCAACTTCTTTTGAAAAGTTACACACAAATCCTTATACTTTCATTCTCTATTTAAAGTTGTTTGAAAATCGCTAAGTCTCAACAGAAGTGTCTATAATTTGACTGGACTAGTATTTTCAGATAAAATACCCAAATAGTAAGCCTAGTATCTTGTCATTTGGTCTAGCTCCCTCCGTGGTCCAGGTGCCTCTGATTCTCCCTGCTTCTGCTTTCCTTTCAGACAAATCATCTGGTAAGACAGAAGCACTGATCCTTGTTTAAGCCCCCTCCCCCCCCCCCCCCCCCCCCAGCCAATGAGAATCAGAGCTGGGAGAGTACTTAAAATCCATCTAGATTTCCGGTGAGGAAACTGAGGTCCACACAAGTGCTGTTATTAATCCAGATACCCATAATTAGTTTGTGGCACAGCACAGATTAGAAACTGTGTTTTCAGACACCATCTGGTGCTCTCTGCTCCACGTCTTCACCAGCCTCCCAAACGGATCCTGGAATTCATACTGAAGAGTATAAAATGCGTAAGGCCTTTTGGAAAGCACTTTAGCAATATGTACTGTGAGGCTTAACAGGGTTTGCCCAGTAATTCCACTCCTGGGATTCTATCTTGGGATAAACTGTCAGATAAGCTTTATATACAAATATTCTTGTTGGGTATTTACAATCAGAAAAACATTTAAGAACATATGTAGCCAATAATAAGAGGAGGTGGTATATCTACTAAAAGAACTATAATGGAGCAACTGGAAATGTTTATTAAAATTTTACAGTAGTGTTATAAAAGGAACTTTCTTATGTTAAGTGGTGCTGTGTATGTGCAGAAGGAGACAACTTAAAAAACTTATGAATGTACACAAAACAAATTTTCTCAAATCCTTAGTTCTTCATTGACATTCATTATATTACATTAAGACTGACAAAAATAAGAGAGGAATTTTATTTTAAAGAAGAGATTGTAAGGGAGAGAAAATGATCTCCAATAGATACAGCTGCCTTATTTAAAAAAAATTTTTTTTTAACGTTTATTTATTTTTTGAGAGACAGAGACAGAGCATGAGCTGGGGAGGGGACAGAGAGAAGGGGGAGTCACAGATTCTGAAGCAGGCTCCAAGCTCTGAGTTGTCGGCACAGAGCCCGATGTGGGGCTCGAACTCATGAACCACGAGATCATGACCTGAGCCGAAGTCGGATGCTTAACCGACTGAGACCCCCAGACACCCCCAGCTGCCTTGTTTTTCTAATTGGCATTGCACAATTCATTTTCTTTCTCCAGAACTTTATAGGGAACAAAAACCTGCACTGATAATCACTTCAGACTGAAAATAAATTTCCTAGAACCTAAAGAAAACCTCAAAACCCTCCTTAAAGCTGAACTTCATTTTACTTAGGAGAATTGGAATGATTATCTTCCAAGTGATTTGAGTAGTATTTTTAAAGTCCTCTATTAACCACTGAATATCCTTTATCAAAGCTTCCAGTGATCTTCAATAGAAGCCTTTCAAAAATCTCACTCTTAAAAATGTGTAAATCTTGCCTAATCTTAACCCCAAGTTTGGGGCTGAACTAGAAGACACAGAGTCTGAGGACAGAAAACCATTCTGTGCATCTATCATCAGCCAGACAGTGCAGAAAAAAAAAGTGCAAAGGATATTAATATTATTTAAGACTCAAAAGTCTGATAACACACTTATTTATTCTGTAACCTATAGTGAAAGAAGACCTGACAATTGACATTACTGAACATGCATGACATGTGGCAGAAACAGGACACAAATGGGACTTATGTGAATGTTGACAGAAGTTATTAAGCTTGTAAAAGCTTCTTTTTATAATCAGCTAAAGAGACAGTAAAAAATGTTTATTTTTTTTCTAACAGGATTTTTTTCTATTTTAGTTACTGTTTCACTACTTTCTTCAGTAAGTGCTCTGTTCTTGATTTATCAAGACATATTAGATAAAAACACTCAAATGCCTTATCTATCTCAAAAAGAGAAAAAGGAAAATGGATATGTGGAAGTTCCACTTATATGTTTACTTTTTGCCAAAAGAAATAGTTATCCTCAAACCCATTTAATTTAAGATAGATTATTAAGGACAAATGGTAAAACATCTCAAAAGGCACTGTTTCAGTCACATTTTAAGTAAGAAACTCACATCATTCTATCTTTATTTTGGGTCTAAGGTTTCCATATATCAACAACCCTCTTATACTCTCTTGCTATTTAGTCTCCCTAACTAGGATTCTGAAAAATTGTCTGGTTCCTAAAAATAACCTGAAGTAGCTGAAACACCCACGTTGGCAAGAAATTTCCCATAATTCCTATTTGTAGGAAGGTCAGAGTCTCTCACACAAGTCACTGAACAGTGTTTCTTCTGAAATAAAGTGGCTGAGGTAGAGTGAACAAACTGTAAAGTTAACTAGTAGTTCTGTCATATAGTCCCCTGTAACCTCCTCACATTTTAACAATGACTGTTCCCACTTTTAAACAACTAAACCCAGTAAGGAAATTGTACCTTCCACCTCAAACTAGCTCTGTGAACTACACCAAATCACGTAACTTTCTGAGCTTCTCAGTTCCTTCTATAAAATGACCAGACCAAATGGGTTTCTTTAACTCCCTTTCCAATTTAAAAATCTGTATTTTATTTCTCTCAGTCTTTTTCAAATCCTTTTCAAAAGTGGTAAGGCACTTGGAGTAAAAGAAAACATTCTCACCTTTCTGCGACAGCCTGCACAGAAAAGTTTTCTGGGCTTTCCCAGCATTTTCAAAAACCTCCTGAAGATCTAGAGAAGTTGATTTCCCTGATAACATGATGATTCCTATAAATGAATAAGGTTGTCTCTGCTAAAAAAACCTTTGATCACTCTCCTTGTAGGCTACTAGTCACTAAGGTCTTCTGCTTAGTCAAGATAAATGCCATTACCCATAATAGGGTTTCTCTCCCATATAAGGTGTTAAGATTTTGTTTTGTTTTGTCTTTATACATTTTTGGGAAACATCAAGGCTTCTGGAAAGTAGTTTTGTATAGCTGGACAACCTATAGCACACTGGGTCTATATTCACCATATTAGCTAAAGAATGTGACAAACTCCGAGAAAAAATTAATTTTAGGTTATCAGTCTACTTTCCTGTAACTGAAACAATTCTCAAGGGTAAAATTAATGTTTCTATTTTAAACAGCCTTAATGGAACTTATTACATTATATAATACAAACCTCCAAAACTGTTTTCATATATCACAATGTCTGCTTTAATCTTCAGCTAAATGAATTT
Organism: Leopardus geoffroyi; assembly: GCF_018350155.1. Classification (NCBI taxonomy): domain Eukaryota; kingdom Metazoa; phylum Chordata; class Mammalia; order Carnivora; family Felidae; genus Leopardus; species Leopardus geoffroyi. The sequence continues at coordinate 28,446,151 of NC_059341.1, read as the reverse complement.
ATAGATAAATGGAGTGACTTCAAAGCCCTGTAAATGAAAAGACCAGTCAACAAAAATGCCTAAATCGTTTAGTGAAATGCTTGTGGATTTGTATATTTAGCATGTTACTGGTTAATCTTGGCTTAACCACCTCCACAACTCACTTCTCCCCCCCACCAAATTATTAAAATCCAAACACTTTCGTTTGGTAGAAAAATTTTCTATCTTCGAGTAAAGTCTAGACACATCTTTAAATACTTTGATTTTCTATGTTCTACAATATTAAAATTATTGGACATCACCTCCTGTAATCTTTTCATTAATTTAAGTTTCTATATTTCTTTATTAAATCTGTTAAAAGACCATATAATCACTAAGCACTGATTCAGTAAAACAACCAAAAAAAAAAAAATTAGTTAAGTTCTCAACCATTCCATAACTCCAGCTCAGTATGTTCCAAATAACCCTGAAAAAGCCTAAATGTCCAAGTTAGCAAGAAATTTCCTACAATCCTCATCTAAAAGGCGGTAAGGGTCTTTTCACGCCAGGCGCTGAATGGAGCTTTTCTTCTGAAACAAAGTGCCTGAGGTACAGAGAACAAACTGTAAAGGTAACTGGTTCTTTTGTCATATGATTCCCTACAACCTTCTCATATTTTAACAATTAATGACTGTTCACGGCTCTTAATCAATTATAACCAGTAAGATTTAGTAGCTTCTGCTACTAAAAGTCATGTGAACTTAAGCATTTTCTTAATTTTCAAACAGATTATCAGAACCTGAGAAAGTTAAAAAGAATAAGATCCGCAAATTTTCAATTTTCATTACTGTAAAACTGGAATACTAACTTAATACTAAATATTTACTTAAGTATATTTACACATTTTCTATTTTAGAGTTGACAAAATTTATACAGAAAAGCATAATTAGTACATACTATACACATACTTGAACACATGAAAAACCTCTTATGATATTAACTACTATGAGACAATCTACTCTTATTTACTGATAACGGAAAAGTGAGATATTTCCAAATACAGTGCCTTGATTTAATTTGTCAGTTAATGTGCCTATAACAGGGTACTTGGATCAAATGGGAATCAGAAGTACCAACCAGGAACCCACCTAATCTGCTTTTATTAAAATCAATAGGAAATCAATAGGCCCAGTGAGGCTGCAGGGAAAGTATGAAGAAGACGGCAAGTCCACCTCCATTCGCACCTCCTCAGAAAGGACTGTCACCCCAGCCCCCAACAAATCTCTATAACAGAAAAAGATAAACGGGATTATGCCAGGTTGACCCCAAGCTTTGTTCTCCTCCTCAAGACACATTCAACAAAAAGATCTAAACACACATCTGATTTGACAAGCATTTAGGTTTACAAAGAAGGAGGTGAAAGTGAAATCATACTTGATGCATTCATGGGTTCTGTGTCAAAGGTCATGTAGCAGTATTTCGGTGGCTGCTTACTAAGATCTGAAGTGGGCAAAGCATGGAGAACCACAAAACATAGTATATCCGCTCTAAAAGGCACCTTGGAAATCATCTCTTCCAACCTTTACATTGTACAAACATACTTTATAAGATATTTGATTAACTGTGAATTTCCTAACAGCTATTCAGAGGGTGATACTTATTTGTGGGAAAGACACATACATATACCCACAAAAGGATCAGCAGGTACAACTATACAATGGCAAAATGAAAAATTCTCTAATTCCAAGTCTATGCTTTAATATAAATAATTAAATTTTTGGTTTAACACACTCTTATATACTGGGTTTTTATGTTTTTCTGAAGGAAAATACTCAAGGACAGAAATTACAATGCTATCAGAATATATGAAAAAAAATTAGAGCCTTTTAAAGTAAATGAAATAGGAGATTGAATAATCTTTTTAAAATGAAACAGAATTGATTGTTCAAACATTGATTCAAACATTCTGAAAATGTTCAACTTAAAATGTTAACCATAATTTAGTGCTAAAATAAATTTTACTTTTTTCTCTGCCACAATGTAATGTAGAAAGAAAGCTCTCAAGAGAAACAAAAGCATTCAAAAAGAGACTTGGGGGCGGGGGAGGGTAAAAGGGTCAGCAAGAGAACTGGGAACAAATGACAATGCACTGGGCAGTGCAGAAGATTTAGAAGAGCAAGTGAATTTTGTTTTTATCATCTTTGGGATGTGTACTCAACAGCTACCAAACAAAAAGCGGTGAAGCCATGCTGCTATGAATTAAAAAATTTAGCTCTACTACTCTATTAAGAAAAGCGTGGAAGATTTTTTTGTAGAGGACAAATGTAATACAGAGAATTCAATCTTAAGTGTGGCTGCAATACCAGGCAAAATTTTAAACATTTGTATTTATATTGAGTACTTTCAAAGTTTTCCAATAAGATTATCCAAATGACATTCATCTATTCCACTATTGTTCCTCATCTACACATCTCCATGTAACACCTCTTTATTTATTAAAGACTGTATCATAATCTTCCTTTCTACCCAAACTCTATTGTATTCTTAGAATCTTTCAACATCTACAAATACACCCACAGAACTTCAACAATGAACATCTTCTACTCAACTCTATTCCTAAGACCTGACCCTTTGTCGTCACCCAGAACAATCTCCAACTCAACAAACTGTAAACGCCAACATGGAACTCTCTGACAAGACTTCCTCTTCTTCTATATCTCCCTGCCTTCATTTCTACTATACCCCATAGAGTGCTTCAGTCTTAGAATCCCTCAGGTTTTTGACCAGCTCCCTCTCCTAGACTCATGTCCTTCCCTACTACCTCTGCCACTAAATAGCATTAATTAATTAACCTCTCCTTACTCAGTTTCCATATCTGTATAATAATGTTCTTTATGCTTATTCAGCAAGCATTTGAGCCCATTCTGTATTACAGGCACTGAGAATACAGACAGACTACAAAATAAGCCTCCTGGCTTCATGGAACTTACATTCTAGGACTGAGGTTTTACCAGGCTGGTTGCAAGGATTAAATGAGTTAATATTTATAAAGAATAATGCATAGCACGAAATATGCAACATTTGTCATAGCTTATCATCTAAACTGCTCTAAATTCAACACCTTAATTTCCCTAAACTCATAACTTTTCACTGTACCAGCCTGGTAAAATCTCAGTCTTAGACTAATACTACATTCTGATCTCCATCACTTATTTAGGCTATAGACGGCATCTAAGCAAATCACATCTATATTGAGTTGTTCCATTAAAAGTGTGTAGTTTCTAGTCTTAGCTGGCTGAGATCCACAAGCTGGCTCAATGATTCTTTCATCTGTTTTTGGTTAGCTCCTTCTTTCCTTTGTAGGGCTTCTTTCTCTCTGATTGACTCTGAAACCTTTATGCTCCCCGAGATCTTGTCTTTTGCCTTCTTTTATTTTCTTCTCAGCCCATTTACTCTCCTATATATGGTCCCATGGTTTCTATCCCAGAGTCCCCAGTCACATCCCACAGCATCAGATTCAAAAGGTCAATTGCCTTGTTAGACCTCCCACAGTAGATATTTTACTACCATCTCAAAATACCCTACACTAATCTCCTTACCTTCTAAATTGATTCTTACTCATGTATTCTCTCTTTGTTTGGTATCATCATTATCCATGCAGTTGCCCCAGCTAGGAACTCTGGACTTCAACTTGTCTACTTCTCCCCCATTGGCCATTTCTAAGTACCAAGTTCTAATGAATTTACAATTTACCAACAACAAATGAAAGGAGTCCAAAATCTGTTCCCTTTTCTCCATTTCTATCAACACAGCCCACTTTAAGTCCCCATCAGCTCTTGTTTAGCCAACTATTTCACAAATGCCTTCCCTGCCTCCAATCTTTTCCCCTTAACTTTATCATTCACAACAGCTACCAGAGTATTCTATTAAACCTAACTACAACCAAATCAGGTCCCTGCTTAAAAGTCTTCAATGGCTTCCCAAAGCCTAGAAGGAAACAGAAATTCAAGATCCTAAACATGGCATAAAAATCCCTCCATAATCTGGTTCCATACCTCTCCATCATTCTTTTTTTAACTTTTTTTTTAACTTTTTAATTAATTAATTAATTAATTAATTAATTTTTGAGACAGAGAGAGACAGAGCATGAACAGGGGAGGGGCAGAAAGAGAGGGAGACACAGAATTGGAAGCAGGCTCCAGGCTCTGAGCCATCAGCCCAGAGCCCGACGCGGGGCTTGAACCCATGGACGGAGAGATCGTGACCTGAGCTGAAGTCGGACGCTTAACCGACTGAGCCACCCAGGCGTCCCTCCATCATTCTTTTTTTAATGTTTACTTATTTTTGAAGGAGAGAGAGAACGTGGGGGGGGGGGCAGAGAGAGACACACACACAGAATCCGAAGCAGGCTCCAGGCTCTGAGCTGTCAGCACAGAGCCCAATATGGGGCTCGAGCCCAAGAACCGTGAGATCATGACCTGAGCCGAAGTTGGACGCTCAACCGTTGTACACTCAGCCACCCAGGTGCCCCCCCCCCCGCCCCACATTGTTCTCTGTCCCTTATCTATACTCCTACAACACACATATGCTTATACTTCCAGAATACGTCATGATGTTTCTTACCAATGTGCCTTTGCTCTTGTTCTCCCCTAGTTGGTCCTCTGCTCCCATTTGCATTTCCCTCACCTCTGTTTTTCCCTGTCTCTTTCTCTGATCCTTTAACATGTAGTTCAGACATGATCTCTTCCCTTAATGCTTTCTTTGATCATTCTTCCCACTTCTCTACATTACAGTGACTGTACTGTACTACAGTATCTGTTTTTGTGATTCCATCCATATCTGAGCTCTGTAAGTGCAGAACCCCAGTCTTATCCAACGCTGTATCCCTAGAAATTAGCACAGTGACTACAACACAGTAGGCCATCATTAAATGTTTGTTATGTTATACTAGCTTATCGCATGCCAAGAATAAGTCATCAAGTACCAAATGTAAAATTATACAAAACTGAAAATGAAAAGTTAGGTGATTTACTTATCTTTTCTGATTGTTAAGTGCTATTACTAAAATGTTATCACTGGGTCTCAAAGATTAGCTACTGCTCCATCCAACAAAAACTAGACTTTTTAAATTGCTATAGTTTATCCTCCAAATGGTTCAAGTGTGTACTGAAACAGTAAGTTAATAACTTATAAAATGTATTCCTAAGTATTCTGATATTGGAAAGATATCTTGTGCCAAAGGCAGGATGTACTTGGTAGAGAAAGGGAGTGACAACATGGAGACTTGCAGCCACAGATTAAATAATGTGACCATACTAGAGGACTCATTTGACCCAATTTTTAAAGGAAAAACAATTAATACAAATTCCTCTAGTCCTTAAATTAACACACACAAATAAATAAAAAGATATAATCAAGAAATACTGCTCACTTTCTGAGAAACATTTCATGAAGGTTATTGCCCAAAATCTTGAAGGCTATTTCATGAAGCAATAGGGTATAATATACTCCCTATGTTGAGATGGATTAATATAAAATAATTTAAAATATGATATATTATATGACATAGCCTTCCTGGTAGAGAAGTGGGCAAAACAAATACCAGATGTGGATGGAACATTGTTATAATTACCCAGAATTCTTTGTGAGCATCTCAAATTACCTAAAGAGCTATAAACTGGTGTACATTCATATGTGTTCTTAAAAAATAAGTATCTTTCTTCAACTGCAAGAGCTTTCCTTATTTAAATGTAAATAACTGCTTTAAATATGCTACATATATGCTTAATCTTACAAAATAAAAACAGGCCACTAAAGTAAATTAAGTAGGAAATACTGTCTCTGAAGAATCTCTGAAAGTGTACTTAGGCCATTATACAGAGTTGCAGCTCTAAAGGAAAAATCAGTAACAGTCATGTGTTTTGACTGATAAAACCATGCATCACTGAAAGTTAGGCTATCTGAAGTAGCTGACAAAAAGCCACACACAAAAAGCTGAAATTTTTAGAGACAATATGTATCATGAGCATATAGCTATATAGAGTGAGTTCTCTTAAGAACCTCTAAAGTAAAGGCTCCAAGTAGGAAGGAGTTGACCCATGGAAAGACTTCCATGTAGTTACAAAACCCTTGAATTTATATAGAAATTTCTGTAAGCTAACATCACATTCTCAAAAAAGTCTGACCCTCAATGGTAAAGAGCCATAGCTCTAAAGGATTTGTCTGATTCTTCTCTCTTTACCCCTGGGGCTTCTTCATAAATCACAATTGCCTAATTTTCTCTACCCACAGTCTATTTTACTATAGGAATTTTCCAAAAGTATCATGTCAACATCCCTGAACATTGCTTTCCTAAATGAATACATGCTCCTGTTAAACTTTCTGATTTTTTTAAAAAAATTAATGTTTATTTTTGAGAGAGAGAGAGAAAGAGACAGAGCACAAGCAAGGGAGGGGCAGAGAGAGGGGGGGACACAATCTGAAACAGGCTCCAGGTTCTAAGCTGTCAGCACAGAATTTGACACAGGGCTCAAACCCATGAACTATGAGATCACAACCTGAGCCGAAGTCTGACACTTAATCGACTCAGCCACCCGGGCATCCCTAAACTTTCTGATTTTAAATTATGACTCCATGAACTTACCTTAAGAATAAGAAAGAGAGATCACTATCACCATTTATGTATCTGGTCATATCTGCAATTAGACAAACAGGTACTCTTACCTATATACTTTTCTCATCCCATGAATATATGGACATAAGTTTCATTTAAGAGTAAAAATTAAAACAGTGTTGAAAAATATATCAATTGCGGATATTATTTTTTACATTCTTGCATAAAAGAAAGGGAATTACATAATCATTTCATCATTGTATGACAATATACTAGCAACCTTTAAAAACAGTATCCTATTTATTAAAGAATATTAAAAAAGATGGCATATTCCCCTTAGAGATCTACTTCATATTGTCTTTTACGGCTTAGAGGTTAAATGCACAGTATGGAGCCAGGATGCCTACATTTGAATACAAGCTCCATTTGTGACCTGAGACAACCAGGTCTCTCTGTGCCTTAGTTTCTGCACCAATACTATAAAGAAACAGTATTTTCCTCATAGGGTTTTCATGTAGATTAAATGAGTTAATATTTTTAAAGTGCTTTGAATAGCGACTGACATAGAAACACTATTAAGTGTTTGATAAATAAAACAAAATGGTAATATCCTGAAACAAAATGTTATGCCCACAAATGCATTGTAAGAATAAAAGGTATCATATATGTTTTAAGTTAGAAAAATATAAGGTAAGGCAATAGTCTTCTCAAACTTCTTAAAATGTGGCCAATAAATAGGAAATCTATGAAGGTACAAAACCATATACATTTAGTGCTTAGAAAAATGTAAAAAAATTAAAATTGTCTATACGCCTTGAAACAAACTAATACATCATGGAGTATCTCACAACCAGGGATAGAAATTATTATGCTCTATTAAATACAAAAGTAGTATTAAAAAATAGCCCCCAAATTGACTACATTTGAGAATTCACAGAGGTTAAATATAGGTCTTTAGGAAACATACAGCAAATACCGCATTCTTCCCCAAATTATTCACCTTTTATTTTCCAGTTACTATTTTCAATTATTATCAGTAAATATCATTATTATCATTACTCTTACCTCTTGTATGTATTCTGTGTTCCTCCCCAAACTCATGTTATTCACTCATCCCTAAATTTTATAATTTCCTTTAGAGCTGTACTATATTTGTATTCTTAAACAATCTACTATTTCATTTTTGATGTTCTTGAATTTTATATTAATGGAACCATGTTGCATATTCTTCTATGATTTTTTCCAATGTTTTATTCCTGAGATCTCAGACCCAAGTTGCTGGAATTCATTTATTTTCAGAATTGTCCAACATTCCATTGAATGAATATACCACTACTCATCCTACTACTGATAGATATTTGAGTTGTTTTTGGTGTTGTTTTATTATTATGAACAGTGCTATATTAACAACTATATACATCACTTGATCATCTGTATAAAGGTTTCTCTAAGACATATTTAGGAACAGAGATATGGATCATAGTATATGGGCATCTTCAACTTTATTTAACAATGCCATTTTTTTTCCTGCTGGGTGTACCACTTATGTTACCACCTGAACTGCCTAAGTGTTCCAGTTGCTCCGTACTCATGTGAACCGCAATACCATTTGACCTTGAATTTTTGAAAATCTAGGAGGCATGAAACCTTTTCACCATGGTTTTACTTTGCATTTCTCTGATTACAAATGAGGTTCACTATCTTATGTTTATTGGCCAAATGAGTTTATTTTTTTATGAAGTACACATTCAACTCCTTTACCCAGTTTTCTATTAAGTTATTATTTTTATTTTACTGTGTGGAAGATGTTTATATGTACTAAACACTAATCCCCACTCTGTGGTATCTATTGGTGGAAATAAATTATTAATTTTGATGAAGTTATATTTGTCAATCTTTTGCATTCTGTGTTTTATGCATTTTTATCTTATTCAAAATCATGAAAACATTCTCCTCTATTATCTTTAGAAAGTGTTAGTTTTACCGTAACTATATATTTACCTTACCTATAGATTCATATCTATAATCCAGTTCAACTAACTTTTCTAAATAATATGAGATAGTGGCCCAACTCATTTTTTGCCATTTAATTAACCAACTACCTCAATTATTGAAAGAACTGTTTCCACTGACTGGCAATGTCAATGCCGTTAAAGATAAAGTTTCTTATTATAGCATTTCTCTTGGGGCGCCTGGGTGTCAGACTCTTGGTTTTGGCTCAGGCCATGATCTCACGGTTCATGAGTTTGAGCCCCACAACAGGCTCTGTGCTGGCGGTGTGGAGCCTGCTTGGGATTCTCTGTCTCTACCCCTCCCCCACTCGCTCTCTCTCAAAATAAATAAATTAAAAAAATTTTTTAATTAAAAAATATTTTTCGGGGTGCCTGGGCGGCTTAGTTGGTTGAGCATCCGACTTCAGCTCAGGTTATGATCTTGCAGTTTGTGAGTTCGAGCTCTGTGTCAGGCTCTGTGCTGACAGCTTAGAGCCTGGAGCCTGCTTCAAATTCTGTATCTCCCACTCTCTCTGACCCTCCCCTGCTTGCTCTCTCTCTCTCTCTCTCTCAAAAATAAACATTAAAAAAATTAAAAAAAATATTTTTCTTTGTGAGAATATTTTTCCTTTATAAGACTATTCAATTGTCTATTCCTTCTTGAGCTAATATGAGCTATGTTTTTCTAGGCATTTGTCTATCTGATATAAGCTTTCAACTATACTAGCAAAAAGATGACTATTCATGAAACATCTGTAGTAACATCCCCTTTTTCATTCAAGACAGTGCTTTGTGATTTCTTCTCCCTTGATTAATCTTGCCAAGTTTTAAATTATTTTAGTCCTTTCAAATAATCTATTTTTAGCTTCATTGTTTCCTGATTTATTTTCTATTTCATTAATTTATATTTACTTTTTGCTTCAATTAGGGGAGTATTCTTTTTTTTTTTTTTTTTTTTTTTTAATTTTTTTTTTCAACGTTTATTTATTTTTGGGACAGAGAGAGACAGAGCATGAACGGGGGAGGGGCAGAGAGAGAGGGAGACACAGAATCGGAAACAGGCTCCAGGCTCTGAGCCATCAGCCCAGAGCCTGATGCGGGGCTCGAACTCATGGACCGCGAGATCGTGACCTGGCTGAAGTCGGACGCTTAACCGACTGCGCCACCCAGGCGCCCCTAGGGGAGTATTCTTTTAGTCACCTCTGATTGTTAAGAATGCAGTTGTTTTTCTGCATTTATTCCTTTAATGTAAGCATTAAAGTCATACATTTCCATAAAGTATCAGCTTAGTTTATCATACAAGTTCTGATATATAATATTTTACTACTGTTAAATTACATTTTCTAATATACATTAAAAGTTTTTCCTTAACCCAAGAGTTATCTGTAAATAATACATCTCAATTTCCAAACATACAAGAAAATTATGGTGTTAACTTACAGTTAATGTCATTTTATTTTATTTTATTTATTTATTTTATTTTATTATTATTATTATTTTTTTATTTTTGGGACAGAGAGAGACAGAGCATGAACGGGGGAGGGGCAGAGAGAGAGGGAGACACAGAATCCGAAACAGGCTCTAGGCTTTGAGCCGTCAGCCCAGAGCCTGACGCGGGGCTCGAACTCACGGACCGCGAGATCGAGACCTGGCCGAAGTCGGACGCTTAACCGACTGCGCCACCCAGGCGCCCCCTTACAGTAAATGTCATTTTAAACAGAGAAACAAGGATAATGCCAATCCACGGAAATTGTAAAAACTGGCTGTATTTGACCAGAATGTTATCAACTTTTGTAAATATCTCTTAAGTGCTTTTAAAGTTTTTAAAAATATTATGAGATGCAGTGTTCCCTAAATGTCCATTACAGCAAGCTTTTAAATCTTGTTATTAAAATTGTTTATATTTTTAATTTTTCTCTGCTTATTGCAATATTTACTAAGAAAGATGATTTTAAATAATTCACAATGCTGATTATTTGCGTATTGCTTCTATGGTCCTATTTTTTTGCTTAATATATTTTCTAAGTATATTATCAGGTACATACCAATTTAGAATTATCATTCCGTTTACCATTATTTAGTGACCCTTACTCTCTAGGATAGTTTTTCCACAAAGCCAACTTTAGATGATATGAATGTAACCATGTAACACAACCTCTCTTTCTTTATTGTAAAGTATATCTTTTTACATCCTTTCTATTTTCAAGTTTTCTATATCTTTTTAATGGTATGTTTTTTAACAAGTAGTATGCATCTAGATTTTGTCATTTAATTCAATCTGGCAATCAGCTTCTGTTAACTGGAGCATTTTGTCAGTTTTTATGTATGAATTACTAATATATTTGCATCTAATACTAATCTCATTTTGTGCTTTTCACTTGTCTTTTTTCTAGGTTTTTTTTCTCCTTTTCCTTCTTTTTCTTCTTTCTTTTTCATTTTTTCTCATTCTATTTCCCTCCTCTACTGGTTTGAAAAGCATACATACTATTTCCAGATTTTCATTTCTTGTATCATAATTTTAACATGAATCACAGCTTACCAAAATCTACAGCTAATTAATACTTTTACCCTCCTTCCAGGTTTTATACAGTGTTTTTCTATACCTACCCATATTTACCACTTCCTATATTCTTTATCTTTACATCTCAGACCTTCCATCAGTAACCACTTTCCTCATCTGTGAGGCTATGGTGATCAGAAACTCAGAGAACATAATGGCAGAAGTATGACCACTACTGTTACCTGACTTCTGACTCAACCAAATGCACTAGGGCAGATGGAAATCCCCAACCTCTAGACAACTCAGGTGAACACGAACAAGATGGACGTTAGTGTGACCATGAAACCTTAAAATATCTAACACCTTGCTTCCTCCACATATTAGACTCTTAATATAATAGACACTCAAAATCTGCCTCTGCCTTACTTTTCTGAACCATTTTTGAAGTTGGTACAGTAAAACTCCACATCTATCTATAATGAAAATAAAAGGATGATGCTCCCTGCCCCCCAAAATCAGCTTGATGTGGCAGAAATTTAAATTACATTGCATTTTATGACCATTAAGTTTTATTATTGTAACACATAATATGTAAGTTAAGCATATAAAGTACAAATAAATACTAGTAAAATAAGGTTAAGTTTTAAAGTTTTGATTAAAAACATTTAGTACATAACATAACACAAAAGCCCCTTAAGATACAAATTAGGTCACATGTAAAATATTTAGAAAACTGGTATATAAATAAGACATCACTTTTACATAAAAATTATTAACTTAGAGGTTGAAATATGATAAAGTGTATTTCCGCAGCACTTGGTCTAAAGAAAAAAGCATGGTCTTTTATCTGTGCATCTTGTAACATATAGTGTAACTCCCAAAAAGGCTTGGATGCTTTTGTTCAACAAGAAAAATATGTATCAGGCCTACAGTTATTTTCAAGGAGAAATATTCAGGTAACTAAAGTTTTATTTTATTTGGAATCTGAAGTTTTGTAGATGCCTAGTTATTTCAATGCAAACAATATAATAGCCAGCTTACTTATTAGTCTCTTTTATCATAGGCAATCAGGTACCAGAGATCATGCCAGCCAAAAGAATGACAAAGATTTTCTAACTGTATTTATTAAATATCTGTAACAGAGAACTGATATCAAAGTACATATAACAGGTTCCATAAGATGGAGCTCTACACATAACCATTAAGTGCCAGAAATAACCCAGAAACTTGTCTAGTATTAATAAACTCAAAGGATTTTACATGTATGGAGAGCCATACTTAATGGCAGTAATATCGTCTTATTCCATGGGACTATAAGTATACAACACATCTCTATAAGCTGTGACTTAATGATTTGGAAAAAGGAAAAAAAAGTGAAAACATAATTCCTTATGATAATGCAGAGTTCAGAATAGGAACCCACTCTAACCAAGGCCACTTTTGCTTGTAGTAAAGTTTTGCAATGATACTGATGATAATGGTAGAAGCAGTGTGGTGGCAGCACCATTTTAGAGCAATTACTATGTGCGTCTATTATCATTATAGTATATGTAAGCAAAAACTTAGGAAAGCAGAACAAATCAGCTTATACTTCTACAGTTTTTCCTACTTTTAGTAAAGCATGTATATTCTTGAATTTTTAATCATTTAAAATTTAATACATAAAGAAAATAAGATGATGAATTATATAATTATAATCAAGTCATCCCCTGCTTCAAGACCTTTGGCAAGTCCTCAACATTTCCAAGACAGAATCCAATGATGGCAATATAAAGCTGGGTTTTTTTTTTTCCATTTGCTTCCTAACTAATTATCCAGCTTCATGTTTAGCCATTTCTCTACTCACCCCAGAGAGTTCAACCAAACCTGTGACTCGCATGTGACAATATATGTGTATGTGTGTCATATGCTTTTGCACATACTGTTTTCCCTATCTGGAGTATTATTTTCCACATTTTCACTAAGATAATCCACATGAATCCTTTAAGATTTGGCCATCCCCTCTATGCATATGGAACAGAATCACATCAGATATCAGGTATCACATCAGATACCAAACTATATTCTAAAGGTTTGTTTTCTTGTTCCCCCACCCCCACCTGGTATACTTTAAGCTCTTTAAGGTAAGAAACTGCATTTTTCATCTTCAGAGTCTTATTGCCTAGCACACAACAATCCATCATATTCATTTTACAGATGAACAAACTTAGGCCAAATAAATTAAGTTATTTTCCCAATTTCATAGGCCAGTTAATGGCAGATTTAATATTAGACTAAGACTTCTATCTAAGACTTCTATCTCCTAGTTCAATGCTCTTTCCATAAATGCAGAACCTACAGAACCAGATCAGAAGGAATTATGTCATTAATATCTAGAATGTTTAAGGCAGATACACAGCTAAATGGAGTATAAAAAAGTGAGTCCCTTAAAAACAAAAATAAGATACAAGTTAATGATGATGGATTTTCAAGGAATAGGAATAGGTGATAACAAAGAAATAGAAAAGTCAGAAAAATGCTATCTTAAAAATAATAATTACATGGGAACTATTTCAGTTACATATACATTTTTTTAGGACAAGAAAAAGATAAATATGAATAATTAAATAAATATATCTGCAATCAGCTCATCAAATTTCAAAGGAACTATTTTTTTTTCCTTAGCCATAACAAAATGAAGGGTAAAATATGCAGCTAAAAAAGATCAAGCATTTATGCCAAGATAATGGGCATAATAATAATTTATGCCAAGGTAGAGGAAAGTAGCTTTGTCTGGTATATAAGTTACCTTTTATTGGGGAAAAAAGGTGAAGTAATATTTTAACTTAAATGAAAAATCACCAATTTAGGAAGAATGGACTGAAAGGGATTAGGGAAAGCATTTTATTTTTTATTTTTTTAAATATAATTTATTGTCAAATTAGCTAACATACAGTATGTAAAGTATGCTCTTGGTTTCTGGGGTAGATTCCCATGGTTCATCGCGTACACACAACACCCAGCGCTCATCCCAACAAGTACCCTCCTCAATACTCATCACCCAAGGGAAAGCATTTTAAAGAAGAAATATCTGAGATGAATTACTGTCCACCTTTCAAATATCCCAGAAAATAAGAGGCAGTAAATAAGGAAATAGAAGGTAGAAGGAGCAAAAGTATATTCAATGCATGAAGGGGAAAACAGCCTGTAGATATAGGAATCTATCAGTAAAAAGCAAAGAAAGGAAATGGTCAGCAGACAGAAGAAACAGCAGGGGCAGGATTATAAATCAGAGCTTTGTATGTCATGCAAAGAATCTTGGTTTTATCTAGTAAGTTAATAAAGATCCAGGGAAGGCATCTGATAGGGAGAATGATTAAATCAGCTGGTTTTTACAAAGATAACTTTGGCAGCAGCCTGCATGACAAAGAAGAGTAGAGACAAACAATAGCCTAGTATAAGAGTTTGCATGAGAAATGAGGACCCTAAAGCAACAGAAATAGAAATGGAGAGGAAAAGACTGTATTGAAAGATATTCAGGGTAGAGAACTGGCAGATCTGGTGATTACCAGGTTATGAGAGGAAAGGTTAACCCTAGGCTTTAAGTCGAATGTAATACATTGGCAGTGGCACTAACAAATTTGTGAATGCAGAAGGAAAGCAAGACTTGATAGGAAATAAATTAGTTCAACTTTGGACTTGTGAAATTTGACAGTCACGTAGGATATAAAGGTGGAAAAGTTACACAGACAACTGTAGACATATTTAGAACTCAATGTAGTTCTTGGCAAAAGATAAAGATTTTGAAAATATCAGCATATAGGTGGTTGCTAAAACTAAAAGAATTGGGTCAGACGTTTAGGTAGGGTGGGCTGAGTAGAAGAGAATCAGCCCTGGGTAATGCCAAAGAGAAAGAGGCTTTAAAAAAGAATGGAAAGAAATGAGAATTTAAAAAAACAGTAATAGTACAGAAGCTAAGGAAGCAAAACCTTCCAGGAGATTCAACAATAACAAATACAGTGGGGCGCCTGGGTGGCTCAGTCAGTTAAGCGGCTGACTTGGGCGCAGGTCATGATCTCGCGGTCCGTGAGTTTGAGCCCCACGTCGGGCTCTGTGCTGACAGCTCAGAGCCTGGAGCCTGCTTCGGATTCTGTGTCTCGCTCTCTTTCTCTGCCCCTCCCCTGCTTATGCTCTCTCTCTCTCTGTCTCAAAAATAAAGCATTTAAAAAATTTAAAAAAACCAATAACAAATACAGGTAAGTCAAATAAGATAAAGGCTGAGAAAGATTGGCAGGATTTAGAGGTCACTGGAGATTTTACTACTTACTACAGCTTCAGCAGAACAGTAGGGTGGAATCTTTATACAAGAAACTCAGAGACAGTTAAAGAAATGTTCATTTCAAAGGGATAAAATTATATACCTTAATGGACTCAAGATAAATGGCAGGTTTGAACAAATTCCCATGTAAAGATAAAAGCTATGGAATGTAAAAAAAAAAAAAAAAGAATTGGTATTAATGGTAAACTCATTAAAACTGTGTAGGAAATAAGAGACCATGAAGGTAATATTCACTCTTTGCTTAACTACAGACACTCTTTGGGCATCTTTCTCTGAAACTCTAGCCTCACTCAATTTATCTCGTTGAATTAAACGTGTCAAGGACATGAAAAATTCTGAAAACACTGACTAAGCACATCACTATTGCTCTAAGTTTAAAAATGTGTAAAACCAGGACAGCAGAATTTGTATTCCTCTACAATCTTGAGCTTTGGTTCTAGTTGAGTCCTGAAAAATATTCTAAAAATACTTAAACAGAAATTTTCACACAAAATTTTGATTAGTAAAACCAAATTTTAGCCTTTTGCAAACTACTCAGGGCTATGTCAGGCAGGCTTGTAGCTAAAGATCACAATAGGGTAAAAGACAAAAATTAACCTCAAATGGATCGTAGACCTAAATATTAAAGCTATAAACTTCTATGGGCTCCTAGGTGGCTCATCGGGTAAGCATCTGACTCGATTTCGGCTCAGGTCATGATCTCATGCTTTGTGAAACTGAGCCCCATGACAGGCTCAGCGCTGACAGCACAGAGCCTGCTTGGGATTCTCTCTCTCCCTCTCTCTCTGCCCCTGCCCTTCTTGTACACGCAGTGTGTATGCACATGTGTGCTCTTGCTCTCTCAAAATAAATAAATGGCTTTAAAAAATCTGTAAACTTCTAAAATCACAAGGGAAAAACATCTTGGAATGGGCGAAGATTTCTAAAAACACAGAAAACACAAAGCTTAAAAGAATAAAGTTATAAATTTGATTTCATCAAAATTTAAAATGTCTCAGAGCGCCTGGGTGGCTCAGTTGGTTAAGTGTCTGACTTCAGCTCAGGTCATGATCTCACAGTTTGTGAGTTCAAGCCCCACATGGGGCTCTGTGCTGACAGCTTAGAGCCTGGAGCCTGTTTCAGATTCTGTGTCTCCCTCTCTCTCTGCTCCTCCCCTGCTAATGCTCTTTCTCTCTCCTTCAAAAAAAATTTTTTTTAAATGTCTGCACTTCAAAGATACCATTAAGAAAATCAAAATCAAAAGATAAGCCACAGAAAGGGAGAAAATATTTTAAATACCTATATCCAAAAAAGAACTTGGATCCAAAGTATATAAAGAACTCTTACATGTTAATAATAAAAAGATAAGCAACCCACTTAAAAATAGGCCAATGATGGAATAGACATTTCATAAAAGAAAATATTCAAATGATATTCAAACATCATTAGATCAGTGAAGTCCAAGTTAAAACCAAAAGGATACTAGGACACAACTACTAGAAAGGCTAAAATTAAAAATATGGACAAATGTTTGTAAGGATGGAGCAACTAGAACTTTCATACAGTGTAAAATATAAAATGTTACAAGCACTTTATAAACCAGTTTGGCAGTTTCTTATAAAATCAAACATATACTTATTATATGGTCCAGCAATTCTACTCTTGGGTATTTATTTACCCAAAAGAAATGTAAGCATATATCCACACAAAAATATGCGTGCAAATGTTCACAGCAGCTTTACTCTATAGCAAAAACCCAAATACTTTGTCCATTACCAATGAATGGATACACAAATAGTAATACATTCATGTAACGAACTACTACTTGGCAATACAAAAGGAATGAACTACTGATACATGCAATAACATGGATGAATCTTGAAAACATCATGTGAGTAACGGAAAGCAGACAAAAAGAGTACATACTGCATGATTCCACATATATGAAACTCTAGAAACAGTAAATTTAATCTCTATCCATCAAAAATAGATCATTGGTTGGGGCGCCTGGGTGGCGCAGTCGGTTAAGCGTCCGACTTCAGCCAGGTCACGATCTCGCGGTCCATGAGTTCGAGCCCCGCGTCAGGCTCTGGGCTGATGGCTCAGAGCCTGGAGCCTGTTTCCGATTCTGTGTCTCCCTCTCTCTCTGCCCCTCCCCCGTTCATGCTCTGTCTCTCTCTGTCCCAAAAATAAAAATAAACGTTGAAAAAAAAAAAATTAAAAAAAAAAAAAATAGATCATTGGTTGCTTGGGTTAGATTTGGGGAGGAATGACTGAGATGAGGTACGAGAGAACTTTCCGGGATGATGGAAATGTTCTATACCTTAATTGTGGTGGTGGTTACACTAGCATATAAGTGTCTGAAAGGTCATCAAAATGTACATACATGATGATGTATGTAAATTATACTTCAATAAAGTTTATTCACACATACATACAAAATGGTACAATTTTAACTTTTGTCTTAGGAGTACTCTGATGTATACCACAAGAACATACTATGTGTTAAGAAGATATACAACCATCTTCTTAAATATATTTCCAAATAAATGAATGAGACTGTATTGAAATCTGTGGACTCCATACTTCTTAAGGGTATTCAAATATAGAATATAAAGTTTAGCTTCCTTGGCCTTGGGTTCTTCATTTTATGCAAGAGAATAGCATAGGGACATTATCCTTGAAGTCCATGTCAATGTCATATATGAAAGTAATATGATAAGGTCTCCTTCAATAAAATGCCCCTTAAAGAGTCCCAGGCAGCCTTCCTCAAGCTGAAAGATGTAACACAAAATAGCATTAAGATACTGTTCTACTACTGATTTCACAAACAGCCTTGTCCTTAAGGCTAGAACAACTGAGCGATGTTTAAGGTCAAAGCTACAGAAACAATGAATAAATTTTATAACCACATCCTTTCAAACTGAAGTTATATTAGAGTTAATACTAGACAAGAGAATAAGATGTCAATTGATGGCAGACATAATTAAAACAAACTTAGCTAATAATGTAAGTAAAATTTTAAATGAACATTTATGAACATTTATAGAATGTGAAAGATATACTAAACACAGTGCTTTATACTCATTTAACCAACCCCACTCTGAGATTACCATACCCATGCACAGTAAGACAAAATAACTTGGCCAAAGTGATTCAGCTGGTAAATTACAGGATAACCCAAACCCTTAATCACTCTGCTCTTAAGAAAGAAATGTTATATCCGAAAGGTGAACTCCAGATGCATTAAAGTCTTAAACATAAAAGATAAAATTACAGAACTATTAGAAGAAAACATAGGAAGATATCTTTGCAATTTGTG
Source organism: Leopardus geoffroyi (assembly GCF_018350155.1). Classification (NCBI taxonomy): domain Eukaryota; kingdom Metazoa; phylum Chordata; class Mammalia; order Carnivora; family Felidae; genus Leopardus; species Leopardus geoffroyi. The sequence continues at coordinate 28,427,470 of NC_059341.1, read as the reverse complement.
GATAAGGAAGGACTTTTCACTGCTCACAAAATAAAAAATTTTAGGTACATTAAAATTAAGGATTCCTGTACCACAAAGTCAACACATGACTGACACACTGGGATGTCTAAAACCACCAAGGGATTACTATCTCAAATAGAGAACTCTGGGAAACCAGTGAAAAATGGAAACCCAACCAAAAAGGGCAAAGTGTATGAATGAATAAGCCAAACATAAGAAGGGAAACCTGAACAATCAGCAAGGATATGAAGAAATGATCAACCTCCCTGGTAAACAGAGAAACATTACAGCAACCATAAGATTCTATTTAACAACAGTTAAATTAGCAAAAATGTAGGAATGTCTACATTAACAAATGCTGGCAAAACTGGGAAAAAGTAAAACTTTTTATACACTGTTGGTGAGGGTAAAAAATTGATGTAGTCATTTCAGAAATAATACAGAATAATTTAGTGGTATTAAATATGTGACTAAGCTATAGCACAGCAATACCACACCTGGATATATACCCCCAGAGAAACTCTTCCACAGCCATTAGCAACATGTATGAAGATGCTGATTACAAAATTACTTGTACTCAAGAGTTGGAAACAACCTGGGTATCCATCACGAGGGGAACTGATAACCTGTGCTAGATGCAAACCATAAAATACTGCACACTTAAAAGCAATGAACTAGGTGTACATACAGAAACATGAACAGATATCAATATGTAGTGAAGAAAGTAAAATATATGCCAAAATAAATTATATAGATGTAAAACACACAAATTACTACATAATTTTACAAGGATAGAGACATAACCAAGAACACATATAAAACATACCAGATTTGGTGCAAGTGTTGGGAAAGAGTTGAGACTGGGAGTGAAGAGGAAAAGTTACAATCCAAATAATGAGCATATGCCTCTAAGCAACACTAACCTAACTCTCTGTATCTGAAATATTGTAAGTGATATAGTTATGTCAACTATTAAAGTTGATACATTTATGCAAATGGTTGAGAACTCCCTTTTTCTGGGATGACTGAGCATTTCATACAATACATCTTGGTTTTAACCATGATAAATTTGAAAATTCATGGCATTTAGTTTTTGCTTGTTACCATCACAGACAAATATGCTCAAAGGGTCTAATAAAAGGAATACTGACCTACGAACCTGAAAAGCTATAGCCTAGTCCAACCTAACTAGCAATAGGAACTTAGCAAAGTCATTTTACCTCCCTGAAAGTTTTCTTATCTGCAAAAATAAATTTGAATGATTCTCCAAATCCCTCCATCTCTGAAACTATTTATTTTCCTAACTAATATTTATTCATATGAAATTATTTTAACTGTTTCTTCCCTCCCCAAAATAACAACAAAAACAAATATCAAAAGATTTAGAAAAGTGATCTAGCAATAGAAGTAAATAGCAACTTAGCTTCTTTCAGGGTGGAAAGGAGAAAACACTAAAGAGGTACAGTGACTGTCACAGCCTTTTCAAGTATCTAAGACAGAGAATTTCAGCCCAAGTTCAGATAATCTACTCCTTGAAGTATTTTACTCTATGCTATTCCACATGTCACTATTACCTCTTCTAAAACATAAATTAAAGTCTCTTATGGAGTTTCTCCTTGAAGGCCCTAAACTTCAGCTTATCTGTAAGTTTTCAGATAAGAAAATGGTATGTTCTCCAAACGTCTCTTCCGTATTAAACATGTAAGATTCCTAGAGAAAAATGAACTTTTAATTAACAAACTAGTCATACTCTGAGCATTTAACAAAAAAAAAAAAAAAATAAGCATTTAATTAGAACTGTGGATTAAGTGGGTATAAACACCTTAAGAATAAGGAAAACTAGCATAGTTTGGTGACCATGAATAGTAACTGAGCCATCTAAAAAATAATAGTACCACATATTATAAAAAGAGCATTGAAATCAGAATATTAAAAATATCTGGAAGCCAAAATTAAGATATTTACAATACCTAAAAATTTGAAATTATAATATTTTAAAAGATCTGCAATATTCTTAGAATACAACAATAAATATGAGAAATTGAGATCATTCCCATATTTATCTCCCATTCACATTTAATTTTAAATATGGATGGGGAAGGGGGTAGTGGGAATTAAGAGGTCACAAAACATCTGTTACTAATAATTCCAGCACAGATGTAATTGTTACTGCAAAAAAGATGATGAAGTTATTCCCAGGCTGCCATACTACCAGCAGCCATAGTTTATACTCAAACTCCATGAATCAAGTCTCAATAAATAAAGTTGATTATGAGAACTGTCTATATGAACAGATACACACAATCCCTATCCATATAGAAGGTATGTATTAAATAACAGGAAGAGGTCTGAAGAAATAAATGAGACAAAAATAACTTCCTAGAGAATGAAAAATAATCTAACAACATTTCATAGCTACAAGTGTAGACCTAAACTTGGCTTCTTTCGCTCTATCTTTTGGAACCTTTCAATTTATATACACCTAAGTGATATACTTCAAAATATGTTTTAACAAAAGTAATAAAGTGAGTTCTAAATATTAAAAAAAACTTTCTCTGAAAACAATCTTAAGGCAGATTTTACTTCTTAGAGATCACTGTCCTATTTAAGTATTCTAGAATATTACCATGTTTTCAAGCAACCCAGTTCCATGATAACAAGCAGCATAACCCACCTTCATCAAGGTAAAAAATCTAGACATGCTCAAACCATGCTCAAACTGAAAATTTTTATTAGTTAAAATTGATGTGCTAAGAATGCTTCCTCCAGGAATACAATGCTCAAAACACTATCCCATCCAAAGGAAAGATTGTTTTCTAAAACAATGCCTGGGGCACCTGGGTGGCTCAACTGGTTGAGCGTCTGACTTCCGCCCAGGTCATGAACTTGGGGTTCGTGAGTTCGAGCCCCGCGTAGGGCTCTGCGCTGACAGCTCAGAACCTGGAGCTTCCTTCAGATTCTGTGTCTCCCTCTCCCTCTCTGCCCTTCCACCGCTCACACTCTGTCTCTCAAAAATAAAAAATAAAGATAAAAAGTTAAAAAAAAATAAAACAATGCCTATATAATAGGTTACATTTTAATTGGGGTTACTAAAAACTTGGTTCTATTAGGTGTATATCCATTAATTTTCTTTTAACATATCTAGTTTAAGATATTTTACTAGTGATACATATAAAATGTAGCCTTCTAAAAAGTGTTTTTAAAACTATTTTATTTCCTGACCATGGTTCTTTTCTAGTTTAAGATTTTTTTTAATTTTCTTTTAACAATGAACTTTTACTTTAGCTTGTATCTTTTTAGAAAGGAACATACATTTCTCCATGAATTCGTGATCATGCTACAAAGATTAATTAAGAAACATTTTCCAAACCTAAATACTATTCTATAATTTTATCAAGTCCTACAACCTCTCATCACACTTTTACATATTAGTGCATATATTCTTTCAGCATCTACATGATTTTTCTTCTCCTCTACTACAATTCAATACAGGTAGTTGAGAGTAGTTAACAATATAATTCCACATGATGTTGCATCTGTGTTTACATATGGCTCTAATCACATGCTTAGAAGTAATTTATGCAGGGGAAGGCAAAAAAAAAGAGGAAAAAGCAATAAAAACACAATTATAAGAAATAATTATGTTGTTATTTTAAAAATATCATTCCCAGTTTGGTAGAACTTTCTCATTTCTCACCACATGCTTCAAAGCTACTAAAATTGCAGAGGGTACAGACTTTCAAAAATACTATGAACTGGAGAAAGAAAAAAATTACCAAATATTTCATATGCTTTTACATAAGGCTCATCTTAACAAGTGACTGATGCTTTCAATTTATAAGATACTTTAACTTTTGCTCCATGCCACAACTATGTATGTCATGGCTTTGTGGTAAAGTTCCTCTGTTTATAAAAGAAGTAAGTGAATTACACATATTTACTACTGAGCTCTAGGAATTAGGAGAACACCAAATTCAAGAAACATCTGTCAGGAAATGTAAAACTATATTTATATACATTCTCAATCTCCCTCTCTCTGTCTCTCTCCTGAAAAACCATGACGCTCTAAAATGGGAAATGCACATAGGCTTACCTGATAAGCCAGGTAATTCCTACTTAACTCAAGATAAACAGTATTACTATTACATTATGATACTGTTGTTGGTGCATTTATAGAAACACCATTAAAAATAATTAGGGAAATAAATACTTCTAACATTTGACCTAACAAAAGGCTTCCAAAAGTTTATAGTTATATTAACATAATTATATGGACACGCACCAAAAAAATGTAACTAAATACATGAAGTCTCATCTTATTACTTGTATTTGAAAGTAGTAATACTAATATACACAGTTATTCGAAAAGAATTGCTGAATACAAGTATATGATAATTATTAAACTACAATTTTTGCTGCATTTAAAACATCAAAACAAACTTATGCTTCTTAATTTACAATTGGTAAATGTAAAATTTATGCTCTACTTGTGATTCTTAACTAGAAGGGAAAGGAAAAGATAAAATCTAAAAATGACTAACATCTGACTGACTGCTGGTTAACATCTTCTTTAGTAGTTGCCTGCCAACCCATGTATAATTTAAGTCTACATCAGTTATGGGAAAATAATTAGACAGTATCAATCAACTGCAATTTGTACCATATTTAATGGTTTACACCTTTTAACATCCAAAATATAGGTATTCAGGGATCTTACAATGAATAAAAAGGAGGCTAAAAAGTATACTAAATATGCAAAATAGATATGGGCCAATCATTACATAATTTTCTGAACCTAACAACATACAACAAAACTTAAAAAAAAAAAAAAGAAGGAAAGCAGTAAAAGATTGGTTTAAAGCAAGACTAAATTGATAGCAGTATCAATCTCAGTATTTAAAAAGCTCAAATTTATAAAATTATTCATGTTAAAACATTATTACTTCTTTCCACCTTAGCAGACTAGAAAGTGCTTACGCCTACTTTACCTACGGCTAGTTTTAAATAACACTAAGACTCAGAATTGCACCAAAGGTCCCTATTAATGCGGAGGTTCCAATCAACAGGAGATAGACTGATGGTGCCACTACACCAATAATCATTTTTGTTAGCATCCTCTACTGGCGGTTTCCAAAGACAGCAAGTGGAAATGGTGCAAATAACAGAAAAATATGTACCTGCTATTCCATCTAAAGTGAATTAATCAGCATGTGGTCATTAGTAGCTACAGCATATTTCTCTCCTCACCCCCCAAAATGCATACATACATGTATACATACAAAAACCACACAAGAGTAGAGGTGGAAAATTAGAAAACATATTTTTAAATACAACAAACAAAGCATTACATTGCAAACGGTAAAAATCGATTTACCCAATTCTAATGCCAGTCCTTTATAGATGACTGACATCATTACCATAAAGTTACTACCTATGGATTGATGCTTTGGCCAAACCTTGCTCAATTGGTTTACCCTTGTCAAGTTACATTACTTGGTTCTCCCATTAATATCCTACTCTGCAGATATATTCCAGAAAGGAAATTAAAATGTTTTACTGGAGGCTTAGCAGTAAAATCTGCAGGTCTTTTTAAATGAAAAAAAATTATTTACATACAAATAACAACATAAAGTACCCTTATGACTATCACCCACTGTACACATCATTTATTCCCTCATTAAAAAGATTTAAGAGTTAACATTTTTCTATGCAATTCTCTTCAATAAACAACTGCAACTTACATGACTGCGTTGCTAAGAAATATCAACCGGCACCTATTCTGAGATTTCACAACACAATGGCATATAACTTCATTTTTAATTTGCAAATTATAAGGCTTAATCAAATAGCATGGCTGCAATCACCAGCAATGGATGAAATGCATTTGAGAACAAAAAGAAATACAAGGACAGAACCAAAAGTGATGAAAATGGAAGATACCTGTAGTAGTACGGTGCTATCTTAAACACCTTTTGTTTTCTGAGAGTAATGCATACTGCAGACAAGACATTTTGTGCTAAACAGCCCAAATCTGTTTTTCTAATATTAAACACAAAGGAAAAACACTGACAGCAAGCGTGGTAAATAAATCCCTCCCTTGAGAATGAAAGCAGCAGACAGGAGGGGGCTGACATACATGCAGGAGAAAACTAAACACCATCTTTTTTCTACCTGCACAAGTTGCCATTTGCTGCAGCGATCGAGAACCTCTTTTTCCTGTTGATTTCAAGTACCTTTCAGGAGAGCTTTTTTTCCCCTTAAGTCATCTGTTGATATGCCTTAAGAGTGTAATATTCATATCACAAGATCTTTAGGAGAAAAATCCATTCTTTCCTGTTCAGGTAAACATGTTTACAGCAGCTGCACAGACGCTGGGTGGTTCAGACTCACATGTCACACACATGTCGTCAGCAACAAGAAAAGCCCCTTTCTCTGGCGATGAACATTTTAAATAAGGTAAAAAGCGAACAGCCCTTTCCGAACCAACTTACCTTTCATAAAGCCACATCAGCAACAGTGGCAACAGCTCGATATAGCACACTATTTGACGCTAAAACAGGAAATTAAAATTGCAATCGCCTATGCTCCACTCCTTGCTGTAACAAGTCATCTCTCCACAATGACGATACCAAATATTAGTTATCAATCATAACTAACAGACGTCTTGAAAGCGCAAATTTTTATTTAAATAACTAAAATCATTCATGAAAGCAGTGATTTTAATGTCGGCTCAAATATATTAAAAATATTTTTACGATTGGAAGGAAACATCTTGAAACAGCTTAAAATCTTCGTATCTGCTTCTAGACAGGAAATCCCACACAAAATCTAAAATTGCCAGGAAAGGTTACAAAACCTCGCGTTTCGCATCCCAGAAGGGAGGGAGAAAGGGAGCCCAGGAGCGGGGGGTGGGGCGGGGGGAGCGCGCGAGAGTTTTTACTTAAACACATATTTCCTCATTTTCTGGAAGATACAGCGATCCCATTATAGGCGCATTTATTTCCCTACGGTTAAAAACTCGTTTTAAAAATAACGTAGGAACCAAAACGAGCCCCTCGGTCCGAAATGTACGTGTAATTCCTTATATAGACTCGGCTGCAGCCAGCGGCAGGGCCGTTGCCGCCCATTATTATACAAACAGGTACCGGGCCGGCGCGGGCGGGGACCTCGCCCCGCGCTCCCGCCGCCCCCGGGCGGAGAAGTCTCAACCCTCTCGCCACAGGAACTGTCCAGACAATAACAATCAGCAGACATTTCGCTGCTGAACAAGGGGGAGAGAAAGCACAGAATCGCCCCCAAGATAAGCAGAAATACAATCAACTTACAACGTCTCTCCAAACTGGAAAAGGCGACTGTGCAACAACAACCACATGTTCAGGTCTCGCTCTCTCTTGCTGTCTCTATTTTTTTTTTTTTTTTTTTTTAACTCTCACGCCAGGCAGATGGGTGTGTATTGCCCCGGCACTTGAGCACAAATCAATAAACACTGCAGCTGCAGCGAAAGCAGCAGATCCGTGCGTCCGTCGGTCCGTCTGCCCCCTCCCCCACCCTCCTTCCACCCGAGACCGAGAGCGCCATCCAAGCTCCATTATCCGGCTTCAGCGCTCCGTGCGTCCGGCCCAGGTAACAACTTCCCCAAAAACCGAAAGAGAAAAAAGAGGCGTACGCACAGAACCCCATCCCAGCGCGGAGAAGGAGTCTCCCCCAGGGAGGGGGATCTGTCTGTGGTGCTTCCCTGTCTCTAAGACCAGGTAACAACTCCACAAACACACCCGCTGCCCAGCTCGCCGCCATCCACAGATCTCCCACAGCAGCAAGTAGGTGCCCGCTCCTGCCCCGTCTCCCCTGCCGCCCCACCAGCTCCCCCCCGAATGTGGACCTCACTGGCGGGGCTACCTCGGCTGGCGTCCCCAGCCGGGGGCCCAGGGCACGGTGGCCGTAGGCGCGGGGGAGGAGGGGCGCTTAGGGACCCGCGCCTCCGCTCCGCTAATCCCCATTCCGCGAGCGCGCCTCGCCGGCCGGTCACAACTTTACCGCCGCCGGCCGAGCCCGGTCCGCCCGCGGCGCGCACCACCGGCGCCCGCGCACACGCGCGCACGGACGACACGCAGCCCGCGGCCGCCGCGTCCCGCCGCCGCCCGCCGCGCGCCCGCAGCCCGGCCCGGCCCGGCCCGAGCCTCGGGGCCCGAGCGACGGCGCCGGCCGGGGCCGCGGCGCGCGGAAGCCACTTTGCACGGTCAGCGCCGGCCACAAGTTTGTTCCTCGGCTCCCGGGGGCCTCCGCGCACAGGGAGAATAACGCGGAGGGGGCTGAGAGGAGGGGGAGAGGAGAGACGCCGAGGGGCAAAAGAGTAGGGAAAAGTGCGAAAAGAAGCAACAGCCGCTCCACCCGGGACCAGAAAAGTGGCCAGCCGCGTCCCGGCCGCCCGCCCTGCGCCGGGGATGCGGCGGCTAACGGTCCAAGGAGGCGGCAGGGGCGGCAGGAGCCGCTAGGCGGAGAGAGACCAGGTAAGAGACATAACGGTTCAGGGAGAGCGAGCGGCCGCGGCGCGGCTCCGGCAGCGGCAGCAGCGGAGGGGGGCAGAGAGCACTACTTTCTACTTTCCCACTCCACTTTGCCCGTCCCTGCCCCGGCCGCCCCCAGCCCGGCTCGCCCCCCTCACCCCCGGGGGCGCCCCGGCTGCCCGGCTCCCCCTGACTCCGCCGCTCCCCGGTCCCCTCCGCCACTCACCGTTATTGCGCCGCGGGTTCGCCTGCTTTCTGCGCTTACACCTGGGGCCATCCGCCATGATCCTCTCGCTTGTGTCTAAATGCTCGAGTCACCTCCTCCCCCTCCCTCCCCCTTCCCCCCCACCCCTCCGCCTCCACCCCTCCCCCCTCCCCACCGCACCTGGTTTACGACACTCGAGGCTTTACGACATCACCTTCCTTACACCTAGAGCCGCTCGCTCTACGGCCGGAACCTTGTTGCTAGGGAGAGGACGGTTTGCGGCAACCGTAGGAGCAGCTGAGTTTGAATTGAGGGGCGAGGGAAAAGTTTCCCTCAGGTGTCGTGGGATGGGGGAGGGGGGCGATAGGAAACTGCGGGGACGTTGTCAGAAGGGCTGCAAGCAGGGGGGGTGAGAAAGGTAAAGTAGGAGGTTCAGCGGCGTTCTGCCTCTGAACTGACCACACCCGCCGCGGCAGCCTGGGGCACGGACCGGTCTGGCTGATTCCCCTCAGGACCCTGTACCCTCCGAGCTGCCGCGTCGCAGTGACCGGAGCAACCTGTCCTCCCTCTTCGTCAAGGTTGGGCTCCGCTCCGACGCAGCGTTTGTCCCATCGGCGCACCCTGGGGCTCAGGAGAGGGTCGCGTTCTGGGCTACCCGGGAAGTTCCCGAGAGTAGAGGGAGGGCAGGTTCGGGGAACGGTAGAGACTGACTTGGGAAGCCCGGCCTCTGACGGGGACAGGCGGCGTCATGAGAGAGGCTACCTGCCCCGCAGTTCTGACTCCCTTCCCCTACACGGACGCACGGTTTTCCCCCAAGCGAACCGGGATGGGAAGTGACTTCAGTTAGATAGAACTTCAGCTGGACCGAAAGAGAGGCGAGAAGTTCCGTTTGCAGGCAACACCGGCGGTGAAGCCGAATGAGTAATACCCACACGGTCCCTGTCTCACTTCCTCATCCGCATCAGGCTCTCACCTGCTGTCACCTCGGCCTCCCCCGCCCCGCCGCCTCGCTCTCTGCCCTCCTCCCTGCTTTCCCCTGAGAGCAGATGGACGAGATGGGAGGCGCAAAGACGGAGAGTTAAGGTACTAATGCGCCATGATTTACCGTCAAAACGGGCAATTATCGCTGAATGGGACCTTGAGGAAAGAAACACGGCTAACAAATGTGGTCTTTGAAACTGATAGATTGCTGATCTTATCTCAAGTCTCTGTACAAGTTTGGGGATTTCTGAAAGACCATATAGATAACGCCACAAATACCAAGACAGTAAGTCTTCAGTAGGATTTAGCTTTCCCTTCTCTCCCCTCCCCCAACCCCGTTCAGATGAGGAAAGGTCTTTGGAACAGAACAAATGAGCTACGTTTCAAATAATTTAGTTGTAAATTAACAGTGTACTGTTACTGTTAGAGAAATTGAGAAAACTGAAACGTGACACACAGTATTAGAAATAGTAAGTCACTCAGCACACTGTCACATAGTAGGTGCTCAATAAATTTATGTCTATAATTTTTGCCATACCTATGGCAAGATTCTTTATTATGTTAAAATCATCTTTTAAACACTCCAGAATTTCAGAAGATCCATTAATAATCTCCTCAAACCTTTCAACTGAAATAAATTTACATCTGAAGTCTGGTAATTTAAAATTAGAAAGTTTAATCCTGAATATAGATGAAAATTTTCTCTCCCACATTTTCTTTGGCATTTTGAGAAATGAATGCATTATTTATTAGTGCATGGAATGTGACTGTAAATATTCTTTGCTGTACATTATGTCTGTATATCTATTCATGCCCAATGCCAAAACTAGAATCATCACTCTTAATGATCATTTTAAGTACAGGCAATCCTCGATTTCGTTCATACTATGTTAACTGAATTTGTGCATCCCGGAATTGTCCATGTTTTGCTTGGTTCAAACAGTAACTTTTTCCTACCTCCTAAAGGCTGTATAATGTTCTTCAATTGGCTTCTGAATCAAGTTACAGACTGTCATTTGCCAGCATTCCCCTCCCAACCCCCCCCCCATTTTTTTTTACAGCTACCCTAATTTCCAGCCAGAATGGAAAAAAAAATACGTTTGAACTAGCGCACATTTTACCTACTCTTAAACTTAGGAAGTATAACTCGTCCTTTTCTTTTTCAGAAGTGTCTGTCTTGTACCTCCCTACTAAGCTTCTTTCAGTATTCATCCTTACCTTGAAATCAAAGAGACAAAGGGACAGATCAAATAGGAAGTCATTGTCTTCCTTACTCTAATGGTTCCTGGTTTAGTTAGCTTGGGCTAGACATTTCTTGTTCATTTCTGTGCCCTCAGGACCTAGTGGAGTACCTGGTTATATTGTAGATGCTCAATAAGGAAGTATTTCTTAAAATTCTTGACCTTTCCTATATAAAGTGAGGATCATTTATCTGCCTTCACCACATTAATTGTTAGGAACAGTTGAAATCATGTCTGCAAAGCTGATGAGTATCATTTATATCCTGCCTGATTTTGAAACTAATTGATCTTGATTTTAGTGACCCCCTAATCGTTTTCTCCAAATGATTAACTCTGCCCACTCCTATGTTTTAAATATGCACAAGAAATATTGATATCCTAAGTCTTCTAATACAAAATTTCAGTTTTGTAAAGTCCTGTAGTAATTATTTAAATATATATGTTAATACATATATTACAAATTGAATATTTAATTAATATATTAACTTTAATTAACACAAATAACTGTAAAGTTCCCCAAATTATTGAAATCTAGACTGAAAAACAGGCAAAAGTAAATCTCAGAGTAAACTGCTGCTTTAAGCCTGATGTTTACGCGATGGTTGCTGCTTATCTCTTAAATAGAACTAAAGACTTAGGGAAAATCTTTAGAATAAATTTAGACAAGTGATAACTTTATTAAAATTTAACTTTATTTAGTCAATTATACCTCAATAAGTAAATTTAGGTTCATTTAAATCAAACATGATAGGGAATTATACTAATAAGAGTTTAACATGTACCTTATATTGTTGATTTTAGTAATTGTAGTGTCACTATACAGTATATATTCAATATATACTCCTAATTTTAGTGTCAATGAAATGTTAATACTCTGCTTCTACACTGCTCTGGGATTGCATATGCTGAAAGAGGTATTCTGCTAAAAATGAATTACTGTAATCTTTTTTAAATTTATAAGGAAAATGTAAATGGGTAGAATATTTTTAATACTGAGGTTTTTTTTTCTATAAATTTTTCATAAACACTTTGCACCTGCTATTTGCTTTCCATGTAAGATTCACGTATAAGTTAGGATAAAATTTGAAATAAAATTATTTTGAGTTTAAAATGTAGATATTTCATGGCATTCTATATTGAGCATATGATTTTCACATACCTCACTTCCTGAACACATTTGGGAAGTACAGCTTATAATAAGATTCTATAATCTTCATCAAAATAAATTGGTTGTTTCATGAAAAGAAAATTCATTACATAAATTAATTATATTAACATATTATTTTACTTTTAGAGCTTTGAAGGAAAAAGAATAAATTTGATACCTGTTCCCCATCAAAATTCAGAATTTAGAAGCCCCCTAATGTCACTCCTCAATCCTTAGCTCAGTAGTGACTCTGGACATGGGGTTCACAATGAGACAAAAGGGGCCAGTGGTGGTTTAACTGCTGCAGTTCCACCAAATTCTACAGTTGCTGAGTCAGGAAGGAAACATGACTACAGAGTGATCCAGAACCAACAGCTGCCTTTAGGACCCACACCAACTTTTCTAATAAAGCCTCCCAAGACATAGTAATAGTGACAAATGTTTTCCCCGAACCTCCATGTGGTTTTACTATATATTGCAACATAAAATGGTTTTTCTCTCTGGGGACTAAGGCTCCTATTTTTAATATACGTCAATGAAATGGTAACACACAGAGCTTCTTATTTTGGGGGCATTTTTTTCAGGAACGTGTCTAATAGATGTAAGTATAAATCAGTGTAGAAAAAGTTGTTTGAAGGATGCTAATAAACATCTCAAAACTAAAACTAATCTTTCCGTAAACTTACAATAATGAAAATGATGGCTTTCAAAGCCTACCTTCATGGAAGATAGATTATATTATTGAAATAACTTACAGACGTGAATGAATAGCACTTTTTTTCTATACTTGACAACTATAGGTAATAAATTATACTAGAGAGAGGGCAACATGCATATTCTGGACTTGAATGAACTTTAAGTGTTTACCATATCAGGGATCTGATATCTAGTTTCTACTGCTGTTCCCCTCCCCATTTGTTTCCATGTATTTTCTCTGGCATCTTGATTTCTTTTAGCAACTGACTGGTTATGCTACAAAGTATAGCTATTTCTTTGACCTTTAGTCCACAGACCCTCAGTTACAATCACTGCCACTGTTCATTCCTTGGAGTGTATTTGTTTAAGATATTTGTGATCAATAATAGGTTTTAGATATCCCACAAATATGTTAAACTCACACGAAAAAGTTGGTAATAAGAAACCCCCTGTGTTCAAATATATTCTCAACTTGAAGATCTCTGGTTAGACCCTTCTCATTCCTTCTTATGCCTCTATTTCTAGCTCACTCTCTTTATCCTAATTTCATAAATAGATCACAGGCAGTGTCCCCTCTCCACTGTTTTATGTTTTAATCATTGTCTTCATCTTTCTTTCTACCAGGTCTAATGCAAATCTATTTGGATCAATTCCCTTTCTCTCTTTGTTTAAAGTTTGAGTCATCCCAACATTGTAAAATTCTTTGATTTTTCATATTCTGGTTTTTCTGTGTCCCTCAAATCCCAGTCTTTGCCTTTCTGTATTCCTAGAGGCTGATTTTTATGGACCACAATACCCAAGATCCTTTGCCCTCTGGTTTCTATTTGGTTTCAGCTAATTTGGAGGCCTTGGCAAATGATCACAGGAAGGAAAGAGAGAGAGGTCAGGATATTTATTTCACCTTCCCGCACATTCCCTCCTGTCTGTGGCTTTTGGCAGTAGCTTCATTCCTCTATGAAAGGCCATGGATCCCATCAGTCAACCCTGTCTCATGGTGACAGGTCTTGCCAAGTTCCAGAAACTGCTTCCCTTGATCCCTTCAGGCTGAGGGATGGTAATGGTACCCTCCTGTTGCGAGTCCTTGGGGGACTTTATCCCTTATTGGTTCCCCTAAAGCCTGCCCACATCTCTGTAAATAGTTTCTTCATCAAACTCTCTTCATCAAACTACCCTTTGAGTGTGCCATTTGTTTCCTGCCAGACCCCACAGTATTTAACCTTTATCAAACAAGAATTCTGTTTCTTTTTATCACAACACTAAAGTTTGAATGCAATGTATCTTATGTCATTCAATGACTATATATATATTCATATTGTACTGTGTGTACATGCAAAATCTGACAAATACTTAGAAATATGGAAGGTTCTCTTACATAGTAATTACTCAGTAATTCTTTGTAGAGTGAAAGCCCCTGCCCTAATCTAAAATCTAGGAGAGACTACTTTTATATACTTAAGACATGAAAGGGGAAAAGAAATCAATACCACAGTAGTAAGGTAGAGATAGCTGATTGTCCCTAGTATGTTTCTTCTCCTTCTTAACAATGGAACCCTCCACTGCTGTCCCATGACCACTTGAATGGTTTTTGCATGTATCTAGGTGCTACTGTGCTAGTCAGTTCTGGCCAGTGAGATCTAAGTGGAAGTGAATGTGTGCAATGTTGAGGAAGTCCTTCAAATGGAGGTGGTTCATTCACCCAGGTGGGTGCCTGGGTGGCTCAGTCAGTTAAGTATCTGACTTTAGCTCAGGTCATGACTTCACAGTTCGTGGGTTCAAGCCCTGTGTCAGGCTCTGTGCTGACAGCTCAGAGCCTGGAGCCTGCTTCAGATTCTGTATCTCCCTCTCTCTCTCTCTCTCCCCCCCTCCCCTGCTCATGTTCTGTCTCTCTCAAAAATAAATAAAAAACATTAATAAAAAATTTTTGAATAAATAAAAGTAGGTGTTTCACTATTCTTTCTCTTCTTGCTGGTTGGAATCAGACTTGCTGGCTTAGAGCTCCTTAAGATTAAGAAAGGCATTGTGATGCCTCCCGTTTTGGTCTTCTTCTTCAAAATTACTTTGGCTCTTTGGGGTCTTTTGTGGTTCCATACAAATTTTAGGATTGCTTGTTCTAGCTTCGAGAAGAATGCTGGTGCAATTTTGATTGGGATTGCATTGGATGTGTAGATAGCTTTGGGTAGTATTGACATTTTAACAATATTTATTCTTCCAGTCCATGAACACGGAATGTTTTTCCATTACTTTATATCTTCTTCAATTTCCTTCATAAGCTTTCAGCGTACAGCATAGTTTTCAGCATACAGATCTTTTACATCTTTGGTTAGGTTTATTTCTAGGTATTTTATGATTCTTGGTGCAATTGTGAATGGGATCAGTTTCTTTATCTTTCTGTTGCTTCATTGTTAGTGTATACAGCATGGTATTGGCACAAAAACAGACACATAGACCAATGGAATATAATAGAAACCCCAGAATTAGACCTACAAAAAGTATGGCCAACTAATCTTTGACAAAGCAGGAAAGAATATCCAATGGAAAAAAGACAGTCTCTTTAACAAATGGTGCTGGGAGAGCTGGACAGCAACATGCAGAAGAATGAAACTAAACCACTTTCTTATACCATTCACAAAAATAAACTCAAAATGGATAAAGGACCTGAATGTGAGACAGGAAACCATCAAAACCCTAGCAGGAAAAAAACCTCCCTGACCTCAGCCACAGCAACTTCTTGCTTGACACATCCCCAAAGGCAAGGGAATTAAAAGCAAAAATGAACTATTGGGACCTCATGAAGATAAAATGCTTCTGCACTGCAAAGGAAACAATCAACAAAACTAAAAGGCAACCAACAGAATGGGAAAAGATATTTGCAAATGACATATCAGACAAAGGGCTAGTATCCAAAATCTATAAAGAACTCACCAAACTCCACACCCGAAAAACAAATAATCCAGTGAAAAAATGGGCAGAAAACATGAATAGACACTTCTCTAAAGAAGACATCCGGATGGGCAACAGGCACAGGAAAAGATGCTCAGCGTCACTCCTCATCAGGGAAATACAAATCAAAACCACACTCAGATACCACCTCATGCCAGTCAGAGTGGCTAAAATGAACAAATCGGGAGACTAGATGCTGACGAGGATGTGGAGAAACGGGAACCCTCTTGCACTGTTGGTGGGAATGCAAATTGGTGCAGCCACTCTGGAAAACAGTGTGGAGGTTCCTCAAAAAATTAAAAATAGATCTACCCTGTGACCCAGCAATAGCACTGCTAGGAATTTACCCAAGGGATACAGGAGTGCTGATGCATAGGGGCACTTGTACCCCAATGTTTATGGAAAGAGCCTAAATGTCCATCAACTGATGAATGGATAAAGAAATTGTGGTTTATATACACACAATGGAATACTATGTGACAATGAGAAAGAATGAAATCTGGCCATTTGTAGCAACATGGATGGAACTGGAGAGTGTTATGCTAAGTGAAATAAGTCATACAGAGAAAGACAGATACCATATGTTTTCACTTTTATGTGGATCCTGAGAAACTTAACAGAAGACCATGGGGGAGGGGGAAAAAAAAAAAAAGGTTAGAGAGGGAGGGAGCCAAAACATAAGAGACTCTTCAAAACTGAGAACAAACTGAGGGTTGATGGAGGGTGGGTGAGGGGAATTGAGGAGGTCACCTGTTGGGATGAGCACTGGGTGTTGTATGGAAACCAATTTGACAATTTTATATTAAAAAAAAAGATTAAGAAAGGCAGAGCAACAAGATCGAAGGGGCCTGACTCTCTGACACAAGATAATACGTAACTAGCACTGGACTTGTTACCTCCAGATCTATTTTATATATAGAGAGAAACATACCATCTTTAAGCCACCAATGTCTTAGGTTTTCTGTTTTAGGCAGTCAAAGTTAATCCTGTTTAATGTAGGTATCTGTATGAGTTTTCTAATGTTACTATAAAAAATTATGACAAACTTAGTGGCTCAGAATAACACAAATATGTTATCTTATAGTCTTGAAGTCAAAATGTGTCTCACCAGGCTTTGGTAGGATTAGGTTCTTCCAGAAGACTCCGGGGGAGAATTTTTCCCCTCCTAGTGGCCACCCACATTCCTTGGTTCGTGGCCCCTGCCTCAGTCTTCAAAGCCAGCAACTTTGGCCAGAGTCCTCATGCTGTCAGCTCACTAGTTCTTTATATTTCTGCCACCCTCTTCTGGTTTTAAGGGCATTTGTGATTAAATTAGATCCACCTGGATAATTCTAGACATCTTCCCTTTTCAAGATCAGCTGATCAGCAAGCTTAATTCCATCTACAACCTTAATTGCCACATAACCTAAAAATATTCACAGGTTCTGGGGATTAGGGCATAGACCTCTTTGGAGGCCACTATTCTGCCTACCAAAGTATGTAAGCTTTAAGTTTCATGATTGATAAATGTTTTTATTGATTTATTTGTTCATCTTTATAAACAGCTTTTAAAGCCTTATGCTAATTGGTCATTACTTTTTATGTAACATTTAGCATTGTGCCATATAGAACTTTTAATAATTATTCATTGGTTAATTCATTAAATTAATATTCTTGTGTATATTCTGTGTGACAGATGCTGCATGCGGCTATAAATGCTTAATACGCTTTCTGACTTCAAGAAACACACGGGTTTGTGGAAGAAACAGATTGACAAAGAGACTGTTACACAAATGTCCAGGAGATACAGTGTACATAGGAGAGGCATCTGAACTAACCTTGAGTCAAGGAAATCTTTTCTGGAGAAGTGATAGAATTTGTCAGGAAATGAGGGAAGAGTGTTAAAGGCAGAAAGAAGTTAGTGTGTGTGCGGTATTTTGGGGGCAGAGGATCCAATAGAATAAGAGCATCAAATAAAAGGAATGCGTATTCCACATAAGGTTGCAGAGGTGGGGAAACAGGAACCAGATCACAAGAAGATTCTAAGGACTGGGGACCCTTTATTGAAAACAGTAGTAATCCATGAAAGGGTTTTTAAAAAGTCAAGTCTGTCCACATTATACAAGTGTTCTAGAGGGGAGGGGGATAATGAGAGGAGCAGAGGAAAAGTGAGTAGAAGACCAATCATAAAGGGAACTTCAAAAGTTTTTTTTCCCTCTTGAATAATCATTTATAAAGGAATCAAAGCCATTCAGCAAATAAAAGCCATAAAGATACAAGATGTGGCTATCCAAATGAAGCACAGATGAAGAATAACATTTTCAGATTATATTAACAAATAGTATAATGTTAAATTATGAGCAATATAAAGCATAGTTAATATTTCTGATGTTTATAATAGTAATAAATTGTTTCAGATTAGACATTCTCGTAGTGGTCTTTCTGGCTCCTAAAACCATCTTAGTACATGCCAGGCTCTCAAAATTATATGACAAATGAATGAATAATTGAAAAGTCTCCAGTGTATCTTTTAATACTATTTTTTGGTCTATTATGTTTACTACAGCCTAATACTCAAAAGTTAGCATCCTCCCCATTCAGATTCTGCTGTCTTCCAAATTACCTTATATATTTCCAAGAAGACAGAGTAGTTTTCTTTCTCCGGATTTCAGATTACCTAAGCACTTCTCCAGTTGTATCAGAATTTTTGGGAATTAGAGAACCTGCCTCACATAACTAGTGATTTCCTCACATCCTTCAGAGTACCTTGTTTACACCACTGCTGTAGCATTTACCGCTTTTACTATGCTTTACATCTGTCTCCTAGCCTGAAATTTTCATCTTTGTGTTTCTGATACCAAAAGCAGTGCCTGTCTCACGTGAAGCATACTTAATAACCATAGAAAAGAGCAAAAGTTTCTGCCTTTGTGAATCATTCTGGCACAGGGACTTTGTAAAGAGCAAATAAGATATTGTATGTGAAGTGTTTTACATGGTGCCTGGCACATGGTAAACAGTAAATGATAGGGAATACAGCAAAAGCAAATTCCTAGACAAAGATCAGAGCTGGATATTAAGAGCATAACCCACACAGTGCCTTTCTGTTCAACAAGGCTAAAAAAGAATTTTACCCCTGAAAATGTCACTTCAGGCATAGGTGGAATGATTATCTAATTAAAGGACAAAAGAAGATATGAGATTAACATGTTGTTATTTAACATTAGTTGGAATATTTATTATATTATCTAGAAATACTGTTGGCTTAGCTACATTATTTAAGGAATTATCTACACAAGAAGTGAATTTACTACCCTAGGATAAGTAACACTATTTGCAATGCAATTAAATGGCATATAGCACTTTTTTTTTATGTATTTTATTTTTGTGAGAGAGAGCGTGAGTAGGGAAGGGGCTGAGAAAGAGGGGGACAGAGGATCCGAAGCAGGCTTTGTGCTGACAGCAGCAAGCCAAAGTGGGGGCTGAAACTCATGAAACATGAGATCATGACTTGAGCCAAAGTCTGATGCTCAACCAGCTGAGCCAACCAGGCACCCCATATAGAACTTTTTAAAAATACAAGTTAAAGATTTTAAGAGAAATATAAAAACTGCCTTAGTTTTATTTCTTGACTTGTGTGTAACAGACACCAGTTCAAACTTGCCAAGCAGAAAAAATAGTTTATAATAAGGATGTAAGTTTGCAATTTTTTTTTCATAGAATCCAAAAGTAGGAAAGCAGCCAGGTCTCATAAGTAAGGAGTTGGAACACCTTTAGGTATATAGACAGAACCTCTCCATTTCTTACCTTTGCATCTCTTTACACATCTTTTACTTACAGGACTACCACTGTGCACGAAGGTGGTATTGACTCAGAAGAGGTATGAGGAAACACTTAAATGCATCCTCTTTAAAGTTACACAACACTTAGAGGAAAAACAGCCATCCCTATTCCTATCCCAACACTGCTATTCTATCTTTTTTTGCGTGTATAGTTTATATAGCTAAAATCATGCCCAGATTTTGCCATATATATGAGAACTACATATAATTTAGTATTATGCTTTTTCAGTTAACACATCACACACCTTTTCCTATATAGACACAGCACCTTTACACTTGTTTTTTTTTTTACCTGACTGTAATATTCCTTAAATTGGTATAATTTACTAAACCAGTTACATATTATTGAACATTTAAATCCTTCCATTTTTTGTTTTGTAAATAATGCTGTTGTAGTATAGTTTTTGTTTGGGTTTTTATTATTTCCTGAGAAAATATTCTCAAAAAAAATTATTTAGTCAACAGGAATAAATATATTTGTATCTCTTTAAACCTATTGTCAGCACACTTTTGAAAAGGATTGTACCAATATATGATGCCACTGGAAATATATGAGTTCGTCTCACCATGATTATAATTTTTTTGGAAATTGGTAGCTTATTTTCCAGAGTGGCTGCACCAGTTTGCATTTTCACCAACAGTATGGAGTTTCCTCAAAAAGTTAAACATAGAATCACTCTATGATCCAGCAATTGCACTAGTAGGTATTTATCCACAGGATACAAAAATACTAATTGGAAGGGACACATGCACCCTGATGCTTATAGAAGCAGTATCAACAATAGCCAAATTATGGAAAAAGCCCAAATGTCTATCAACTGATGAATGGATAAAGAATATGTGGTGTGTGTGTGTTTATATACATATAATAGAATATTACTCAGCTGTAAAAAAGAATGAAACCTTGTCATCTACAACGATGTGGATGGACCTAGCAAGCATTGTGCTAAGCAAAATAAGTCAGAGAAAGACAAATACCGTATGATTTCACTCATATGTACAATTTAAGAAACACAACAGATGAACATAGGGGGAAAAAAAGAGAGGTAAACCGAGAAAAACTCTTTAGAGAATAAAAAAGATTACTGGAGGGGCAGTGGGGAGGGGATGGGTTAATTAGGTGATAGGTATTAAGGAGCGCACTTGTGATGAGCACTGGGTGTTGCATGTGGGTGATGAATCACTAAATTCTACACCTGAAACTAGTGTTGCACTGTATGTTAACTGAGTGGAATTTAAATAAAACTTGAAAAAAAGGGTAGCTTATTTATACCAATTGGAAATATATGAATCACCTAATGTTTTAGACTATGTACATAGGAAAACACCTAAATGGACTTAGTGAAGAACATATATAAATGTGTAATAAATTCCATACTGGATTAAAAATCATTTCAGCTCTGGATTTTGTGACCTATCTCTTTTATGCCTACTATCACAAAAAATATATGTTTATTAAAATTATTAGAGAAAGAACAGTTTGTATTTCATTTAGCTTCTAATTAAAGTTATCACTGGATTTTTAAACTTAAGAAATGTCTAATAATATAAGCATACTTAGAACTTTTATAAGTTTCAGATTCTTTTTAGCTCTTATGGAATAATCAGTTAACTGCAAGGATTCCTATTATATTCTAGTAAAAGTGAGCCATTTTGGAATTCTTGAGCAAGTATACTTGACTACAAAATAAATTGGAGAGTAATTCAAAGGAATTCTAGGAATACTATTCAATCATTTAAAAATGAAGCAGCTAATCTGAAAAACTCTCAAAAATAAAAAGTAAAGTCAGATGAAAAAGCAAGGTAAAGAACAGTGTGTATAGTTTGCTACTGTTTACTACACACACACACACACACACACACACATAATTATACACACCCATACAAATGTAAGTGCATAGACTTTCTGTGAGAGGACACATGGTAGCAAGTGTCTGCCTCTAGAGAGGAGTTCTGGGAGACTAAAGCACAGGAGAGAGAGACTTTATACTGAATATCTTCATATTTTTTGAATTTTGTATCATGAATACATTTATTAAAAAACACAAATAATGGTAGTTTTTAATAATGTATCCAAAGGGCTGGGTAGTCCTCCTGAAAGATATTGTCTGAAAATTGTTTTGGGTGCAAGCTTATTCACTAAGGGGTGGTAGTTGTAAAACTAGAAAGACTGAAATGCTCAAAATTATGATTCCACTTAAAGCTTTACTGTAAAGTAGAGGAGTGCCTGGGTGGCTCAGTCACTTGAGTGTGTAACTCTTGATTTTGGCTCAAGTCATGATCCCAGGGTCATGGGATCAAGCCCCCCATCAGGCTCCACACTGAGCATGGACCCTGCTTGAACTTCTCTTCCTCTGCCCCCTCCCCTGCTCATGCACTTTTTCTAAACAAACAAACAAACAAACAAACAAAAGCAAACCCATAAACAAAACGTAAAATAGATCCATAGTCAACACTTAGCCCTGCTAACAAACAGAGGCAGAGCATAGTCTGGCAAAATTACAAATCTCTGTTAGCCAATATTTTTACTTTTAATCCACATCCAAACCATGAAATTCTGGCCAAATTCCCATTGTGCTAATTCTCTATGGTAAGTTCTTTAATTTTTAAAAAAAATTTTAATGTTTATTTTTTTGAGAGAGAGTATGAGCAGGGGAGGGGCAGAGAGAGAGGGGGAGACACAGAATTTGAAGCAGGCTATAGGCTCTGAGCTGTCAGCACAGAGCCCGACGCGGGGCTTGAACTCACAAACCATGAGATCATGATCCAAGCCGAAGTCAGACGCTTAACCAACTGAGCCACCCAGGTGCCCCTCTATGGTAAATTCTTAATCTCAGGTGGCTTTTCTTGCTGTTCTCAATCAAGATTGCCTTCAACTGGCAAAGGTCATTTAGAGAATGGAAGAACTCTTTCAATATTAGCAAAAGAATGAATGAATGGGTGGATAGATGGATGAATAAATGAATACGATTTGAGAATCCACACTCAGCTCTTTACTATGGGTATAACCTTGGATAAATCACCTAACATCTCTGAGCCTGAGTTCTTTCTCTGTAGATCCAAACCAAATTTGTTCACATCTACCAGAATTCCCTACATATTCACAGGGTTTTGGTGATGTAGCATGAGATAATGTATGGGGAAGTTTTAAAAAAAAAAAAAACGTTAAGACATAGGATTTTGAATGTTTGCTATACAAATCTATATCAACATAAAAATTCTTCCTAGAGTCAAATATGAATGAATTTTGAGTAATTGGATCTTTGGTATTTTATTAAGCCTCTGATTTATTTCAGTAAGATGAATTGAGTTGATTATATTTTTACTTCTTTCTCTTGTTCACCCTCCGTGTTAAAAACAGATAAAAAGGCAGAATAAAAAGAAGTCTGGACTGACATGGTTTATCAAATATTTGACTATTATGTTAAATTTACCTTGATACAGTTTTGAAAAATATTTGCTTTCTTATCTTAGAGTTTTTGCAAAGGACTGGCTTTGATTTCTATGACCAGTTTTGGCTTTGAAATTATCTGCCTAGATTTTGGCTAGCGTGTTCTCTTAACTGTCATATGCAATTGAGTTTAATCATGTTTTTCTTTCTAGGTTACATTATAGAGTGTTTCTAAAGATCATAAAAATGTCCACAAAGAGGGAAATTATTTTTTCCTACATTTGGTATTGTTTTATATTTTTGCTGTATATAGTTAGATAATTATGTTGTTTTACCTTCAGTAATCATATTTTAGTTATAGCTAAATTTATTCCCAGTTAACACAGTATGTAAAGCATGCACATTTAGAACCAACATTATTCAATGCATTTTGCTATTACAACAATTTACATTAATTTAACATTGTAAATAGTTGTGCAATCTAGTCATTTTGTGTACATTGAATTCATTACTGTCATTAAATAGATATCTTTTCTCTTTGGTAGCTCAACTTATTTCCTGATTCTACCCGTTTGATACTGTGCTTTTGATTTGTAAAGTCTCGGGTAAATATCTGTTACTGTTTTTCACGCAGTGTCATAATAATATGGAAGACATTCTGGCAGGTATTTTCATTACCTAACTGTTAACATTTTTAGTAAATGCCAAAAAGTAATATATGAATATAAAACATCATATGTTCAGCATCAACTTTTTAAATAGCAGAAATGGCTAGTAGAAGAAGTTACTGAGATATTGTCTGCTAAGAAAAATTTAAAACATTGACTACATGAGAAAAATACAGTTTTTTGAGATGACTGAATAAATTGATTATAGTTCTTCCCTGTTTTACTTTATTTTCTGTGCCTGTAGAAGAAAATCTATGACTTGATTTATCTTATTACCTAGTTTACTTATATTTTTGTCCTCCATTGAACTCATGTTCTTCAGACTTTGGATATGTTATGGACATACATCAAACTACTAAAATCCAGTTTTGGTGGTTGAGGTTGGTTTTAAATCATGTCCTTGTTACATCTGCTCTCCTCCCAGTGCTAGTCAGCATCAAACTGACCAAAAGGTTATCAAACCCGACAAAAGCATTTGATGCAAAGAATTTGACAACCCATTAGCTAGAAAACTATCACCTGAATAACTCAAAATTGATTGAAGCTTTTCCCCCATATATAAAATTGTTCTGTAGTTCCATTCAATTTTGCATCTCTCCTTTATATAGCCTTGGGAAACATAGATCAGTGATGTAGCAGCAAAACATCATGATACCAAATAGGAAACGAGGACTTGGGAGATGCTTTGGACCTCTTAATTTCCAGGCCACTTGATAGCAGATACAGTTCATTACACAGGAAAATTGCTTGATCTTGGGAAAAGAGGGTGCTGGAGGTGAGGGAAAATGAGTTAGTCACCAATACGGTTCACCTTGCAATTCAGTCATTTAGATCTAACTACAGAATGATTGCCGTCATGTTCCAGATAAAGAATGAAAGCTCTTCTCACAATAAAATGGTGAATCACATATCCCCTGTTTAGATTCTAGAATAAAAAAGAAGGAAAAGGAAGGAAGAATATATCCTATGTATGTTAATGCACACTTACCAACTTTAATAGAGAATATACCATTTGTAGAGACTTTATAATCTACTACATATGGTTTTATTTGACCTTCGTTATGACATCAATAGATATTATTTCCATCTCACCTGTATAGAAACAGATTCAGAGAGGCTACAGTCACACACTTCATATCATGTAGACTAGGACTCAAATCCAGAACACAACTACAAATTCCATGTGTAAATTCTGTTATACTCAGTAAACATAAAATCATATCCAGGGCTGTACAAAGACAAGATTTTAAAGCATAAAGAGAAGGTTAATATTCAGAAAAAGAATTATGAGCAGAAATACTTTAATGAATATTTTGTATGTTCAGTGTTTCTTTAAATGTTCTCATGTGCAAAATTTTGAATGGCTTATAATTCTTTCTACACTCCATTTTCTCTGTTCCACGGACATAAAACATTACCTCTGTGCCTCTTTCAGAAGATCCTTTTCCTTCCTTCCCACTCACCACCCCTCTCCATCTGTCCTTTAATCTTCGATTCCCCTAATCTCAGACCACCCACCACAAGTTTTATCATCTTTCTTTCATAATCAGTGGCTCCATGTCTTGTCTCTCATTCTCTATTATAAACTCTTTTATGATAGACCATGGCTAATAATTCTTGTTATTGTGATGAGCATATCTGGAAAAAATGTCTTTTATGATAGATAACTACCATCTACGGCTGGTATAAGAAGAGGATCCTGATGGGATGCTGGTATGGAAAGTTTGCCTCCACGTACTTTGATAACCTGAACTTAACCCAATAGGAAAGAAAAGAGCTGAAAAAGTGATAGCCCTTTTAAAATGAGCTACCAGGGATTAGCACATTTTAGCACTATTATGTATGGTATTATCATATTCATACCCCTGAATTCTGGGAGCTATGGAAGGAAAGATTGATTTTTGGAGCAAACATCTTTAACATGACTAGGCAAAAAAAAAAAAAAAAAAAAAAAGAACAAAAGAAAAAAGAAAAGAAAGTAGCTGAAGTTTATAGATATCCACCATCCAAGACAACTTAAATTCTGAATTAGAATTTAGTAGCTCTGGAATAGAAAGGGATCAACATTATTCATAGATGTGAGGACCCATGACAATACATCTTTAGAGTTACGGAGACGGAAAGGAAAGAGTGAATACCTCTAGTGGGGAAAACTAAGAGTTGGGAGAAAATCTAATATTACATTGTTGTTAGCATTATCCATAAACATAATAAAAGGATTCTTTTGAAACACAATTTTAAAGTTCTTGTATTAATGTAGTATATGAAACCAAGAGGTCCTAACTAAAGTAGTTCTTGGACCATAATAAATTGCCAACCAGATACACAATTAACTTGTAGAACTCTCAGGGTATCTATCATGTCTTCAATACGCACATTTTAGATTACCCAATGGAAAAATTAGTAAATGGTTGAAATAAAGGTAAGGGGAGGAAAAGTTTTATAAAACTATCACAAGGTGTTCCAGTTGTCATGGAAGGAAATGTAAGTAGTAGGACAAGATCTCAAAAAAAAAAAAAAAAATGGTGATCTATTTTTTTCAAACCCAAACTACCTACAGGTAGAATAAGAAGAAATCTCAGAAGTCTTCCCCCCAAAAAAAGGTTTTAAAAGTAAAGTAAAAAAATTTAAAACTTTAAAAAAAGTTTTAAAGTAATTGTGTTTCAGAACTATGACTGATTCTACAAGAATAAAGATAGTCTTACATAGAAACACACACAAGATGCAGTGATTGAGAATTTTAAAGAGTGAAATTAAATAAAATATACTACCTGGATATCTGAAGAAAATGCTATTAATGATAAAAAGATATGAGAGTTGGGAGGAAATCTAACATCCAAGAAAAAAATGGGAAAGAATATAAGCATTGGTACAGGTAATAACAATTTTCCACAAAGAAATGCCAACAAGAGAAAGAATACCTTTTAAGAATCATTCAAGTCATCAACAAAGGTATGAGAACAAAAGAAATTATAATAGGATTTTAAAAGGAATTTCTGGTGGAGCCAGCTATTGCTTAAGGCATAAGAATTATTGTTCTTTCATTGGTGGGGAAGGTCAATGCAGTAAGATCATTACGGAAAATATTGCTGGATTGTTTTTAGAAAACTAGACAGAACTGTGTGTCTAAGTACGATAAAACTGAGATTAAATATTAAGCCAAAGATGTCAAAACATGCCATTTAACCCTGTAAACCTAGCCTGAAACCAAGGGAGGGTGCCTAATCTTTTTGAAGAGGGCCACTTAAGAATTCATTTATTCATTTATTTGACAAATATTTATTGATCTGCTTCTCTGTGCCAGGCATTGTTCTAAGTTCTTGGGGGTACATCAAGGAATCAGACAAAAATACTTCGCTAGCAAAACTTACAGTCTAGTAAATTGAGACAAAACTTATAGTCTAGTATATTGAGACAAATAATCAACAAATGTAATAAATAAGCAAATTATATAATCTATCGGAAGAGGATTAAGTGCTCTGGAGAAATAGGGAGATGCAGAGAGATCATGGTTGCTCTTTTAAATTACAAAAATAAAATTCCAGCACTATGTAACGGGTTCTCAGAAAGGTATACATGAGTATACTGAGGACATTGGTGGAGCTAAGCATTAGGATATGTCCAGTAAATGACTGTTTAATTACTCAGTAATTCCTGTTTGGTTCATAGCAGGTGTCATAGCAGAAAGCAAGTTGTGGAATTCTCAGAAAGAAATATATAGTTTTTTTATGAGTGCTATTATAAACAAAATCTGTGATGTGTCCCATTAATTGAATCCCTAACACCTGTTCTCTTCATTTACCTTACTTTTGTTTTTCATTTTGTTAAAAACTATTTCACTTCTGTTTTTAAAACAAAATAGGTGAACATATGTGCACTATTAGCATTTACATTACATTCATTCCATCATTGTTAATGATAATGTGATGATCTATGTGTAGTGTGTTTAAGAAAATAGGGATAATTTCTTTACCCACAAGTGAATATGTGCATCTCATCTGTTTACACAGGGGCCTGAGGAATATGCAGGGATTTATAAGTTCAGGTTAGGTGAGGGACCTCTGGCTTCATGTACCTTTTGGTCTTTTAGTTTTATGCACAACATTTATCAATGACAGGTAAGTTCAAGACCACGTGGATGTAGGAACTTCCGACTCCTTTTCTCAACCCTTGAAAGAAAATTAGAAGTAGGAAACTAATGTATTATTATTAAACTACAGTAATAATAGTTAAAAGAACTTTGTGCTCTTTACCACTTAAAATCTCACTTGATCCTCATAATAACATAGTGTCAGGAAGATTCTTTGCAAACAGAGGCTCAGGGAAATTATTTTACCTAGGTCACTAACTAGTAGGGGTAAGGGTGGAGGGCACAGTGTATGGGGCAGAGATGAACACTACAATTCTTCAAAAACAAACATCGAAGTTATATTAAGTGACTTGGTTTTGTTATGAAAACTGAACTAGTATGTAAAGGGTTTACCAAATCTAGTCATTGCATTGTCTAGGTAAGTGCTTGCCATTTAATGACATGGCATCTTTCTCCTTGCTCCACTGTTTCTTCCTCTGCCCCAGCCAGCAGCTCAGCGCACCTTATCTCCCAGGGCAGAAACAACTGTGGTAATCTCCAACAGAGGAAGCAACCAAGGATGCACAAAAATTTTAGTTGGCTTATTTTTAATGTGAGGCTCACTCAGGATATGAACTGTAGAATTTTTTAAGTGAGATCATATCTCTTGTACAGTCATTCTTAATAATTCATGACTTTGTAAGATTGAAGAAAATCTCAAAGAATATGGGTATTATAAAAATTAATATTTCAAAATCAGCTTTTTACTACTTTGTACATAATTTATGGATCAAGCCAAAATTGTATACTTAGGGTCCGTGGAATTTTCCAGTCTCAATACTCATGTTATTACAGAAGTAGAAATGCTAAATGTTTAGTCTTATTGTGTATTAGTGAATGTCTGGAGCATTAACGGCCAGGTCTCATTTAAGTCCGTCATTAACTAAGCTTGCAAAAGAATAGCCTATCACATTTTGTTGTATGAAACAGTGACAATAAAAAATTACTATCTTTGAAATCTAAAGGGGTTTTCCCCTTGTTCAAAAATATACTTAGATTGTGTGTGCATGTGTGTATGTGCACACACATGCATGCACATGCACTCTATTTAGAGAGTGGGAAGTTTAATGTCATGTTGAATAATGGGATGAATTTTAACATTATCCAACAGGAGTGCCCTACCCCATTCCCAGGTGAAAAATCACTGTATTATTTATTGAGTGTCTCTAAAGACTGAAATAATTCCCCAGGTGAGGAGATTTTAACCTCCGTCCAGATTTTTATAGGTTTATTAAGATATCCTTATTGCTTAGCTTACCACTTTTGCAGTTTTGGATTTTCTTCTGGTTTTCTCTTTAATTGATAATAAGGCAAAGTGAGTCCTTCGACTTATACACTGAATCCCACAGCTTCTCATCCACTCAAGGACTGAAATTATCTCTTTTCTTCTGCATCCATATTCCCTTCAGTAATACAGTGTGCTATAATACTGTTAGACCCAATGGTTTGTTCTTAGTCCTCATAAGCCTGGTGATAGCAAATTCTCATAGTTGATCCTCTGTCCTCTTTGAAATACTTCCTACATTTAGCTGTAGGACACTTGCCTTGTTTCCCTAATTCTTACGCTAATCTTTTTCAGTCTTTCTTATATGCCCTCCTCTTCCAAATCTCTAAATATTAAAATGCCAAGGGTCAGTCCATAGATATCTTTCCCTCTCAGTCTACCTGCCTTTCCTAAATGATTTTATCC
This sequence comes from Leopardus geoffroyi, assembly GCF_018350155.1. NCBI lineage: Eukaryota > Metazoa > Chordata > Mammalia > Carnivora > Felidae > Leopardus > Leopardus geoffroyi. Next base: position 28,398,060 of record NC_059341.1, on the reverse strand, counting down.
ACTTTCTTGGCTTTAATTCTCATCTATGTGCCAATGCCTCCCAAATAAATATCTCCAGCCTGGACCTAATCCATAAACTCCAGGCTTATTTGGCCTCTCTATTGGGATGGCCAAAAGACGTTGCAAACTTAAACTTACCCACACTGCACTTCTGGTACAACCCTCCAACTTGCTTCATCTGCAATTTCAACTTCTTATTTCACACAATAGTAACACCATCCTTCTCAAGGCTCAGGTGAAAACTGTGGAGTTAATCATGACTCCCCTTTTTCTTAAATCCTTTGTTCAGTTTTTTCACAAAATTCATATCTTCTACTTTTAAAATACATGCAGAATTTGACCACTTTTCATCAGTTTTCTTGCTAGTATCTGGACCCAGCCACCATTATTGCTCATTTGAAACTATTCTATAATCTCTCTCACTGGGTATCTGTATTTCTGCCTTTGTTGCCCTTCAACTTGTTTCAATAGACCAGCCAGAGTTATCCTGTTAAAGCACTAGTCAGATCATAAGCTTTGCTCAAACTCTCCAATGGCATCCCCTCTCAATAAATTAAATCCAGAGTCCTTACAATGGTTTTCAAAGTCTACAAGATCTACCCACACCCAACTCTTTAACAGTCCTCATCCTTCACTCTGTTCAACCACATCTGCCTTCTTAATGTTCCTTGAATATGCCAGCTTTGTTTCTGCCCTAGAGCAGGGTTTGGGAAGCAAGGTCTGTCAGATTCCAAACCCTATTCCTAAATCTAAATAATAGGGACTCTGCAGAAATCCTAATCAGAATATCCTCATAAATACATAGTACCTAAATCATATACTTATTTTTAAATGACTATATTAAAAGGAATTCTAAACATTACTTCATTTTACCTGGCTATTTCCTAAAATCTAATTTAAACTATTATGGGACTAAAAAGAAGATCTAACAGTTCTGTGATGTATGATATAGACTATCTAATTAAACTAAAAGCATCTAAGTTAATACCAACCAGTGTTTACTCAGTACCTCTTAAGTAGTAGTGTCTACTATGACCACATTGGTGTCAAGTCTGATGTTAGGGAGGGATACAGTGGTGAATGAGAGAAACAGAATCTAAGAGAGAGAAACTGGAGAACGCTTACGTGATTTTGCAACAAGGATTATCAGATGCCTTTGTCTAATAGTTAATAAGACATTTCTATAGAATGAATCTGGGAATGCAAGTCTTACTAACATTATAGTACCCGTTAATGAATTAATCAGATTAACAGACTGAAGAAGAAAAATTATATTTGACTAGATGCAGAAAAGTATTTGATAAAATTCAACATCCATTTAAACAACAACAGCAATAAAAAGAACCCTCAGCCTAGGAGTACAAGGAAGTTCACTTAATCTGACAAAGAGTACCTATACAAAAACATAAACATTGTGTTTATCACTGAAATAGTGAAAAACTTCTCATTAGATCTGAGTGATATATCGATGCCTGATATCAGTATGATAATGGTGGTCCTATTCAGTGTAATAGGCAAGAAAAAGACATGAAACATACAGGATCTGACAGTAGAACATAAAGTTCATTGTCCACAGGTGATATGATTGGGTCAAAGAAAATTCAAAAGAAACTTCAGATAAAATTTCAGAATTAGAGAATTAGCAAGAAGGCTGAGTACACAATATACACCAATCAGTTGTATTTGTCCATACCAGCAATAAATAGGACTTAGAAAAAGAAAAAAAATTAAAGGCACCATATAGGATAGTCTTAAAAAGCATCAAATGCCTAGGAATAAGCTTAATAAAAGCTTAATATAAAGCTTTTCATACCCAGACAACCATATAATATTATCAAAAGCATCGAAGACCTTAATAAATATGTATGCATTGGAAAATTTGCTATTATAAAGATGTTCATTCTCTCTAAATTCAATGAATTTGATGTGATGAATATATTCAACCAAACCAAATAAAAATTCCAGGTTTTTATGAAAACTGACAAGCTGATTCTAAAATTTATATGGAAATGCAAAGAAACAAGAATAGTAAAGAATCTTAAAGAAGGAAAGGAAGTATGGAGACATTTATTTATCAAATATCATGATTTTTTTTATAAAGCAAAGTAATTAAGAGTGTGAGTTGACAAAAGGATTGAGAAAAAGACCAATAGACCAGAAAAGAGATTTCAAAACTTATTCTATACATATCTTGGTTTGTAAATCTTGGTTTATGACAGGTGGCATCTTTTCAACAAATGGTATCAGTCGATTGGCTATCCATATGATAAAAGATGAAACAGGGCCCTTATTTAATACCATACACAAAAATCCATTACAAGTAGATTGTAGATATAAATATGAAATGTTAAACATTAAATCTTGCAGAAAATAAAGGATTATATTCAGAGCATTAGGATAGGCAAAGGTTTCTTAAGTGGAACACAGAACTACCTAAAAAGAAAATGAAGGATACATCACACTAAATAGATTACATTAAAATTAAGAACTACCACTCAAATCATTAAGAGAGTAAAAATGAAAGCCACAGAATAAAAGACAATATTTGCAACCTATATAACCAACAAAGAACTCACAGCCAAAATATGTGAAGAACTCTTACAGGTCAATAAGAAAAAAATAACCAAAAGAAAAATGGGCTGTAGACTTGAACAGACACTTCACAGAAGAGGATATCCAGTCGGCCAATAATTATATGAAAAGGTGACATCATTACTCTTCAGGGGAATGGAAATTAAAACTACAAAGAGACAGCACTTCAAATCCATCAGAATGGCTAAAATAGAAAAGCCTGACAGTACTTTATGGGGAGGATGTGGAGTCATGGGTACTCATATTGCTGGTAGGGATGTAAATTGGTACTTGTAATTTAGAAAACTATTTTGTATTATTTACCGAAACTGAACATATTCATACCAGTAATTCTATTCCTTGGAGAAAATGCATATATATGTGCACAAATACCAAAAGACATGTACAAGACCTGTACAAGAATGTTTATACCACCATATATGTAAATAACATTGTAAAATGTCCACCATTCGAGCAATGAAAATAAACTCATCATTCATTCCATTTATATAAAGTTCAAAAATAGATGAAACTATGGTGACAAAAATGAGAACATTGATCATCTTTTAGGGGGAGGGAGGATTTATAAATGGAGAGAGACCAAGAGGGGTATATTGGGATTCTAATAATGTTCTATTTCTTGACCTGTGTGTGGTAAAAAAAGGTGTTCATCTTTGGTAATTCACTGAGTTTATGATTTTTACATTGATATGTCTTTTATACTTAATTTTTAAAAAGATTTTTATTTTTTTACAAATTTTTATTTAAATTCTAGTTAACATATAGTGTAGTATTGGTTTCAGGAGTAGTATTTAGTCACTTATATATAACACCCAGTGGTCAGTACAAGTACCCTCCTTAATACACATCACCCATCTAGCCCATCCTCAACCCACCTCCCTCTATCAACCCTCAGTTTGTTCTCTATCATGGTCTCTTATAGTTTATTTCCCTCTTTCTTTCCCTCTTTTTCCCTGTCCCATATGTTCACTTATTTTGTTTCTTAAGTTCCACATATGAATGAAATCATATGGTGTATATATTTCTCTGACTGACTTATTTCACTTAGCATAATACTCTACCTCCATCCATGTCCCCTATTGCAAGTATAGCAACTATTTCTTACTAGTAGGTTCCATTTTTACCAGTTTTTTCAATTCATTTACTTCTGTACAGTGTCTTATAGTTTATAGGAAACACATTATGTGAACTAATATATATAGTAGCACCTCAGGAAATCATAATCTTCGCATGAAAAATGACTGGATATTTTCAGGTAGCAAGCATGAGAACAAATGAAATTTTAAGAGATACTCTATAAAGTAAATACTTTTTCAAATATTTTATTAAAATATTTTTCTATCGTTCCAGACATTAGCCCATGCCTACATTTATCAGCACATGTAAAAATTACATAGTTTTTAAAAAAGGTAAAATTTTATAAATTACAATATTTTGTGATTTATACCTAAAATATATATATGAAATCATTCGATTCATCTATTTTTATAAAGTAAACAGTAAGTTATTAAAACTAAAATATCATAGGGTGGAAAGTAAATCCCCCTTTACTCCTCACTCCCTCATCCCTACTTCCACATATAAAGGATGTTAGAAGATTGTTTTTTGCATCCTTCCGTAAATTCTGTATGTGTATGCCAATGTGCTTTTTGTTTGTTTGTTTGTTTGTTTTACAGACTTTAAGAGCATACTCTTCTGAAACTTTGTTTTTCATCAATATAGTTGCAGCATATTTACATATTTGCATATCAGTGTGTAAAGAACTACATCACTTTTAAATATAGATAATAATTCCTTTTAATGGTTGCATAATACTCCAACGTAGAGAAATTTCATTATTTAGCCTTTCTCCTACTAATAGGTAGACTATTCCCATTTTCTGTCATTATAAAAATGTTATAACAAATTGTGTGGTGTGTGTGTGTGTGTGTGTGTGTGTGTGTGTGTGTGTGTGTGTGTCTATTTTAGAGAGTGTATGTATAGGAATTGCTGAGTCAGGAGCATAAATATTTTTTGACATTGAAAATAAAACATACTTTACTTTTGTGAATACTCATTGAAAATTGGATATAGCATCATAGCAAGAAAACTCATTTTAAGTAAAGCACCACAATGGGAACCAATGGGTCTTTTAAGGCAGGTAGAATATATTAAATATTAATTGGTGTGAGTTTTTAGTGTAAAGGAAGACAAATGGGAGATAATTTTCCCTTGCCCCAAGTTCAAAGTCATAAGAACCGCTTGAATGTCAAATGTAGAATGGACAAACAAAACTTAAAATTACAGCCTCTGTTCACACAAAAAAATTGTAACACAATATAATTAAATCACAAATTTATTATACTAATAATCAAGTAAGATATTTCACTTAGTTCCTTAAAATTAGAAATAGTCTTCTCACAATTAGGCCACATTTACTGTGAAAGGCTATCATTTTTGAGTCGTGCTGTTCTAGGAATTGAGTTTTTCTTTAATGGGGAATTGATGATCGTTTAATCTGTACCTACTGCTGATAGTGATCCTTAGTTTAACACCAGAAAATGAAGGCATTGTAACCTCTTAGAAATGAAGCAGTGGACGCTATTTTTATTAATGTATTCTAAAAATAGTTGAATTTAGAAAGGAACAAATAAAGTTTCTTCTTTACAGACAGAAATTAGTATCCTAGCCCTTTGTTATTTACCTGTACCATGCATCAAAATAAAAACTTCCTTCATTGTAATACAAGATTGTTTATACTAAAAGAACAGGAGACATGGTGGAAATCTAGGTAACTGAATGACTTAGCTTTTGCCAATAATCATGGCAATTTTTGAGTGCTTATTATGCGCTTGTTGCACTTGTAAGTGCCCAATTTATATTTATTTACCTGTTGTAACAACTCTATAAATTAGATGTTACACTAAGCGCCATTTTGCAGATTGACAATAGGAACTGTACAAATGCTAAGCAAGGTAGACACTGGTATGTAGCAGAACCAGTATTTAAACCAAGGTAATATGGCTTCAGGGCCTCTACCCTTTATTATTTCACTAGAACTGGAGTTTCATTCAGTTCTAAATTTGTGAAGCCTGAGGCTCCACATCTTTTGTGCCTCCACCCACTTGACACACAGTGACATTTGGTCATCTGATTTCTCTCTGCCACTGGGAAGAGGAGCTGGACAAAGGTGGATGTTTCTATGTATGTATTTGTGAGATGGGTGTCTTAACTTTTTGCCTTTAGGATGGTTTGTAAATTTGCTGATTTGATATGCTTGGTAATATGAATTGAGGTAATCAGGCTTTTAGTGTGAGGTGTTATGTTAATCTGGCCAGGAGCTGGGCTGTGTTTGCTGTAGCTCTGCCAGAGGCTTCAGTTCCCTTTAGGTTTTTTTCTTTTCATGTGTGTGGGTATTTTTGGGGGCTGTGTGGTTTTTTTCTTCTCATCCTTAGGTTTCCCTACAAACTCCTTCTTAAATAGAGTCTGTGTCTTGCAGCTCTCTCAGTTGTAATCCACTGTTATTATACTGGAGTCCTGTTGATGTAGTGATAAGGTATTGGGGAGGGAAACTATTCTGTGATCTTACAATTAAATGTCTCTTTTCATGGAAAACCATGCAGCCATATACTGTAGATAATCCGCAGGAGATGACAACACTCTCCAGTCATGCACATAAAATGTGGTCATATCTAATAGGCCTGGAAGGCCTGTATAGACAGGAAATCTAGAAGACTGAATGACTTAGCTTTTGCCATAATCATGGCTATTTATAGACACATAAAGAAAAAAGGGATTAAAATGATATACAATGATGAATTATCTTCATTTATTCTAACTTTTTGATGAAAATTGACTAGATTTGTTAATGAGCTCATGTGAAACAGTCCTTAGGAACTCCCAGAAACACTTGGGGTTTTTAGAGACCTAAGATATTGTATTAGCAAGTGACAGAAAGACCCACTGAAATAAGTATCATGCTAGTTAGCTAAAGGTAAGTGTTTAATTTTAGTTTTAAAACTCATAGCCTTTAAAATACTTTAAATATACTCTCTTTTTGTCTCTGTATTTTGTTATTTGAAAGTCCTTATGTGCCATTAAGCCAGTTCTTTGATTTGATCACAAATCTACAAAGTGGTTTAATTGTTTTGTTTCAGAGCTCAACTTGCATACAGCCAGTGTAGAAGAGAGCCAGATACTCTATTAGGACTTGGAGTTTCAAAGGCAAGCACAGGAATTCTCATTGTCTTCCAAAGATCCTTGCTCAGTGGGGAACAGGGTGGGATGAATTTTTATCATCTCTTTTTGCCCCTTCTCTAAGCTCCATCCCTTCTCAATATTCTGTGATCTCACTAAACATAATGGATATTAAAAATGTGATGTTGATAAGTAGTGTCACCAAGTATGCTTCCTTAGTTTCTCCTGTGTGAAAGTTTCTATCCTTTGTTCCAAAACAATTGGTGGTTGGTTTTTTATCATGACTGTTAACTTAGAAAGTCAGTGGTTATGTGTGGTTGCCTCCCCATCAACTGTTATTATCATAGTTCCCAACTGCACTACTGTGTCCTTTGGTGTCATGGAAAACTCACAGAAGCACTGTGAGATATTTTATATTTTCGAGAGAAACACTGTAGCAGTTGGATGTCACATGGACTACTATTATTAAGTTTTTGGGTCTGACTATTTAATTAAAGGAATAAAAGGGACCTGTTCGATATTTCTTTTGACTTAGAGACACCATTAAAAAATTACTGGGGCACTAAGGGCACTGTGAACAGAGGAAATTTGGGCAACTTTGCATTACCCCATTCCCCAAAATTATTTCTCACTGAGGATTCATATAGATCTGAGACATTGAATTTACCCCCAAATTCAAGGGATGGAGGGGCGCCTGGGTGGCTCAGTTGGCTAAGCATCCGACTTTGGCTCAGGTCGTGATCTCGTGGGTCCGTGAATTTGAGCCCTGTGTCGAGCTCTGTGCTGACAGTTCAGAGTCTGGGGCCTACTTCCGATTCTGTGTCTCCCTCTCTCTCTGCCCTTCCACTGCTCATGCTCTCTCTCTCTCTCCCTCAAAAAATAAATAAACATTCAAGGGATGGAATATATGATTGAGCTAAATCCATCAATGCAGTACACTCTCTGGGTTTTGATAAGAGGTGAGCATGTGTTCCAAATCAGCCCAGTCAGAGTAAATCTCAGGTCTCTTGCTTAAAATGTTTGAACAATCTCAATCTTAATATCCTCTCTCTGTCTCTGACTGAGAAAGCATGTAGCTACCAGAACTGTTGACAACTATCTTTTGACTCCAGTGAAAGCCAGCCTTTGGATGAAATTGACACTGCAGAAGGTAGAGTGGTGAAACTGAAAGAAACTGGGTCCTTGGTGACATTCTTGAGCCACTGGATCAAACCCAGCCTGAAGTCTGGCTTTCTCTTTTCCTTTATGTATATTATTCTAAATCTTATTGTTTAAGTAAGTTTCTACCAGTTGCCTTGTTATTTTTAATTCATAGGAGTTCTTGTTTTATTCTGGTTATTAGTCAGATGTAGTATTGCAAATATCTTTAAGTTTTTCTTGCCTTATTATACTAACTAGTATCTCTGATACAGTGTTTAATAGAAAAGATAGTATTGGAAATGCTTGTCTCAGTGTCAGGGAGAGAGCTTTCAATAATTCACCATTAAGTATTATACTTGCTCTAAGTTTTATTTTTGTAAAGACAGTAAAACCTTGGTTTGTAATCATCATTCATTCCAGAAGCCTGCTTATAATCCAAAGCACTCATATGTCAAAGCAAATTTCAAGAACCATTGGTTTGGTTGTGATCATGTGACATTTGGTGTCATGTACTACTTGTATTGCAAGACATCACTTGTTTATCAAGTTAAAATTTGTTAGAAATATTTTCTCATCTTGCAGAACACTTGCAGAGCAAGTTACTCACAACCCAAGGTTTTACTGTACTTATTCACAGATTAATGAAAATTCTATTTTATTCCTTGTTCCTAAAAGTTTATATCACAAATGAGTGTTGAATTTTTTGTTAATTTTTTTTAAATGTTTATCATTTTTGAGACAGAGACAGGCATGACCAGGGGAGGGGCAGAGAGAGAGGGAGACAGAATCTGAAGCAGGCTTCAGGCTCTGAGCTGTCAGCACAGAGCCCAGTGTGGGGCTCAAACCCACGGACCTTGAGATCATGACCTGAGCTCAAGTCGGACACTCAACTGACTAAGCCACCCCGGTGCCCCGAGTGTTGAATTTTATAAGTAAGTGTTTTTCTGTTGGGGAATCAGCCATTACTGTGCCTGCTGTCCCTCTCCTGGATTGCCCAATCAGTGCTCAGGGTCTGGAACATTCCCTATCTGGAAGCTGGATTCCATACTGTCATTTGTTCCCATTTTCTTCTTCATTATTAGAGAAACCTTTCCCCTGTTCTGGGTACACAGTGAACTTCCTTGTATTGCTCAACATTATCAGATATTTTTTCTGGATCTATTGATATGACCATATCATTTTTCCCCATTTTTTTCTCTGTTAGTGAGGCAAATTACATTAACTGATTTTCAAATGCTGTATTTCTCTTGTGTTCCTGTAATAAACTATTATTATTTTTATACATAGCTGGATTTGACTTGCCATTATATGGTCTAGCAATTTTGCATCTGTCTTTAAGAAAGACATTGATTTGTAATTTTTTTGTAATGTCCTTGTCAGATTTTGGTATCAAGATTATTCTGGCCTTATTTCCATTCTCTCAACAATAGCAGAAATTGTTTTGGAACATATTGGTCATTAGATCATATCATGTCTTATTTGCAATTAAATGTTATCGTGTGATTACCAAAAAAGAGCAGCTACCTGAATTGTAATGTATACCAAAAAAAAAAAAAAAAAAGATTATTGTGGTCTCATTAAAAGAGTTGTTGATTCATTCTGACTTTTTCTGTTCTTTAGAAGAATTTATTAGTGATATTTCTTTCCTACAATTTGTGGAAGACCACCAATGAAACAACCTGGGCTTGGAGTTTACATCGGGTGAAGATGTTCAATAATATATTTAATTATTTAACATGTGTGTGCATGTGCAATCACATGTATGAATATTCAGATTTTGTATTTATTCTTTTGTCAGATTTGTTAAATTGTGTTTTTAAAGAATTTGTTCATTTTGTTCAAACTGCCAAATTTTGTGCTGTAAAATTATTCCAATTAGTCCTTTAATACAGTCTTTACTATAAAATGTAGTGATGTCCATTTTTTTGTTCCTGATGTTGTAGTTTGTGTATGCTTTTTTTTTCAATGATTGGTCTTGATAGATTTTCATTAGTTTTATTTAGTTGATTTCTACCATGGTGTTATTTTTTTCATAGGGTCTATATACTTCCCTTTTTCTAACTTTTGAGATAAAGGCTTACAAAATTACTTTTCAGAATTTTTTTCTTTTCTCATTAGTGCTTTTAAGGACATAGTTTTTCACTAAGGTTTTAGCTACATCCTATAAATTCTGATATATTATTTCTTCATTATAATTCAGGTCAAAATATTTTATATTTCTTTTATTTTTTTCCAGGAATTCTTTTATAGCTTATATTTTATGCCATGTTTATTTATAAACATATCAAGTATATTGAATTCAAGAGTTTGATACTTTTTTTTAAAGAAATTGCACCTCTTAAAATGCTACTTTTCACATCTGTTTAATGGAGTATAGTGTATGTTTGTTGTTGTTGTTGTTGTTGTTGTTGTTGTTGTTTGCAGAGAGTTGAGATTAGCATCAGTTTCTAGCTGAATTCCATTGTGGTCAAAACATACTTACTGTAAATGATGTTGTGTTTTAAAATTTGTTGAGACATTTTTGTGACCCAGAATATAGTAGAGTTTGTTAAATATTTCATATACATTGGAGAAGAATGTGAATTCTTTCCTTCTTGGTACATTAGACCAATTTGTTAATTGTGCTCTTCAGATTTTCTATAGTCTTTCTAAGATTTGGCTTGCTTGCTCTGTAGGCTACTTAGATAAGTATATTAAAATCTTCCTGCTATGATTATAATTTGGACCATTTTTTTAGTACTGCTAATTTCTGCATTACATATTTTGAATGTCTGTCTTTTGATGAATAAACATTTAGAACTTTTATATTTTCTGGGGATTGATCCCTTTTTTGTTATGAAAAGTCCCTCTTTATCTTTGATAATGCTTCTTGTTTCCAGATCTACTCATTTGATGTTAATATAACTAAAGCAACTTTTCTCATATGTTTACTTTAATCTGTGCTCTTATATTTAAAATATGTCTCTTATAATTGGAGTATAGATGAATTGTTTTTCTTTTTACCTGGTCTAACAGTCTTAGTCTTTTACTTAGAATATTTAGCCCACTTACATTTATTGTAATTGCTGACACTGTTGGGTTTAAAATCTATCTTCTGTTGTTTTCTATTTGACTCATGTGTTTTATGGGTTTTTTTCTCTCTTCTTGCCTACTGTTGTATTAATGCTTTCTATTATTTTATTTTTATATGTTACTTGTTAGTCATTCTTTAGCTTTTCTTTAGTGACTGAGATTATAATTTATGCTCTTGATTTATAACAAGCTATTATAAATAATTACTTTTAACACTTCCCAGATAATGCTAAGATATAAGTTTTTAATTCAATTTACTCCCCACCTGCCTTCTTTATTATTCTCATATGCATTTTAGTTCTTCTATAGTTTGAACTATATAAGATGACATCATCATTATTATCATCATTCTGTATAGTAGGTATTCAATTAAATGTTTACTTTTTCTCTAACTCTTAATGACGTTATGATGTTTGGTGTGTTCATCTGTGATCATTTTCCTTTTTTTTTTTTTTTTTTTTTTGGTCTACTGGCAACAAATTATCTCAGTGTCAGTTTTTCTTAAAAGTGTATCACTGTCTTTTTTTGAAAGACTTTGAGGAGTACAATTCTAGATTAGCAGTTATGATCTTTGAGTACTCTTAGTTATGTCATGAAACTATCGTTTTATGGTTTCCATTATTGTTGACAAGTTACCAATAAGTCTGTGGATCCTTTTAAAGTAAAAGTTTTCTCTTGCTGCTTTGAAGATTTTCTTTTTGTCCTTTTTTTTTTTTTTGTAGAAGTTTTATTCTGATGTGCTTGGTGTACTTATCTTTCTTTATATATTTTTCTTCTTGAGGTTTACAGAGCTAACTGATCTGTATTTTGATGTCTTTCATCTTTTGGAATAGTCATCTCTATTTCTTCAAAAATGTCTTCAGTTTCATTCTCTCTTATCACAAGACTCTAATTACATTTTGTTAGACCTTTTCACTATGCTTCACTATGTATTTCATATTCTTTTTTGTATCTCCCACTCGTTTTTTTCCTCTGGTTTTTAGTATTGATATTTCACAATACCTGTGTTTGGATTTACTTATCCTTTTAATCCCTTGTATATAATTTTTTGTTAAATCCATGTGTTGAGTTCTTAATTTCACCTTTTTCAGTGTTTTAATGTATTCTTTTCCTTCTATTTCATTGAACATGTTAATCATAGTCATATCAAAGTTGTTGTTTCCTAAGTCCAATCACCAAGTCATATAGAGATCTTTCTAATCTCTTCAGTTTTATTTATATGATCCTTTTCTTGGCATGTTAAGTAATTTTTTAATTAATTTTGGACATTGTGTATTAAAAAATCAAGATACCAGATCATGTAATCTTTCTCCAGTTTTATCTTTTCCTCTGCTAGGCAGGAGTGAAGACTGATCACCTAAATCCAATTAAGGACTAAGCATTGTTCACAGGAGGTAAGGCTCCATTTACCTCTCCAGGGTATAGCTCTCTTGAGTTTTCAGATGGAGGCCTGATGTGTTCGCTGGAGCCTCTCCTTCTATCTAGTCCCTGATTTTATTACTTTTTTTTCCTTCTCAGTCAGAAACCCAGATACAATTTTTGTGGTCTTTGTTTTAGGTTCTTAGTTTCCCACCTCATTTACCTTCAGAATTTAACAGATATCTTGGGGGAAAATACATGTGCTAATTCTAGTGCTTCATCTGTCCCTCTTATGACTTTGTTAAATGGAACACGGGATGCCAGGTTATAGGCCATTGTTCAAAAAAAGACCATAAGAGAAGTTGAAATAGAAATCAAGAAGTTGAGGGGCATCTGGGTGGCTCAGTTGGTTAAGCCTCCAACTCCCAATTTCATTTCAGGTGGTGCTGTCACAGTTGTGAGATCAAGCCCCATGTCGGGCTCCATGCTGGGCATGAAGTCTGCTTGAGATTCTTTCTCTCCCTCTCACCCTGCCCCTCCCCAGTGCCTATGCACACATGCACACATGCACACATGCACACATGCACCCATGCACTCTCTCTCTCAAAAAAAAAAAAAAAAAGAAAAGAAAAGAAGAAGAAAAGAAATAGATAAGTTTATTATTCACAAGTCCTGGAGAAAGTACATGGCACAACAAAAGGCAACACAGAGAGGTCAAGACAAGGTGCAGGCAAAGAAAGAGTCAGGACCTGGGCACATGTCTTTATTAGGGTCTGTGGCAGAGTGCTTTGGGGTTCCCAAGCTAAGGTCATATTGGTCAGTTAAAGCCAAACAGAATGAGGTTTTGGTAAGCTCTATGGAGTACACAAAGAAGATGACCCTGGGGAGTTGTGGAGTGGGGGGGAGACTACTGGTCACAAGGATTGATGGGGGAGTCATAGCATGCCCTTACCTTTGCTTGTGATTCTAGGAGCTGTTATCTAGGGTATGCATTTACACGAGGGGCTCGTGTCAGTTCAAGGCCCCTGCAGGCCACTTGGCTAAACAAATTGTATGCTGAGGCAGCAATACTATAGAGTAGCTCAGCTAAACTCTCAGCAATCCTGTTCAATTGAGTACCAGCCCTACAAGTCCCTAATTTTGTATCTCTGCTACTGCAAGACCACCCAAAACTCTGCTGGCATCTCTCCCTAGCAGCCAGTCATCACATTGTAGGATCCAGCATTGGCATATTTCCCTAGGGACAGAGCAGCTACAGATTTTCAGCTTTTCTTTCCATGGTTGTCTCTTCTCCAGAATCTTCAGAGTCTTGGCTTCCTTTCTTTCTCATTGCTTCGGTAGGTCATTGATGCATTTAAATAGATGCTTTGTGCATCTCATTTTCTACTTTTCTATTTTTTTTTCTCAGTGGGAGCATTGGTGTACTCCAAAGCACATCCCCTAAAATGGAAGTTGATTGTTTTTCACATCAAACCTTCAAATTAAACCATGTTTTAAAAGCTCCAAATTTTCTGAGTTGCTGAGTGAGGTCAACTATCACTATTATTTTAATGTTTTTATATTTTATTTAGTATTTATTTTATTTAAATGTTTATTTATTTAGAGAGAGTCAGAGTGAGAGGGTGCAAGAACCCCAAGCAGCCTCTGTGCTGTTAGCGCAGAGCTGGATGCGGGGCTCGAACTCACAAACCATGAGATCATGACCTGAACTGAAATCAAGAATTGGATGCTTAACTGACTGAGCCATCCAGCACCCCCTATTTTTTTATTTTAGGGAGAGATAGTGAGTGAGTGGGGAAGAGGGGCAGAGGGAGAGAGAGAGAGAGAAATAATCTTTTTTTTTCAATATATGAAGTTTATTGTCAGATTGGTTTCCATACAACACCCAGTGCTCATCCCAAAAGGTGCCGTCCTCAATACCCATCACCCACCCTCACCTCCCTCCCCTCCCCCATCAACCCTCAGTTTGTTCTCAGTTTTTAAGAGTCTCTTATGCTTTGGCTCTCTTCCACTCTAACCTCTTTTTTTTTTTTCCTTCCCCTCCCCCATGGGTTTCTGTTAAGTTTCTCAGGATCCACATAAGAGTGAAACCATATGGTATCTGTCTTGAGAGAGAAATAATCTTAAGCAGACTCCATGCTCAGCACAGGTCCCAACACGGGGCTTGATCCCACAACCTTGGGATCATGACCTGAGCCAAAATCAAGAGTCAGATGCTCAACCAACTGAGCCATCCAGGCGCCCCTAACACTATTATTTAAATACTAAGCACTTTATATCAGAGACGTTATATATAATTTAGAAGTAATTTGGAAGTAATTCTGAAAGAAAAAATATTTTTAATGTTTGTAATGCAAACAAGAGCTTTTAAATACTCTTTTTAAAATTACAAATAATGGGTGGCTCAGTTGGTTAAGCATCTCACTTCAGCTTAGGTCATTATCTCATGGTTTGTGGGTTTGAGCCCCACATCAGGCTCTGTGCTGACAGCTCAGAGCCTGGAAGCTGCTTTGGATTCTGTGTCTCCCTCTCTCTCTCTGTCCCTCCCCCACTTACACTCTGTCTCAAAAATAAATAAATGCTAAAATTACAAATAATGTGAGAAAAATCTCTGTGTGGTCCAGGAAGGAAGTGTTACTCAACATACGAAATTTTGTTATCTTTTTCTTCTATGTGATACCTCCTATGATTAGGAATAGGGACACTTCTGATCAGTATCAGAAAGATAAGGAATTCTGCTGACTCATAGGGATAGCTACATTTCTAATGACTAGTTCAGAAAAGCAGAATGAGAATTTTCTGTCCATAGAAAGCAAAAGCCAAGGGGATAAAATTCCTCTAAATGAAGACCAAGTTGGCAAAGGATAAGCTACTAGGATATAGATACCTAGCTAGCGTTAAGAGTAATAAAAGTTAGGATAAGCTGTTTATAGTACATACAAACCACTAGAGAAATATATGAGAGATTTCCAATTTGTCATGAAGGTTATCTTTCTAAGTATAATGGAATTCTGTGCCTTATATCACTTCTACTCTTATTATTCCCAAACACATATTATATTTAAACTCAGGGTAATATAATGTTCTGGAACAATTTTGAAACTGTTAGCAGAAAAGATGGAATCTGAGGCTGGTAAATCATCAACTTACTGTGTCATCAGTCAGTTCTGTCCCACTGACTTCTATAGACACTGATCACTGACTCCCATTTTGCTTCTTCCAATTACTGATCCTTTTTAACATCTAGAAGCCTTTATAACTTGCTTTTCTGGCCTCATTTTTCTCTCCTCCCTTGCTAGTGTATACATTGTACCCGTAGCAGACCACCTGCAATTCTGCAAATGTGTCCTGTATTTTTTATACCTCTAAGCTTCTGAGGCTTTTATTTATTTGGTCTATCTCCTTGGAATAATCCTTCCATTTTATTCAACCCCTTTGCTCTTCTTTTTCCAATATCTCTGCTTATGGTACTCTTACTTATTTTTTAGTACTCTCTTCCATGCTTCTTTCTCTAGTAAATATGTCTGTTCCCAACCAGATGTGACCTATTCTTCCTTTAAACTGCTTTAACACTTTGCTTATGTCTCTCTTAGGACTTCTATTATAATCTGCCTTGAAGAAAAATTGTTTATGTTCTTGTATTTTCCCTCTTATTAGATGGTCAGCCGTTTGAGGAACAGAACTGTGATTTTCAAAAAAAATTCACAGCAGGCCCCAGTGGAGTCTTACAAATACTAGTCAGTTAATAAATATTTGTCAATTAAATATAGGTGACATGTAGCCCCAATAGGCAGTTCAGAATACAGATGTTGTTTTCTTCCAGACCAGTTGGAACATGTTTCACGGACTCTTCATTGTCTTTAAAGTCTTACCTGATTAGGTAAAACCCACCCAAGATAATCTCTCTATTGATTACTCATAATTAAGTTATTACTAACTTAATCACAGTGATACTCTGTCACATGTGTAGCTTCCACCTATACTCAACAGGAGGGGCACGAAGATAATGGGGGCCATTTTAGAGTTCTGCTTATCATATGCCTCCCCTTTCTGCATCTTTTTTGGTATATATCGCCCAAATGGTTGTCAAAGTGTGATCCCTGGACTCTCAGCATCACTATCCCTTGAAAATATAAATCCTCAGGTCCCATCCCAGACCTACTGTATCAGGAACAATCTGTGTTTAATAAGCCCTCATGGAGATGTTGATTCACACTCAAGTTAAGAACCAATGCTTGGGGCGCCTGGGTGGCTCGGTCGGTTAAGCGTCCGACTTCAGCTCAGGTCATGATCTCACCGTCCGTGGGTTTGAGCCCCGCATCGGGCTCTGTGCTGACAGCTCAGAGCCTGGAGCCTGTTTCAGATTCTGTGTCTCCCTCTCTCTGTGACCCTCCCCCGTTCATGCTCTGTCTCTCTCTCTCTCAAAAATAAATAAACGTTAAAAAAAAATTAAAAAAAAAAAAAAAGAACCAATGCTTCACCCACTGACCTTTTATTTTAGTGCTGTGCCATAACTAATTCCCTTTGTTCTCTGCCTGGATTAAGAGTACCCTAACCTTATTCCATTAGCTGTCTCATTCCTCATTTAATGAAGAATTTAGAAGGAACATTGATTCCCAAATCATGGTGCCAGGATTTCGTCCATGCTGACCATGACTCCCTGACTGTCCACCCTTTGACTCTCCTGTCCTTGTTGTCATCTGCCTAGCAGAGGGAGATAGAGAAAGACCTCTGTATAGAAACCAGCTGTATTAATCAGGTTATTCTTTGCTCACTCCTTTCCACCTCTCTACCCCCCTTTTAAAATCTGGTAATTATCATGACTCTGGGTCTCTTTTGTCCTTTTTGTTATTATTGTTGTTGCTGCTGCTGCTATGTGGAAATAAGTGGAGAATTCTCATGTAAAATATGACACTTCCTAAGGCTGAGAGTCATTGATTAATGTTAGACATTAATGTTAGACACTAGCACTGAAAGTATATAAAAAACATGTTACAGAAATAGAGATTTTGCCACACTGAAGTACAGCCACGTTGTGATGTAGGAATTAGGGTATAAGATAAGAGTGTAGGCTCTCCATGGAACAGGAAGTGAAATGTAAGCACTACATGTTTCCTCCATAACTAAATCTATAGTACAATTGAATTACTGAATAATTTCTTCATTATGCATTAGTGAATTTTAAATTAACCAATCTTCAACCTGAAGTTTTCCAAATCCAAGAATATTTTGCACAGCAAATATCTGTATATAGCTGACCAGCACATTCCTGTAAAAAGAAGTCTACTTTTACATTGACTTTCCTTCCCTGGCTTCCTCCTTCCCAAAGTAGGTTTTATTAATGCAGGGCTTTCTGTATGCTTTGGCCTACTGCTGAATCCTCAGCACCCAGAAGATGGTGTTCAACAAATATTTGGGGGATAAATTTGCTTTTTCTATCATTTTATTAGAGAAGTTTTCCATCATGGAAAAATAAAATTGACTAAATTGCCTGAACATCCTCTAGGAACATGAGGGAACCAACTCCCAGCAAGAATATGGCATGGGTTTTATTCATAACACTATAGATTACATGCTAAACTAAATTTACAAAATTTAATCCAAGCTTTTTGACTTATAATCAGAGATTTTCTAATGTGGAAATGTATTCCATGCAGCAAGTGTATATAGGTTTCCATCTAAAGGAAAACCTTTTTTTTTCTTTTAACATACACTGTTTTATTAGTTTCAGATATACAATATAGGGATTCAACACTTCCATACATCACCCGATGCTCATCACCACAAGTGCACTCCATAATCACCCATCACCCAACTATTTCCCTCTGGGAACCATCAGTTTGTTCTTTATAATTAAAAGTCTGTTTCTTGATTTGTCTGTCTCTCTTTTTATCCTGTCCTCATTTGTTTTATTTCTTAAATTCCACATATGAGTGAAACCACATAGTATTTGTTTTTCTCTGACAGACTTATTTCACTTAGAGTTATACCCTCTAGATCCAACGATGTTGTTCCAAATGGCAAGATTTCAATTCTTTTTATGGCTGAATAATATTCCATTGTGTGTGTGTGTGTGTGTGTGTGTATATATATATATATATATATATATATATATATATATACCACTTTTTTTTGTAGTTTCACGCTTTTATTTAAATTCCAGTCAACATATAGTGTAATATTAGTTTCAGGAGTAGAATTTAGTGATTCATCGCTTACATATAACACCCAGGGTTCATCCCAAGTGCCCTCCTTAATGCCGATCACCCATCCAGCTCACCTCCCAACCACCTCCCCTCCAGCAATCCTCAGTTTGTTCTTATAGTTAAGAGTCTGTTTGATGGTTTGCCTCCCTCTCTTTTCCCCCCTTATGTTCATCTGCTTTGTTCCTTAAATTCCACATATGAGTGAAATCATAAGGTATTTGTCCTTCTCTGACTGACATTTCACTTAGCATAATACATTCTAGCTTCATCCATGTCTTTGCAACTGGAAATATTTCATTATTTTTTTAAGACTGAGTAATATTCCTTTGTGTGTGTGTGTGTGTGTGTGTGTGTGTATACACACACAGGAATAATTACTCATATATGATGTATGTATATATATATGTCATATACATATGACATATATATGTGTACCACAACTTCTTTATCCATGCATCAGTTGATGGACATTTGGGGTGCTTCCATAATTTGGCCATTGTAAATAATGCTGCTATAAGCATAGGGGTGCATGTATCCCTTTGAATTCATGTTTTTGTATTCTTTGGGTAAATCCAAGTAGTGCAATTGCTGGATTTTAGGAATGTTCTATTCTTAACTTTTTAAAAAATGTTTATTTATTTTTGGGAGAGAGAGAGACAGAGCATGAGTGGGGGAGGGGCAGAGAGAGATGGAGACACAATCTGAAGCAGGCTCCAGACTCTGAGCTGTCAGCATAGAGCCCGACATGGGGCTCAAATTTGGGAACAATGAGATCATGACCTGAGCCAAAGTTGGACGCTTAACAGACTGAGCCACCCAGGCTCCCTGTATTCTTAACTTTTTGAGGAACCTCCATACTGTCTTCCAGAGTGACTGCACTGATTTGTATTTCCAGCAACAGTACAAGAGGGTTCCTTTTTCTTTGCAGACTCACCAACACCTGTTGTTTCTTCTGTTGTTGATTTTAGGCATTCTGACAAGTGTGAGGTGATATCTCATTGTAATTTTGATTTGCATTTCCCTGATAGAAAGTGATGATAAACATCTTTTCATATGTCTGTTGGCCATCTGTATGATTTCTTTAGAGAAATGTCTAGACATATCTTCTGCCCATTTTTAAATTGTATTATTTGTTTTTTGGGTGTTGAGTTTTAAAAGTTCTTTGCATATTTTGAATACTAACCCTTTATCAGATATGTCAGTTGCAAATATCTTTTCCATATCTATGTCAGTTACAAATATCTATTCATAGATTGCCTTTTAGTTTTGTTGATTGTTTCCTTCTCTGTGCAAGAGCTTTTTATTTTTGATGTAGCGCAGAAGGTTTTTTGGGCTTTTTGTTTGTTTTGTGTTTGTGTTTGTTTTGCTTTTGTTTCCCTTGCCTCAGGAGACCTATCTGGAAAAAAAATTGCTATGGGCAATATCAAAGAAGTTACTGCCTGTGTTCTCTTCTAGGATTTTAACGGTGTCATGTCTCACATTTAGGTCTAGAATCCATTTTGAATTTGTGTATGGTGTGATAAAGTGGTCCAGTTTCTTTCTTTTACATGTTGCTGTCAGTTTTCTCCACATCATTTGTTGAAGAGACTGCCTTTTACTCATTGGATGTTCTTTTCTGCTTTGTCAAAGATTAATTGACCATATAGCTGTGGGTTTATTTCTGGGTTCTCTATTCTGTTCCATTTATCTACCTGTCTGTTTTTGTCCCAGTACCATACTGTCTTGATTACTACAACTTTGTATTATAACTTGAAGTCCGGAATTGTGATGTCTCCAGCTTTGCTTTCCTTTTTTTAAGATTACTTTGGCTATTCAGGGCCTTTTGTGGTTCTATACACATTTTAGAATTGTTTGTTCTAGTTTGTGAAAAATTCTGGTGGTATTTTGATAGAGGCTGCATTAAATGTGTAAATTGCTTTGGGTAATATATACATTTTAACAATATTTGTTCTTCTAGTCGATGAGCATGGAATATCTTTCCATTTCTTTGTGTCATCTTCAGTTTCCTTCATCAGTGTTTTATAGTTTTCAAAGTACAGGTCCTTTCACCTCTTTGGTTAGGTTTATTCTTAAGTGTCTTATTATTTTTTGTGTAATTGTAAATGGGATTGTTTTCTTAATTTCTATTTCTGCTGCTTCATTATTGGTGTATAGAAACGCAACAGATATCTGTACATTGATTTTGTATCCTGTGACTTTACTGATTTCATTTACCAATTCTAGCAGCTTTTAGTGGAATATTTTGAACTTTCTATGTATAGTATCATGTCATCTGCAAATAGTGAAAGTTTTAATTCTTCCTTACCAATTTGGATGCCTTTCATTTCTTTTGTTGTTGTTGTTGTCTGATATGAGGCTAAGACTTCCAGTATTGTGTTGAATAAAAGTGGTTAAGAGTAGACATCCTTGTCTTGTTCCTGACCTTATGGGAAAAGCTCTCAGTTTTTCCCCATTGAGGATATTAGTTGTGGGTTTTCATATATGGCCTTTTTTATGTTGAGGTAATATCCCTCTAAACCTACTTTGTTGAGGGTTTCTATCATGAATGGATGTTGTAATTTGTCAGATGCTTTTTCTCTATCTATTGAAATGATCATATGGTTTTTGTCTAAAGGAAAAACATTTTATGTACTTTCTATATTCATGTTTATTTCCAGTCATATTCAACTAAAATAAATTAATTTATGTGGTACCTTTTACAGTAATTAGTCTTAAGAAGGGTGTTGAGAGAGACAACTTATGAGCCAGCTGGCCAGCAGACAAAGAGCAATGATGAGACAAAAGTTGGGTGTAGGAAGCTAGTAGGAGCTCTAGGAAAGATTTATCTTTCTATTCCTCTTCAGAAGACAGGCCCAGATCTTCAAGGGGAAAAGCATACTCCAGACCAGGCTACCTTTATTCCTAAAATTCTTGTGAATATAATTATAAATATTTAAAAATTAAATTACTGTATAAATTGTCGAATACACAGGCAGACCGTATTTACACCACCCTTATAGAAAATATAAAGCATTTTTCTTCCTTTTTTTCACACAGTTTATGGGGCTTTAGAATTCTAGTACTGTAAACAATGGTGGCATGAAAATGACAACTTTGGCTTTAGAACAATCTACCTGTGACCTATGGTTTCTATAGTGTTGGACAGGCTTTCAAATGTCACAATGTATTGGATGCATGGAAATGAGGCTTTAATATCACTTTACCCAGAAACTCAGAACATTTGGAAATTTATGTAGCACAAACAGATAGAAGAAGGAAAGGAGTGTTAATTCAGAGTCAAACATGTTTCTAATCAGGGAAGGAAAAAAAAAACCCTACACTTCTGAGATCTTTTTCCCAGATATTCATTTGGGAGAGGATTCAGCTCTTCTCTTCCAGCAAAGACAGCTCCCCAGCATGGGAATTCCATGTTACACACGTGAGGAAGAGCTTTCAACCTCTTTGGAAATGTTCTTTTCCCCTGTCAAAATGTGTTCTGTTCTTTTTTTTTTAATGCAAATAAAGCATATTTTAAATGTATTGGTAATTGATTTGGGACTAATTCCTAGAGAGGTTTAATTTTTTTTTTCCTTTTGAGCCTAAGAAAGGAGACTCATGAAATTATATGCCTTAAAAAGAGAATAGAACCAGTGGGGCGCCTGGGTGGCTCAGTCGGTTGAGTGTCAGAGTTCAGTGCACATCATGATCTTATGATTCTTGGGTGGTTTGTGGGTTCAAGCCCCGAGTCGGGCTCCTGCTGACAGCATGGGAAACTGCTTGGGATTCTCTCTCTCTCCCCCTCTCTCTGCACCTCCCCTTAAATAAATCAACTTAAATAAAAATTTAATTAAAAAATTTTAAAGCAGCTTCTTAAAGCTAACAGCATCGCTGACGAAGTCTACCTAGTCAAGATTAGTCCTTTCTAAATGTATTATTTTGATTTTTTCATCTGTAAGGTAGTGCATGAGCATATTTACATATTTTGAAATTTAAAAACCTTAAAGTCCATACACCTGGAACTAATAGAATGTGTATCAATTACACATTTAGTTTTATTAAACACAAAACTAAACTAAAAGTTGTGTTGAAAACAATACTCCCCTCACTATCCGTCTTCAGTTCTCAAACCGATGATGACACAAGGGCAACCAGATTCAATTCTTTTATCTGCTTCTCCACATTGTAAGTAATTTACTTGAATACAAGTTTCTTAGTTTATGACTTCTAGACAATGTCAACTTGATATTTTGGTACGTGGGGCTACCTAAATATAGTTATATTTACCTCTCCCCATCTACAACCCGTCTCCCATCCTCCCTCTATAGTGAAATTTCAATTTTTGGCTAAGTCAACAGTTATTTACATTAATAGGACTCCATAAATCTTTAATATAACTTATTCAGGTAGTATACTGTGTTTCCTTTTTTTATAGCACTTTTTATTCTTCCTAGAATTACAATTACCTTGCTTGTATTCCTATTTGCTTAGTTTCTGTGTATCTATCACTATATATTTTTCTCTAATGCTGTAACATAGCTGGCAGACAACTAAAAAATAACTTACGGCAAATCAATCAATTCCATTTTCCCCTCTCTGGAGATTTCCCCTCTCTGGAGATTCCAATGGCTAGTGATCTTGCTGAAATATGGCCTTGTTGTCCAGGGCTGTTGCACAGCTTCACTCTGGAAGATTCTTTCGCTAATTCTTGGGAATTTCCTTAGTCTCCTACATCCTCTATTTCCTGTATCTCAAGTTTTCCTTTGTTTTCATTTACTTCCTCTTTGTTGTGGAGCAGATTCCCTAGTAGTTTCCTGAGAAAGAATACACACATGAGGTAAACTTCTTGAGCCTTTCAATTTCATAAAATACCTGAAATAATTGATAATTTGAGTATAATTTTTTAGGTTAGAAATAATTTTTGCCTCAAACTTTTGGAGAAGTGTCTCCATTGTTGTCTAGTTTCCTGTGTCACAGGGGAGTTTGATGCTGTTTGACACCAGACACTTTGCAAGTTTGTTTGCTCATTTGTCCTTTGGGGAAGATTTTAGGGTCTCCTCTTCTTTCTGATATTCATAAATTTCCATGATGATGTGATGTGGTGTGGGTGTTTTCTTGTTCATTGTGCTTACCTCTTTCAATTTGGAAATGCTTATCTTTTATTTGGGGGACATTTTGAAGAGTTATTTGTTTATACTTTCCGCCATCCATTTTCTCTCTTCTCACTAGGACTTGGAAATAATTTCACTTTCTAATCACATCTTTACAGAGCTGTTTAGACCATAAAGCTCATGTATGGCAAATGATTTTCATGATGACCTATCATTTTGGGAAAAGAGATAAAAGGGGAAGAAATCAAATGTAAGTCTAAAGAGTGATTTATCTTACCCCTATTCAGTTTTTTCCTATATAAATTTTGTTTCTATAATATTTTTAAGTGAAGAAATTCCTGTTGATTTTACTTACTTTTATTGTTAGATGTTATGCTTTTAAATCCCAACAATATTGACATCATGATTATTAATAGTAATGGCCTACTCTGTCAATGATGGCGCTTCAGTTCCTCATTGAAAAGTCAAGATTGCAATAAAATCTGTTCCTTAGAATTGTTTTGATTGCTAAATGAGTTATAACACATAAAGTGCTGGGACCAAATGCTGTATATGATCCGTACTCAGTAATAATAGATCTTTATCACTATGTGTAATCCAATTCATGTAAGACTAGTACTATCCCCATTTTACAGATGAAGAAATGGACACTCAGAGGTTAAATTACTTGTAAAAGGTGACAGAGCTAGCAAGTAACAGAGCTGAAACCACCTTCTCTGTCTTTAAAATCCATGCTCTCTGTATTGTGCAACTTCAGCAAAGGCGTTCTTGTCTTTCCTTCCATGTCCTTTTTGTCTACTTATGAATCCAATTCACTCACCCATCCTAAAACATAATATGTGCAAGATCAATGTTGAGTCACCAAACATTAGAGAGTATTTCCTTGAAGACACTGCAGAAGCACATAGACAATACTCTGCCCCGAATGTGTTAAATACTCACTGTGTGGAGGGAGGCAGGGACTGGGATGATGCATTTTCCACATATGCAATTCCATGACATTATGGAAAGGTTAGGTTTGGTCTCAAGGCTTTGATGATTTTCAGTTGGTAGTGCACTAAGAGGATTGCTAGCAGATACATGCACCACATGTTAAAACAAGCGAGACAGAGTGTCCTCTCTAGAAGAAGCAAACAGATTGACCATCCATGTTCTTTATGACACTTTCCCTAAGTTTCTATTTGTGATCGTACAGGCAATATGTACATTTTCCCAGTCAGTCACACAAGGTTTAGTCCCTCGAAGCTCTCCTGAAATATCCCCACATTGTGGCCAAGGGCTGTGAGAGCTGAACACCTTCCAGATCCTCAAACTTCACCTTGACAAAGCCTGTCCTGTCCTGTGCCCAGGAGTGTGGAGTGCTCAGCCAAGGTTGAGCACCTTGGTGCTGGCCACAATAGGTTTCACTCCTAATTTTGGAACTGAAAAATGTTCTGTTTTGATAAACCTGGACACACTTTGCACAAGTCCTTTGCATTAGACATTTGAACTAAAAATAATGTAAAGTAGATTGGTTTGAAAAGGACCATTGCCTTTCTTACCAGTCAAAACCTCTTAACATTTTTAACAAATGCAAAAAAGAACATACACTGAAGAAGGTGATGAGCTGTGTTATTCTTGTGATCCTGAGCATATGCCCTAGGAAGGAAAATGCCCTAGGCAAACAACATAAGATGTTGAGACTATATAAATACAAGAAACAAAAACGTGTACCAAAATTTTACACACTGGTCAATCTGTTTCCTCCTACCTCATCTTTTTCTCATTGAAAATACAGTTCCTGAGGATTGTTTTCATGCTTTGACAGTAATGAAACACCTAAGAGTCTGGAAGCCAAAGAATCAGCTGAAAGGAAGTACTGTATATAATTTCCATAATGTGCTCCAACCCTTCTTTTCTTAAGCTTTACATTAATGAGAATGGACTGACCAGATCAGCCAGATTAGATAATCGGGTCCAAAACAGAGGGAAGAGAAGGTGCTAACTTACACTGGGCATCTGCTAGGAGTCACACACACCTAGACCATTTCTGTAGATTTCAGATTTAATTCTTTAACTCAGCAGTGTAGTCATTTCTGTTCTCATTTTATAGGTGAGAAAACTAAGTCGTTTAAAAGTTGTTTAAAGCAAATAGCATATAGAGGCGGAGCTGGGTTTAAGCTCAGCATTGTGTTGACTTTAAAATCTGTGCTCTTTTCAACTATATCATATTACACACACACACACACGCACGTGCACACACACAACTATTGCATACTAGCTGACCTCAAGAGAGGTAGTATAACGTGGTTAATAGGAAACAAACGTGAAGCCAGGCTGCCCCTGTTCAGATCCTGGCTCTGTTAGTTACTAGGTATGGCACTTGACAAATCATTGTACTTAACCTCTGTAACTCAGTCTCCTTATCTATAACATGAGATATCAGAACCTACATGAAGTTATTACAAGATATAAATGAGTCTAACATGCAAGATATTTTAAATAATGCTTACACAGAGAAAACATTCAATCGACCAAAATTATTTCTTTTTTTAAATAAAGTTTACTTATGTATTTATTTAAAGAGAGAGCATGCGTGGGGAGGGCAGAAAGAGAGGGAGACAGAGAATCCTAAGCAGCCTCCACTGTCAGTATAGAGGCTGATGTGGACTTGAACTCATGAATCATGAGATCATGACCTGAGTTGAAATCAAAAATTGGATGCTTAACCTATGAGCCATCCAGGTGCCCTGTTGAAAATTATTTCTAAAAATCTTGTAAGGGGAGAGGAGTACTATAGATGACCCAGATAGAGTGGTCATTGAAACACTGGTATTAAAGAATTTCATTTTTAAGACACTCTCATGTTTAATATGACTGATTACCATGTATGTTTATTAAGAAAAGACATACATTTCATATGATTTGCAAACTGATAAATGTGGGCAGGCCTATTGGTAGTAAGGCCAGTGCAGGTCTCAACAAGAAAACACTCTGCTGTGGGAATTATGGGAAAAAATGGAGGGAGCTCCTCAAGTGCCCCATTTATGAAGATCTATCATAGTGATGGTGTGATAAATTACCTTCCTAAGAGGAGGGATTTGGGGATGAAGTGCCCCTAGATTTATGAATTTATGTTATTATCAGAGTTATTGTAGCATACTTCAGTGAATGATTCTGAAGCCCCTTAGTGGCAATAATCTCTACATTGTCTTTTCATGGACCCCAAGGTTTCTCTGCTCTGTACACTTGATTGTCTAAATGAAAGGCAGTAAAGAGAAAAGAGAGTAGGAGATTTGGGGAAGGGGAAGTGAGTGTTTTTTTTAAGTGTTTTATTTATTTATTTTGAGGGAGAGTGAGGCAGAGACAGAGGGAGAGAGGGAGTCCCAACTAGGTTCCACATTGTTAGCACAGAGCCCGACGTGGGCCTGGATCTCAGGAACCATGAGATCAGTTGGACACTTAACTGCCTGAGCCACCCAGGCACTCTTGGAATTTTAAAGTCCAGAATAACCTTTCTCAGAAGGCCTGAGCCAGGAGGCATCTCCTTCTCACTTCCCCACTGGCCCTGTTGCTTTAGGCATGAATGCAGAAGAAAGACAGACTCTAAATATTGGACCCACCTTATGAACATTGTGTAGCATATAGGGATATGGACTGGGGATCTTTGCACTGGGGATTCCCAGTTCAGCCGTTTGTCCCGTGTGCTATTCAGGCAAGTCATGGGAAATATCTGGGCTTCTGGATATCAGGGCGGTCATATCCACAGTTCTTCCACTTTTCACATCCTATGACTCTGTTCTATGATTCTTTTGCTCTGTGGGCCTGGAATCTATCTGATCAATCCAAGAAAGCATCTGGCTGTATAAAGATACACAGATGACAGTCTGAGAGCCAACGGCCACCCATCATCATTCTTAATCCCTTTTATCAGTTCCAGGTGGTGTGTACTACCCCTGGGACAATGTGTCCCTCTCAGCCAGCTCAAGAGTAGCACTGCCTTAGAAGATGCAGGAGATGGATGCTTTCACCTTGACCTTATATATCTCCCTTGCCAGCATATGTTTGCTATTCCCATCCCTTCCAACAATTACTCCTCTTCCTCTTTCCCACCCAAGAGGCAAATAGAATCAAAGGCAAATAGAGGGAGGTCCTTAGGCAAACCCCTTTTCGTGTAATTTATCAAATTATATGATAGTTTTTTAAGGCACTGTGACCCAAAGTTGGAAAAGCAGCTGAGTCCCCCACAGGCAAATAGTAAGAAAAATGCAATCCCAAAGGTAGGCAGGGTGGATAAAAGAACTTTCCATTTTTGAATTCTAAATGTCAAACAGCCATTCTACTTTTAATTGTAGGGCAAATAGTCATTATTTGTTGAAATTCTTCTGCAAATAACAGTTTGTTAAGGCTTTTGAGGAGAAATTACATGGGGAATACATTTAGCTCACTTCCTACTTAAAATTCACATTAGAACAACTATTTTTGAGTACAAGCATACCTCAGAGATATGGCGGGTTTGGTTCCAGACCTCTGTAATAAAGTGAATATCCAATAACGTGTGTCAAATGAATGTTTTGGCTTCCCAGTGCATATAAAAGTTATGTGTACAATATACTATGGTCTATTAAGTGTACAATAGTAGTATGTCTAAAAAGGCGATGTATGTACCTAAATTTTAAAATAATTTATTGCTAAAAATGCTACCTTCATCTGAGCTTTCAGGGAGTCATCATCTTTTTGCTGGGGGAGGGTCTTGCCTCAGGGTTGGTGGCTGCTATCAGGATGCTGGCTGCTGAAGGTGAGGATGGCTATGACAAGTTCCTAAAATAAGACAACAAAGAAGTTTGCCACGTTATTGACTCTTTCTTTCACAAACTATTCCTCGGTAGCATGCGATACTGCTTGATAGTGTTTTACTCACAGTAAAACTTCTTTCAAAATTGGAGTCAATTCTCTCAGACCCTGCTGATGCTTTATCAACTAAATTTATATCATATTCTAAAACCTTTGTTGTCATTTCAGCAGTCTTTACCAGGAGTAGATGCCATCTCAAGAAACCACTTTCTTTGCTCATCCCATTTTATTACGGGATGGCAGCCATTAAGTCCCATCTTCAGACTCCACTTCTAATTCTAGTTCTCTTGGCATTTCCACCCCATCTGCAGTGACTTCCTCCAACTGAAGCCTTGAACCCCTCAATGTCATCCATGAGGGTTGAAATCAACTTCTATCCAGACTCCTGTTTATGTTGATATTTGACCTTTTCGCATGAACCATGAATGTTCTTAATGACATCTAGAATGATGAATCCTTTCCAGAAGGAAAGTCTTCTTTCCATAAAAGACTTGAAAACTTCTTTCAGTTTTCAATTTACTTTGCCCAGATCCATCAGAGGAATCACCGTGGCAGCTATAGCTTTATGAAATGTATTTCTTAATAAGACTTGAAAGTCAGAATTACTCCTTAATCCGTGGACTTCAGAATGGATGTTGTGTACTAAGCATGAAAACAACATTAGGCTTGTTGTGTATCTCCATCACAGCTCTTAGATGACCAGTGCATTGTCAATGAGCAATAATATTTTGAAAGGAATCTTTTTTTTTCTGAGCAGCAGGCCTCAACAGCGGGCTTAAAATATTCAGTAAACCATGTTGTAAACAGATGTGCTGTCATCCTGGATTTGTTGTTCCATATATAGAGCACAGGCAGAGTAGATTTAGCATAATCTTTAAGGGCTTTAGGATTTTCACAATAGTCAATGAACATTGGCTTCAATCATCTGCATTAGCTCCTAACAGGAGAGTCAGCCTGTCCTTTGAAGCTTTGAAGCCAGGCATTGACTTCTCTCTAGCTGTTAAAGTCTTACATGACATCTTCTTCCAAAGGAAGGCTGTTTAATCTACACTGAGAATATGTTTAGTGGAGCCACCCTCATCAATTATCTTAGCTAGATCTTCTGGATAACTTGATGCAGCTTCTGCATCAGCACTTGCTGCTTTACCTTGCACTTCTATGTTATGGACATGGCTTCTTTCCTTAAACATCATGAACCAACCTCTGCGAGCTTCAAACTTATCTTCTGTAGCTTCCTCACCTCTCTCACCCTTCATAGACTTGAAGAGAGTTAGGGCCTTACTCTGGATTAGGCTCTGGCTCAACTGAATGTCGTAGCTGGTTTGATCTTCTATCCAGACCACTTAAACTTTCCCCCATCAGCTAGTCAAGCTAGTTCACTTTCTTATCATTCATTCGTGTGTTCAATGGAGTAACACTTCTAATTTCCTTTAAGAACTTTTCCTTTGTATGCATAATTTGGCTAACTGGTGCAAGAGGTCTAGCTTTTGGCCTCCCTCAGTTTTTGACTTGCCTTTTTCACTAAACTTCATCATTTCTAGCTTTTGATTTAAACTGAGAGACATGTGACTCTTCCTATCACTTGAACACTTAGAAGCCATTGTAGGGTTATTAACTGGTCTAATTTCAATATTATTGTGTCTCAAGGAATTGGGAGGCCTGGGGAGAGGGAAAGAGAGGGGGGAATGGCTGGTGGGTGGAGTGGTCAGAACACACAATAGTTATCCATTAAGTTTGCCATTTTATATGGGCATCGTTTGTGATGCCCCAAAGTAACTAAAATACTAACATCAAAGGTCACTGATCCTAGATCACCATAACAAATTAATGATAATGAAAAAGCTTGAAATATTGCAGGAACTACCAAAATGTGATACACAGACATGAAGTGAGCAAATGTTATTGGAAAAATGGCACCAATAGACTTGCTCTACTCAGGGTTGCCCTAGACCTTCAATTTGTAAAAAAAATAAAACAACAACAACAACAAAACAATATCTGTGAAGCACAATAAAGTGATGTATGCCTGTACAATGAAATGCATTTTAATAATTGCATGTAATGTTTTAGTGATGAATAGCTACTTTAAATTTACATGCCAGCTATGTAAATGGCCTTAAGTGATTTTTCATTATCCTAAATGAAAGAATGGTAAGTAGTTTGAGATATCAATGTGAGTGCAATGCGGACATACCATTTATAGTTTATTAAACTAAAAGGATGCTAATCAATCATTATATTTAAAACAACATTCACTGGGGAAGGAGATTGATTTGCTATTTTTTTAGAGTTAGAATTTACTCTAACAAGTACTTAATTTTAATAAGTAAATTGCTGGTGAGAACACACAATTACAGTTGCTAAGAATTGGTTTGACCTTAAGAAAAAATTGTACCCTTAGAGACAAGTGGAATGAGAGCAAGTGGGAACACTTTGCAGGATTTTCTAGTAGCTGGACTGGCTTGGCTCCTCTGATATAAACAAGACACTGACACTTGGCAATAGTAAGCCCTGAAACTCAGGTTTTCTATATTGACATCTAGACTCTATACTAATAGAGTATAGTATATACTATACTATAAAAGGGGGGCTTTTCACTGAAGCTTTAATAACAGAAGGAATGACATCGAAGTAGAAATAATTTGGCCACGAAGAGCAAAACAGCCTTTTAAAAACCATATTTATGAAACAACATGAAATTCTGTTAATTTTTATGCTGTAAAAAAAAATTGACCTACCTATTTAAGTTAATCATAGTACCTAGAGATGAATTAAATAACATTTTTAAGGCAATTATAATTTTCCCACACAGCTAATTTCTGCAAAGAATGCAGGATAGATTTATGAATCGTTTTGACCAGATTTTGTCAGCAAGGTATCAAGTTTGTTTCAGTGGGGGGATCAAGCCCTTAGATTCATTTTGATTACCTCTTATGAAACATATTTCCACTTAATTGTTATAGCAATGTTTCAACTGATGGAGATTGATAACTTCTTGGAAAGAAAATGTATAAATTTGGATATAAAGTTTCTTGAGATGGTTAATCCATAATAATTTCTCCTTGTCTGTATTATTTTATAATTCTATGATACTTTAAAAACTAAAAAAATCAAAGCCTTATTGTGTAGGTACCATTTTTGAGAGTCATTTAATTTTCTGCACTTTTTACATTACCAACTTCAGTTTTAGGCATATTGTAATGTGTCAAGGCCAAACCTTTCAGAACATAATTTCATTTGATGTCATTTAAAAAATAAAGGCTATGCGGGATTTTAAATTTTAAAATATTTCTCAGTGCTAACATTACACATACATGGAATTCATTTGATCATTTATTTGATATTCATTCCAATAAACAGCTACTGAACGCTTATTCAATATAAACCACTGAGCTAAATCATGATGAGGTTACAAAGAGAAATAAAATATAGCCCCTGATTCGTGGGGAGCACATTTGTTAGGCTAATTACTTGGCTGCTGTAACAAAGAGATCCAAAATACAGTGGCTTACATAAGATGGAAATATATTTATTTCCCCTGTAGCAATCCATAGGTGAGTGATTCAGGGCGATAGGGGTGTTCTGCCACCATGACCACATGACTTCCAAGGTTGCTCTGGTTATTAAATTTCCCAGCTGCAGAAAGGAAAAATTCAGGATGAGCAACTTGCCATTAGGGAGGTGACCTGGCAGTTGCATACATTATTTCTGCCCACCTTTCATTGGACTGAATTTAGTTTTGCAGCCACACCTGAGGAACGTTGTCTCTAACTGGGCAATAGGTACCCAACTAAGTCTTAGAGCACTCCATTCCTGATAAGAAGAATGGATAACTCAGTATAAAGGGGTCAAAATATTAATATAGGAAACATGGTTGAAACTTACCATTTGGTTAAGTGAAAGAAGTTAATCACAAAAATGTAGGTACTGTGTGATTCCATCTGTGTGAAACTCTGAGCAAGGCAAAATATAGTGTGGAGTAGTAGGTCCATGGTTGCCTGGGGACAGAGTCCAGGGGAGGTGATCACTGCAAGGGAGCTTTTTGGGGTAATGGAATTCTAGATCTTGATTGTAGTTACATGACTATATTCAATTACCAAAATTCATGAAGCTCTACACCTAAAGTGAGTTTATTATTGTTGTTGCTACTGCTGTTGTCACTATAAGTGCCTTGAATGGAGTTCCCGGAATATAGTTGAGGATTAAGTGAGTTAAGAAAAGAAAAAAACCACTGGCCAGGTTTGGAATTCTTGAGGCAAAAAACTAACTGCTATATTTTGTTTGAATTACTTTTTACTTTTTTTTTTTTTTTTTCAACGTTTATTTATTTTTGGGACAGAGAGAGACAGAGCATGAACGGGGGAGGGGCAGAGAGAGAGGGAGACACAGAATCGGAAACAGGCTCCAGGCTCTGAGCCATCAGCCCAGAGCCCGACGCGGGGCTCGAACTCACGGACCGCGAGATCGTGACCTGGCTGAAGTCGGACGCTTAACCGACTGCGCCACCCAGGCGCCCCTACTTTTTACTTTTTAAAAAATGCCGAGTACGTATGTTTGTGAAGATAATTAAAATGACTGCTACACAAACAACGCTGAAGCTCAGTAACCACTCTGAGAAATAAACACAATAAAAGATTTATTTCTCATTCATGTCATGTTCCTACTGGTTGGATTGATCTTCTTCTAGCAGTAACTAGGGATCTAGCTAGCCTCTTTGCTCTAGTGGCCCCACTGCCTTCTGGGGCTCTGGAGTCCTTTGGGATCTTGGAACCGCCTGCTAGCCTGTACAGCCTGCCAGGGCCAGGCCTGGCAGTAGCTCGCACCTACTGCCGGTATCCCATTGGCCAGAACGGGTCACATGACCTACTGGATGCCAGGAACCTTAGTTCTCCTGAGTGCCAGAGCAAGGGTGAAATGCTTAGTGAACATACAGCATTGTGTCGACCACACTACAAAAAATTATAAAGAAAAATGTTGTCTTCAACCCCAATCTAGAAAAAAAAAAAATTAGGACTCTGAGTTTTCTAAGCTTTTTAATCTATGCATTTTAATGTTTTATCATCTATGGATTATATACATAATTGTATATACTTATTTTTCACCAAATATTACCAAATATATTTTTCTATTATTAAAAAGTTCAAACCCTGTGTCTGCAACATACTCGTTGGGTGACTGGGGGACAGTTTCTAGGCCTTGAGTTTGTTTTAATTTAGAAATTGATGACATAAATGATACCTACTACACAGGTCTGTAGTGAGGATTAAGTGAGATCATTCACTGAGGATGCATAGAGTAGGGCCAGACACACAGTAGGCATCTATTTCTGAGTTACTCTACATAATTGAGTTTTCTGCCTAGCTCTCCTTCTACGAGGAGCATACTGATTTAATCATTGTAGATTTATAATATGTTTTAATATTTGATTGGGCTGCTCCTTTATCCTGTTCATATTTAATAAAGGAATTAAACACTATTTGTGATGGCTTATTCTTCCAAATTAACTGCAGAATAATATTTTCCCTGGAAAAGTGTGGCTAAGCCTGGCTTCTCCAGAAAGTAGAAGCCAAGACAAAGGACTTAAGCATATTAGGGAGTGCAACTCTGAGGGACATTGTGAGGGACAAGGGAATGGTGCAAGGAAGGAGAGGGAGCCCATGCAAGAAGGTGTCACCCAGTCTGCTGCTGCTCTGTGCAACTAACTGTTCAACCTCACATGTGGTACTACCTTCTGGGAAGTTGTATCTCAAACCAGTCAATCCAGGGGGAAGAAGGGAAGAGAAGTCGCATCCCAGCCCTCATATCTCATTGGTTAAGATATCACTACACTGAACTGGGAGTCTATTCCACATGCTTCAGGCTTGAACATAACCCAGCAGCGCTCAGTGGGCCCCATGGTGTGTCATGCCCAGGTATCAGACAGAAGCCCTGGAGAGAGCCCAAGCAAAGCCAACACAGGACAGTCAGTGAAGCTAGACCCAAGTAGGTGAAGCTGGGAGCATCTGAGGAGATCCTGAGAGAAAGAAAATCGGGGGTAAGTTAACATCTTTGTATTACCCACTTTTCCTGTTTTGGAACATAGCAGTAACATTTGCAAAAGAGAGTTACCCCACTTATTCCTAAAGTCATGTTCTTACATTCTCTTTGATTTGTCTCCATCAGGATCAAATTAACAAGCGCTGTCCAGTTTTATTAATTTTTTTGTGTATTAATGATGTAATCACAAGTCCTTGTGAGGTAGCCTCCCTTAGCTACAGAGAAAATGCAGACAGTTTGGTACTATTTTTAAATTCATAAAGGATTTGCTACTGCCTTTGAGGATGAGAACTCACTTGTTCTGTGGCCAAGGAGCTTAGGATTGGAGGGTCAGTGTGCTTCCTCTGCCCTCACCCCAGTAATTTATGATCTGCCTCAAGGCGACCTCTCTTCTCCCCAGATGCCTGTTAAGGTCCCGTAGAGCTCTGTCCTTAGCAGTAAATTACTCTTGCTAAAAAATGATTTGAGAATGGGCATGTGATGAATGTCCTCCAAAATACTACCCTTTTTTCCATTCAAACTTAAACTCTCCTTATGCCAGAAAAGATTTCCAAGGTACTGTAAACGTCTCTTTGGATATATAAAGGGAATTTGCCCCATTTTTTGACATGCTATGAATCCAAGAGTCAATTAAAGGTGATCATTGTGCATCCAAGAGAATAAACTGTGTGGGCCTGGTTTCCCCCTCTTGTTTAAAGGACTTTTAATGAGAGCCAGGTGGTAAGTTTCTGGCCTGTGATGCTGAGCTGTACACAGGAGTCTGAATACATGCAACCATACCAGTTCTTTGTCATGAGGATTATCCTGGGATGCTGTGAGCTTTGGGTTGTTCCTTGTCTAACCACAGAATTGCTGCACACCCCTTGGAGGTATTTTACTCTCCTCTTCCATGTCTAGATGTAGTAGTGTTATTATGTGATATCAAATTTCTCCACAAAATGCCGTTGCCACTGGCTATTCATTTGTGTGCACCAACATTATTATTTGGCATACTTGGTCCATTTTGTCGTATTCAGTAACCTTCATGAGAAGTTCAGCATTCTGGCAGGGATCTTTCCCCTTGGCCACAGAGGAACCCTGTATTTCTCTGAACCTAAGAGATGGGAATGCAACAGAAGCAGCTGGAGATATGAAAATGACTAGGAACAAAATAGACATCAAGTTCAGGCAAACACTGAGAAAGAATTTCACTTAGCATAACGCTGTCCAGTTCCATCCACGTTGCTACAAAAGGCCATATTTCATTCTTTCTCATTGCCAGTATGGAAACCAATTTGACAATAAATTTCATATTGAAAGAAAAGAATTTCAGCAGAAGTGGTTCTCTTCTGATGCTGCACATTCTGTAGGATTCAGTGGCTGCCACATAGCAGTCTTGAACAAGGAAGAAAGAACTGTATATATATTGACATGTGAGTTCATACCTCAAGCTCATCTGTCAGATGACAGAGTTCAGACTACAGATTTTACTCATAGGCCCACGTGGGTGATTAATACTACATGCTAAATACATGCATATAATGAGAAAAGAACAGAGAATTCTAAGATAGTTACATTTTCAAATAAAACTTTAGGACTTAACCAAAAAATGAGTCAAGTAGGTGGATGATGTCAGTGCCTAAATTTCCGTTAATACTTTCAAAGTGTGCTTTTTTTAATGTAAAAAAATACGTTTCATGAATTGGAAAGCCAATGCTTATTGAGATACACAATGCCTTCGAGTGAGCATTCCAAGAAAATGAATATCTCATTCTGGCATGGATTGTTCTTTCTTCGCCATTCCTAGTCAACACAGCCACATTTCTTCAGTTACATGTCCTGTTACCCCTGAGACTCCTGGGCCGTCCCACCCAACAGCATTAAGGTTGCTGTATTACCATAAAAGTCTACCCTGTGAGTGAAACAAATGGGCTATGTTAGCACACACAAAAAAGCAGCCTTCCCTCCTGGATTGAAGAAAACATACACCCAACATTGTGGTTGCTGGAGTTTTGGTCTTCCTGAGAGGATGATGACTTCCAAAGTGCAAAAAGCTTAACCCAGTCCACAAAGACCCGTAATCTTTGTGCTTTTTTTCCCCCTTACAGTATTTTAATGCATAAAATCTTAAATCTAAATCTGTCTTTGAGATCAGGGAGAAATATTTAAACATTTATGCATTCAGTTCATGATTCAGAGATTTATTTATAAGACTGTTGATTTTGGGACACCCAACTCTTGCATTTAAACTGCCGAAGTGAGTCATGTTTGTGGGAGGTAATTACTACCAGAAAGTACAACTAACTTGTAAGCTTCTCTT
This sequence comes from Leopardus geoffroyi, assembly GCF_018350155.1. Classification (NCBI taxonomy): domain Eukaryota; kingdom Metazoa; phylum Chordata; class Mammalia; order Carnivora; family Felidae; genus Leopardus; species Leopardus geoffroyi. Next base: position 28,361,260 of record NC_059341.1, on the reverse strand, counting down.
TAAAATGTCCACTCACAATCTACAATTACTGTAAATAACAGGCTACCAGGACTCTTGCCCTGTTTCATGGCTGTATATATTTATTATGAGTGCATTAGGCTATACCCAAACATACTTTTGTCACAGAAGGGTTCTTGGAGGAGAAACGTGTCCATTTATTAAAGTGTCAGTATAGATTTCTGAGGATGTAGGTTTGAAAAGATATATCTCAAGGTTTCCCTTCCATTATAGGGACCAATGCCCAGAGAACAGCTGTCTCAAGAGTAAGAATAGATTCCAATTGGTAGAAAATGTATACATATGATTTGTGCATCATTAAAGATCAGATCCAACCCCCTGAAATTAGAGGAGGAGCTTCCTCTTTTCAACACCTCAGTGCCTCTGTCAGGCTGATTTTGTCTTTCTAAGGGGTTCTCTGATCCTCCATTTAGGGAGTGATGAGGCTCGTGCCCATCTGACTAGCAGCAGAGTGGGTAGCTTCCTGTGGGCCATGAGGCCACGGTTTCTGAGAACATCCTGCAGTTAAAATATTCATGACTGATTATCAGTCAGTGCCTAAGATTTCACAAATAAGATGTCTAGAGAGCTAGTAGTGTGGAAAGGAGAAAGAGTAGGAGGGAATTCGGTGTCTGGAGTCAGCTTAAATAAGAAACTGCTACGGCAGGAATTGGCAAAGGCATCAGAAAGGAAAGGCTGAAATTTCCATAGACCAAGCTCCAGCTGCTTGATGGTTTTACCCTGCCTTTGACCTAACCTTGCTTAATACAGCTCAGCTGTGATTAAGACTGCGAGGCCTCCCAGTCTCCTCCAAAAGTCCTTGACTCCTGAGCCAAACATATACTCTTCTTTGGTGGGTTTGAGACTTAACCAACCATACAACCATGCCTGCTTCGGCTGCCTACGGCTCATCTGGCTTCTTGGAACTGTCCACATTCATTCATTCTGTGATCACTTCCTTGTCATTTATTCAGTAACCACTTACTGACTACACTCTATGGGTCAGTTGTTGTGCTAGGTGCTGGGGTACATCTGTGAGCGTCACCCAGTCCCTACTGGGGAGATAACCATAAAGAGCAACAATTTCAAAGCTGTATGATAAATGCTACTTGGGGAGGGGGCAAGCGTGTATACCTGATCTTGGAGAGCAGAAAACACTTGCTGTGAGTTCCCATGTTTAGGCAAAGACCTAAAGGAAAAGTAGGAGATAGGCAGGAGACTTGGGGGGGGGGGGGAAGGTAAACTATTCAGTGCAGGAGAAGAGGTGGAGGTCAAAGCCCGTGAGAAACAGGAAGATCCAATTCACAGAGAAGTGCGATTAGTTCTCAGTGGGCGGAGCAGGGAGTAAGACGAAGGTGGAGTGATGACTGTGACGGCCCTTTCCTGCCACGTTAAGGTGTTCGAACCTGAGTGGGATCTGTCGAAGGGTGCATCCTGTACACTGTGTTTCCGTGAGAACAGACATTTACTGGATGCTGACACACTCCTATCTAGGCATCTAGGCTTGACGCTGAGCGACTTCATAAGCTCTCGGCCATTTGGCCAAGCTTTCTGACTCTCCTGACCTCCCACGGTTCACCTCAGCTGTGACCAGAACCAGCGCACTGTTGGCATGGTCCGAGGGCTGGCATTGCCCAAAGTTCTTCCTGCCTCCTTCATCTCTGTGATCCGCTGGGCCTACAGCACACCGACAGGGCTCTAGTTTACATGTTTATCAAATTTCTCTTGCTTCATTTTGACTCGAAATCTGGACCCTGTAAAAATTTATGAACTTACTGTTCATTCAACAAGTGTGAAGTTAACCGTGCGCAAGGGAGTATGTGTTCCAGGTAATACAGTAATGGGCAGAAAAGAACTAAGCCTCCACTTCAAGAAGTTGATATTTTAGAAGAAGACAGCTATCAGATGGTGATAATTATTGTGTAGAAAATGGTTATGAAAACATGATCATCATGTAGAAAACTTCAGCAGGCAAGGGCTGCTGCAGGATGTTATTTTACTGGAGAATTATAATATGCATACACACAGTGGAATAGATACGTGCTATCGTACCATACACATGTACCAACAGGTTTGTTAATGACCTTATTAGAGAATTCACATAATGACTTTGAAATCATAGACTTTGACAGTCATGTCATTGTCGCTTATAAATTTCAGTTTTCATGAATCTTTCTGATTTTTAGTTTATTCAGTGTGTGATTTTAATTTTAGCCTTGCAGTATAATAAACAGGATTTTGCAATAATCCTGTAGTCTAAATGCCTGTGGCTTAAAGAATGTGACTCGATGCATTTCTGACCTAGGATTTTGCTTTACAAAAATAAGAGCTCAGCACTTCGCTATTTATATTTTATCTTAATTTTCCATTTGGAATGATGGACAAGCATTACTTGTACAACCTCGTGATCAATAGTAGGGATTTTGATAAGGAGTGACACAGTCCTCCGCTATCTGCCTAATAGGAGTGAAGAAAAGGGGAAGAGAGAAGCAACATTTGAAGAAAGAGGAGCCGAGATTTTCCAGGATTGGACAACACAAACGCTCAGATCCAGAGTGCACTAGTAGCAGGTGAGATAAATGAAAATGAGTATACAACATAGTGAAGTTGAAGAACATCAAGACTAAAGAGAAAAGCCTTAAAAGCTTTCAGGGAAAAAAGATTCCATGCAGAGGAGCATTCGATAGACTGACAGAAGACTGTCATTACTACAATAGCTGTGAGAAGACAGTAATGTCTGCATGACCCCGAGAGAAATTAACTGTCAATCTAGCATTTTATCTTCAGCAAAACTATTTAAAATGGATAAGTAGGCACTTTTCTAATTACAAAGATTTAGACAATTAACCAACCAATAGACTCTCAATGTAGTATGTACTTAAAAAGAAAAAAGAAATGAACCCAGAGGGAAGGTTTAGAACACAGGATAATGATGAACACAGATGTTGGGAGAAATAAAAGATAGTATATTAACAACTGACTACTAGAAAAGTTTTTAGGGTTATAAAAGATAAAAAACTGAAGCTTTAAACAACAATATGAAGTATTCAGTGGGAGAAGGTTAAAATGCTGAACAACTTAACTTTAAAAAGACATTATAGGTAAGAATATATTTTTAAAGTTTAGTGGTAATCACCAAAAGAATAGAATCTATAGCTTCTTTTTTTTTAATTTTTTAATGTTTATTATTTATTTTTGAGAGAGAGAGAGAGAGACAGAGTGTGAGCAGGGGAGCGGCAGAGAGAGAGGAGACACAGAATCCGAAGCAGCTCCAGGCTCCAAGCTGTCAGCACAGATCCTGACACAGGGCTTGAACTAATGAACCGTGAGATCATGACCTGAGCCGAAGTCGGACACTTAACCAACTGAGCCACTCAGGTGCCCCAGAATCTATAGCTTCTGAACAAGCAGAAGGGAGAAACAGGAATATCAAAAACGTTATCAATCCAACAGAAGACAGAGAAAAGGGAACCTGCAAAGGAAATGAGAGTAAATTAAAATTATGAATGTTAGAAATATATGCTATATATCAACAATCACAATAGCTAAGAGTGGATTTAACCAGGAGTTGGCAACCTTTTTCTGCAAAGGACCAAATAATAAATGTTTTAGGTGTTGTGGGTCACATATACTTTCTTCAGTCCTTTAAAGACCTAAAAAAACCATTCTTAGCAAGCCATACACAGATTGCCAGCTGGATTTGGCCAATGGAAGGAGTTGGTTGACCTCTGGATCAAAGTTTTAACAGTCAAAAATTTCCAGATTGGACTTTTTTTTTTTTAAGCCAGCTATATACTTCTCGTAAGAGAAGAGCCTTAAAGCACATAAAGGACTTATGATAAAGGGTGGGGAAATATATACTTACAAGTATATTAACCGAAGGGAAGCTAGCTGGCACCCCTGGACACAAGGATTCAAGTGCAGGTAGTTCATTTTGGGGGGAGGGTGCTGTGTCTCAGGAAACACCTGCAGGGAAGTGGTGACATGAGAAAGGGAAGAGAAGCCAATTGATCAAAGATGTGTTATCAGCCACTTACCACTATGGGCAACTGGAGAACAGTCCCCTGAGGAACTTTGGAAGACAGAGCAGAATGTGCCTCAGAGACATTCACCTGAGGAGCAAGGAAGCTTGAGTATTTATTGACCAACTCTTGGACCATCATTGTTGAGTGGTGACCCTGGGGACATTAACTCTCTGGCTCTCCTGGCTTGCCTTTTGGATAAGTAGAGTGTTCTACCAAGGCTAAGAAAAAAAAAAAAAAAAGCCCTCGAGCACAAAGTCACAGGTTCTTACAGCAAGCAGTCTTTACACATAGAGGTGAGCGCTGAAGTGACATGCGTTGGGCAAGTTGTGCGTATTCTGCTACACTAGTCCTACATTAATAGAAGTCAAACTGAATTAAGGGCAAAAGGCACTGAAAGGGGTAAATGGGAGATTACATAATAATAGAGGAACAATCACCAAAAAACCAAACCAATCACGAATTAGCTCGAGACCTAGCATCAAAATATGCAAAGCAAAAATTGACATAATTACAGGGATCAATTGACAAATTTATAATCCTAGTTAAAGATTTTAATAAACCTTTATAAGAAACGAATAGATCCAGCTGACGAAAACTAGTAAGGAAAATAGAAGATATGGTGGAAAATATTGAATTGCAATAACCTACAAAATGAATGAAAAGGGGGGAAAAATTCTGACTGAAATGGCTCCCACTGGGCTAAAATCAAGGTGTCAGCAGGGCTGTGTTCCCTCTGGCGGCTCTAGGAGAAAACCCATTTCTTTGCACTTTGCGGCTTCTAGAGACCACATGCATGCCTTGGTTCGTGGCACCTTCCTCCATCTTTGAAACCAGTTGCCTGACATCTGTAAAACTCTCTCTGACTATCTTGCCTTTCTTTTTTATTATTATTATTTTTAATGTTTTTATTTATTTTTGAGACAGAGAGAGACAAAGCATGAGCAAGGGAGGGTCAGAGAGAGGGGGAGACACAGAATCCGAAGCAGGCTCCAGGCTCTGAGCTGTCAGCACACAGCCCCATGTGGGGCTCGAACTCACAAACCCGAGATCATGACCTGAGCCGAAGTTAGACGCTTAACCGACTGAGCCACCCAGGCACCCCATATCTTGCCTTTCTTTTTCACTGCTAAGAACTCTTGTGATTACATTAGTTCTGTGCAGATAATCAGGATCTTCTCTCCATATCAAAATCCTTAACTTAGTCATGCCTGCAAAGTCCCTTTTGCCATGTAAGGTAACATAATCAGAGATTCCAGGACTAGCACGTGGAATCTCTGAGGGGGTCATCATTCCACCCACCACACAAGCTGTATAAAGTTTTGCACCCTGTGACTAGAGACAGAGATACATTTCCAAGGCTGATTTAGATTGAGAAACTTCAAACCACATTCTTTCTTCAGATGGGTTTTGGAATTCTCTCTTAGTGCTATACTAGAAGTCACCACATAAGGTTTAGGTGAATTGTTAAGTGTAACCAACCACAGTATAAAATAACAAACCCTGAAAGTTGCATGTAAGAGCTGCTCTGGCACCTTATTTCCTCACTTCCTCCATATTCACTGCAGGATTTGCTCTCACCTATAATACTAGAGAATGTATCTTTGCTTACAAACAGTGTGGACAAGTCATTTTTCTATCATAAAACACAAAATTAATATGGTTGAGCCGATAGTTTTATATAGAGTGCTATATACATCCTTCCATAGAAAGTACACTTTCTTTTCACAAACTTTAGAATATTTCTCCATATTAATTATGTACTAAATAACAAAGGAAACAGTAATTTTATTTTTTTTAATTTTTTAAATGTTTATTTATTTTTGACAGAGAGAGAGGGAGAGAGAATGAGTGGGGGAGGGACAGCGAAAGAGAGAGAGACACCGAATCTGAAGCAGGCTCCAGACTGAGCTGTCAGCACAGAGCCCGACGTGGGGCTCGAACTCACAGACCTTGAGATCATGACCTGAGCCGAAGTCGGATGTTCAACCGACTGAGCCACCCAGGCGCCCCAAAATTTTAAAGAATTGTTAAGATATAGAGAAATTCTCTAACCTGAATGAAATTAGAAGTCAACAATATAAAGATGGGGAAAATATGCTTGGAAACTTAAATAACATAAGCTGAAGAGGAAATCACACTAGAAATTACAGTTAGTGCTAAACAGGAAAGAACGTACTACATAATAAATTGCTAAAGCTATGACACTTAGCAGTGAAGGTATAGCACAAAAATAACTTTATAAAAATGTATAAATTTAAAATAAGCCAGTGATTGGGTTAAGACACTAGAAGAAAGCTGTAAAATGAAGCCAGGAAATATAAAAGAAAAGAAATAATTTTATAAAAATTAAGTAAAACACAAAGGAACAGTAGAGAAGATAAACAGAACCAGAAACTGATGTTTTGGAAAAACTACTGACAGATCAAGATTTTTTAAAAACATAAATGATTGCTCTGAACAAATTTATGCTCTGAATTTAAATATTTAGATTAAAATTTTCTTTAAAAAGAATCACAAAAATTAACCAGATGAAAAATTGGACAACATGAATAGTCTAATAGTCATTAAAAAAGATTAAATTGGTAAACAAAACTGTCTTCCCCTACCAAAGAGACATCGGGTACTGATGATTTTATGGCAGAGTGCTATATCTTTAAAGTGAAGATAATCTTCAACTTACATACATTATTTCAGGGAATTGGAGAAGAGGAAAAGCTACTTAGCTCATTTTAAAACCTAGTGTGCCGTGGAGATCAGGGAAAACGTAATAAAAGAAAACTATAGATCCATTTCATTTATGAGCACAGCAGGAAAACATTCTAAACAGAATAGTAGCAAATCAACTTCAGCAGTATTTATGTTTAAGTTGGGTTCATCTCAGAAATGGATGGGTGATTTCAGAAGGAATTCTAAATTTTTTTTTTTTTAATTTTTTTTTTTTTCAACGTTTATTTATTTTTGGGACAGAGAGAGACAGAGCATGAACGGGGGAGGGGCAGAGAGAGAGGGAGACACAGAATCGGAAACAGGCTCCAGGCTCCGGGCCATCAGCCCAGAGCCTGACGCGGGGCTCGAACTCCCGGACCGAGAGATCGTGACCTGGCGGAAGTCGGACGCTTAACCGACTGCGCCACCCAGGCGCCCCTAAAATTTTTTGATGTAACTACATTAAGAGATTAAGAAAATCTCTATGATTATCTCAGTAATTCCAGAAAAAACACATGTTAAAAAAATCAATTCATGATGATTTTTAAAAATCTTAGCAAACTAGGAGCAGAAAACTTAATATTCAAAATGTACAACAATCATGCATATTGATGAAACTTTAAATGTGGTTTCATTAATGTCAGGGACCAAATAAATACATTTTATGTCACCACTTCTATTCAAGAGTGTACTAGCTGTTCTAGACAATCCAATAGATGAACAAAAACATAAGAGGTACAAGAATTGTAAAGACCTGAAACGTATTTATACACATATAAAACCTAAATGTAATATTATTTCTAATAGTAAATCAATAAAAATTCTAAAAGTAATTTGAAACTTGGTCCAAATTTTTGGATAAGCTTAGCATAATTAATAACATTCCAAATAATCCATTAGAGAATCGTCACATAAAACATATTTTTTCTAATGACAACAAAAACTATAATTTACCTAAGAACAAATCCAACAGAGATGTACAAGACAATTAAAAAGAAAATAAAGCATCATTGAAGTAATAGGAATCTCAAATAAATGGAAGAGTCTCAAATAATTGGAGGAATACATGTTTTTGGATTGGGAGATTTATTATAATAAAGAAGGCAATTGTTTACAGATTAATTTATAAATTCAATGTAGAATCCAATTCCATTTAAAATATCATCCCGGTTTTATATAGAACTTGATAAATGGCCTTAATGTTCATATGGTAGAGAAAAGAACAAGAATAGCCAAAATACATTTAAAGAACAAGCTGGGAAAGAGATCAATGCTTTTGACAAAATTATATTGATTAAGTATACTGCACCTGGGTGGTTCAGTCGGTTCAATGCTTCGGCTCAGGTCATGATCTCATGGTCTATGAGTTCAAGCCCCGTGTCGGTCTCTGTGCTGACAGCTCAGACAGATTCTGTATCTCCCTCTCTCTGTCCCTCCTCCGCTCATGCGTACTCTCTCTCTCTCTCTCTCTCTCAAAAATAAATAAACATTAAACATTTTTTTAATTATACTGATTAATACAATTTTGGCACAGGGATAGACAAGATGCCCAATGGAATAGGATACAGAGCTCAGTCTCATGCATACAGTGACACTTAATATTTGTCAGGAGCTGTATTACTGATGAGTGGCATAATAAAATGGTGGTGGGAAATTAGTTATCAATATGGAAAAAGATAAACCTTAATTCTTTGCTCATTCCCTAGGCTGAATTAAATACTAAATGTGTAGAGCAGCATTCTAAAAATTCAGAACATAGTATTAAAAATGTCATTAAAGTTTGCAGATGGAAAGAGAGTTCTTAAACAACATACAAAAGAAGTCAAGGACAGAATTGATAAATTTGACTCCTTTAAAATATTAAACTCCTTTATAAAAAAGATACTATAAAGTTAAGATAAAACACAGACTGAAAGAAGATGTTGACAATGCACATAGTTGACAAAAGGTCAGTTGCCAGAATATATAATGATTCCTACAAATGAAAGAAAGAAGGAAAGAAAGAAAGAAAGAAAGAAGGAAAGAAAGAAAGAAAGAGTTCAATAATATAGGCAAAGTATTTGGTGGGGGACAGTGAGGAATGAATAAGCCAAGTACTGAGGATTTTTAGGGCAGTGAAAATACTCTGTATGGCACCATAATCATAGGTACATGCCGTTATATATTTGTCCAAACCTATGGGATGTACACCACCAAGCGAGAACCATAATGTGAACCATGGACCTTCGGTGATAATGTAGGTTATCAGTGTAGGTTTCTCAATCATAACAAATGTACCACTTTTGAAGGAATGCTGATAATGAATGTGCGGGTGCAGGTGCATATGGGAAGTCTCTGTAGCTTCCCCTCAATTTTGTTGTGAACACTGAACTGCTCTAAAAGACTGAAGTCTTAATTTTTAAAAGTAGGCAAAGTTATATGAGATGGCAGTTTATAGAAGAGGAAAAAATATTGTGGTCGTGGGGGGGAAGCATAGTTACAGGGCTAAGGGAGTGTAGAGTATATGAAGAGGATAGTTGAAGTAATGGGTCTTGGAATCCAAGCTGGATAGGAAGGCAGTAGAGAAAGGGAGAAAGTGAGAGCTGAGGGGATAGATATTTCTCTGAGGTTGCAGAAGAGTGATAGTGGGGGTTACCTGAGCCGGCAAGGTAAAGGACAAGGTGCTGTTTGGAGAGATTTCCACTGGTGATTTTGTAGTGGAGCTTTTTTTCCTCACTTAATAGTATACCCTGGATGTTTTTACCATTTCAAAAGTCATAGTTCTGTGTCACCCATTTTAATATACAATTCCATTTTTCAGATGTATCACAATTTAATTAACCAATCTCTTACTGTAATCAGTTTTAAATTATAGTAAAAAGTTTATTATTTAAAGTGCTTATGATCCTTCCAGAAATCCTCACCAAGAAGCCTGTGACTTCCTGGAGACGGTGGAAGAAGCCCTGTGGTTCTAGAGAAACTCAAGACCAAAGCTACTGACTGACTTCCTCACGGAGGGGGCACAGCCTGGAATATTCCTCTGTACCCTCGAGTCATGTTGGGAGAGAGATCAGGTTCTTCTAACTTGCCCATTAATGTATATGAATTACTTAGTTAATGCCACAATATTCACTGAGTTGCTTCTGTTTGAAAAGAGCTGTATCAGACCCTGGAAATGTAAAAATGCTGTCCAATGTAGAAGGTATAATTGGATGAGGACATAAGTTACTACAATGCAAAGTTAAATCAGAGGCAGATTTAGCATGAAGTGAATGAAACTCCTGTGTCAGTGCCCCTCACTTACATGGGCCCCTTCTGATGCTCTAGGAGAAACCCTATGAACATACTTTTGTGCTCATACATTTTGGTAAACTTTGCAAAAGTGAGAATTAAGAAAAAAAAAAAACTTCAGTTAAACTTTTTCCTGTCTTACTTCCCCTACTGTTGAAATGCCCAAGGACATTTTTGAGTCCCAGCAAACGAATTGTATGAAGGACACGTTTAGCTGAGTTTATTGAAATACACGTATGGGATCATAAATACTTCATTTCAGAATGACCTGATTGCCAGCTGCACTCATGGAGGAGTGATTTCTAGAAACATCTTACTACCCCTGTGCTGATTCGTTGGGTTCATGGCTTGATGGTATAGAACAGAGGCTTTACCGTGACAGGAGCATGCCGGGTGGCACTCAGCCCAGGAAGTAGGTGGGTGCTGGAGGAGACACCAGGGTTTGAAGTGTACATGAGGCAAGAAAATAGTCTGTGGAGAATTCTTCTAATCAGACATGTAGAGCTGTGAATGGAGGGTGTCGTTCTCAAAAGTGCCTGGTCAGGAATACTCTTAACGACACAGCGTAAGCAGTTATACACTCAGACGTGCACCAATTTTTCTTTTTGTTGGTAATTGCACAAAATGAGGCACAACCTGGTGGCAGCACTATAAAGAGTGAGTCCATCTATAGGTGAAGTTGTACATTCTACTCATTCCAATTATCAGCAATAAAAAATGTGACCAGCCATTACAGAAGAAAGACTGAATTATATTTCCATTTTCTCTACAGAAAATACTACAGTTAAGTAACTCCAATAGGCAGTTACTGAATGAAAATGTTATTTTTCCAGATTTTATAATAATTATTACATTTGTTAACTCGTTAAAATTTGATTTGGTTGTGATTTCTTTATTCTTTTTTTTTTTTTTTTTTAAGAGGTTTTCTCTCTAAATTTTTTTTAACGTTTTTTATTTATTTTTGAGACAGAGAGAGACAGAGCATGAACGGGGGAGGAACAGAGAGAGAGGGAGACACAGAATCGGAAGCAGGCTCCAGGCTCTGAGCCATCAGCCCAGAGCCCGACGCGGGGCTCGAACTCACGGACCGCGAGATCGTGACCTGGCTGAAGTCGGACGCTCAACCGACTGCGCCACCCAGGCGCCCCAGTGATTTCTTTATTCTAAATAAATATGCATTTTCATATCTAATTTTGATTAATCACTTTCAACTATTTTTCCTAAAGAGGTCCCCCCGAAATTACTTAAACTTCAGGACCTACAGAAGTTTTTACTAGATCTGCCCCAGTACAAAGCAGTGAGCATCATAAAGGGGAGTTTTTTAAATTTTTTTATGTTTTTTAAAATTTATTTTTGAGAGAGAGCGAGCGCACGAGTGGGGGAGGGGCAGAGAGAGAGGGAGACACAATCTGAAGCAGGCTCCAGGCTCTGAGCTGTCAGCACAGAGCCCTACGTGGGGCTCAAACCCACAAGCCATGAGATCATGACCTAAGCTGACATCGGACACTTAACCGACTGAGCCACCCAGGCACCCCATGAGAGAGAAATTTAAGGGGATCTATAGGAGTTCGTAAAAGGAAAAAATATCCATGACAGAGGTGATCAAAGAAGGGTTTTATCTGAGCTATGATAAAGCAGAAGAACCTGAATTCAGAGATATGGCAAACGGTGTTCTAAATGAAACAGGGAATTCTTCATAAATTTAAGTTTATACACAGTGTAGTTTTAATGAGTTAAGCATATGGCTATCCCAATAGCCTTCTACACATACAATTACAAATACATTTTAGTGAAAGAAGATCTTTCTAGAAAGATGATTTTTTCACAGCGTAATTTCAATGAGTTAACCATACAGTTGTTCCCATAGGCTTCTTCACATATGTTTACAAACACATATCTTTTTATTTATGTATTTATTTATTTTTAAAATTTTTCATTTTCATTTTCATTTTAATTCCAGTTAACGTACAGTATTTTATTAGTTTCAGGTGTATCAACACTTCCATACATCGTCCTGTGCTCATTTTCATAACTTTTTAATAATTTCTCTCCCTGGACCTACTTACTCAAATACTTGTTTGTCATTGGCACACCCCTTTCATGACCTTCACACCCTTTCTGATTCCATATCTAAAAACCTTTTCTGCTGGTGTTTTGTGGACATGGGCTCAAATAACAGATAAGCACAAACTTGGTGGATGTTCAAGAAAGAGAAATTTCTCAGGCTGGATTCCAGGTAGGAGTCCAAACCTAGAGAAGTGTGACAGTTCTGTCATGTAGTCCAGGTCTATTCCATAAATTAGGCCAACACGAACATTACGTAAACAATGCAAACCTTCTCCCCCATTATTTAATTATGACATAATTAGTGAACAAGAGTTAGAGTCCTATTTTTGAGCTTTAGGCTGGGGTCCCCCTCAAGCATACATGAGAAGGAAACAACCATAATGTGCAGAAGTCAAGGACAAGAAGAGTTTCTCCTATGCAGTAGTGTGGCCTAGATACCATCCCATCGCACCATATCCACGACAAGATCGTGTGTGTGCATGTGTGTGTGACAGAGACACACACACAGAAAGACTGAGAACAGAGATGGAGACTGAGATAGACCCACCATGTTCTGCAGTGGTTAGGGGATCCCTGAAGGAAATGCCTGGTACTCTGTATCTCCAGTTACTTCTTTCCCCATCTAGGACCACTTCTTCCACTGGTAGGCTCAGCCTTCCAGAAGTCTGGTGATTCATCAGGCAGTCCTAGGGGCCTTTGAGTTTGGATGACTCAGTATTGAGTGAGCTTACTGTGAACCTAGCTGACATCAGCGGGGAGAAGACAGCATCACAAACAGACAGTCAGTCCCTGGGGTCTGAGAAACAAGGCTGGAGGCAGATCAAACAGCTGAGTAGTTGCTGAGTCATAGAAGGAAGAACCGAGTGCCCTAACTGCTGGAGATGGGCATATGGGAGCAATGAATTCTGACTTCCTTCTTTTCAGGGGCTGATACTCCAGGTTCTGCTGAAATGCTGGGCCATCTGACCAGTCATCTGACCAGTTCTTCCCTATCATTGCAACTTGGTTCCAGTGACTGGGATCCTGCTTTTTGCTAATGACTAATCTGCTTTCAATTCACTCCTGCCTTGGTTTTCCAGGCCCCCTGGATTGGTGGCTGAGCTCTGGATTTCTAAGGCATGTTACCTGCAGCAAGAATGACCCATGCTTGCTTTTCCCAGGGTGGGATAATTGTGTGTGATCCTGGCCAGGCTTCAGTCCTTGTTCTGCCAGTCTCTTGGGCACCTCCTCCTGTAAGACTTCCGATGGGAATGTAGAAGACACACACTTACACAGTTGCCAGGTGTTAAATGCTGGGGACTTTAGTATTTGCCATTTAATGCAATTTCCTCCTTACAACTATCCTCAAAGACAAGTATCTGATCTATTTTACAGATAAGGAAGCAGAGACTCAGAGGTTATATTACGTGTAGGTTTCACAGATGATCAACCTCACTCTGGTTTTACTCTATCCTCCTTCCATGAAATGTGCTCTTTTTGCCCTTCTTCAGAATCAAGGATAATAATATCTACAGGAATGTTTCAAGAATTAAATTAAATACTCAGTTTGAAAGTGCCTAATGTTATGTTTAACAAATAGCAGTTTCCTTATTTCATCCTATTCTGACTTGTATTTAGAAACCCTGGCTCTGCTGACAGAATTTGGGCTTGGCACACCTCCAGTATAGCATCAGAACACATAGTAGGTTGTGGTAGGTATTGGATGGATGAATGAATGGATAGTCAATAGACGTATTTAAATTCCACTTAGGGTTTGTGAAACCTGAAGACCATCCTTCTCCCCCTACACTGTCCACCTTTTGATTGCCTACTATTTGGGTCCATAATCTGAATATTAGATCTGCTCTTTCACTGTATTTCTCTTCACTTGCAGCTGATCCTCCTCAGCTCATACTCACCTGTCCACAAGAACATGCTTATCTGTGTTACATGTGCCTACTTACCAGGTCCCAGGCTCTCCTAGCTTGTCTATGCCTTTTCTTTTCAAGTCACCATCCTGGTATTTTGGACTAAGGAGGCTGAACAAGAGGGAATGTGTTTAGCCGTGTGAGTGGTCCTGAAGGGGCCAGTCTACTAAGATGTAGACTTGCGTAGGACACAGACAGCACTCAGCTGTAGCGTGGTTAGATCCAGGCTGTGCATGGCCACCTGCTGGCTCAGCACCTTTCCAAATAATTAAGCAATCTACTGAAAGCTTGGAATCTGGAATCGGAGAAAAAAGCTTTGGATAGAAGTACAAGTAAGAATTCTATAGAATCTTTTTCTGCTAGCCAGCAGTTCCATTAAGGAAATTTATCTTAGTGTTTTTGGAAGCGTGAAGATTTTAGTAGAGTCATAGACACTTCCAGCCATTACTCTGTCCTCAGTCAGCAGATTCAAAGGAAGCTAGGAGGGAAAAGCCCAGGGCCCTGGGCCATCTGTAAAACCCTGGCACGACTGCAGCCATGCCAGGAAGAGAACGCCTGGCCCCCGCTCCAACTCTGTTGCACCATTGTTAGGGGTCACAGGAATAACCTGGTACTCAAGGCAAGAATTGCCTTTAGATCTTGATTGATCTCCAAAATTAAGAATCTAGGAAAGGGAGAAAGAAGTCCGCAGAAACAAGTCCCCTGGAGTAAAGAAGGATGCAGTCATGGAGCAATTCCCTGCTTTTAAAGCTCTCCTGTCCATGGCTGAGACCACTGAGTGGACTACCTGGAGACTCGACTCTGCCCCAGTCTCTAAGACCAATTCCATTCCTAGTCAGGAAGGATATAGGAAGCCTTTAGGTATATGGGTTTGGGGGCTCAGCATCAAGTCAGCTTTGCTCTAGCACCCTCTGACCTGGCACTCCTGAATCTGGTAAAGGGATTCTTACCCTTGCTTTGTGGTCAGTTCACACTTGTGACTCAAAACTTCCAGATTTGCATCCTTATCTTACTCCCACACACCTGGACTCCCCCCTGACGGTGCCTTTTTGAAGCTTGCCTTGCTATCACAAAAACTTGCAGGAATAAGACTCCTCTGTTGCTTGTCAAACCTAAAGTAGAATCAGCTTGCTCAGCGCTGAAACGCTCTCTGACAGCCTGCTCTAACCCACTGGATCAGCCAAATTTTGCACCATAAGCCCACCAAAGCTCCACCTATCCAGACGTGATGTTTGTGCCCTGATCATGGAAAAGTAGAATTGGGTAGATTAATTCATCCATGCCCAACATTTCTATCTGCATGTAGAAGTCTGGCTTCTAGTTCTGCATGCATTCACTCACATCAGCCTTCCAAGACCTTGATATTGCACCATATGCCTTCATTTCAACAAACTAGCCAATTAAGGATCTTTAACTGCTGTGAAGCAATGAAAATTTCCCTAAACAATCACTATATAGAAGATCACTTCCAAGACTGAGATTTTGTTATCTTGTTTCAGGCATTCTAAATTAAGCCCTGGAGAAACATTTTACTGCTAATAAATAACCACTGGTTGTAATATGTGTTATTGCTGAGATAATAGGTTACATCAATATCTATTCATGTTATTGTAACTGGGAAATAAGAGCTGAGAATACTACTCTGTGTCCCAGTATTGAGGAAAAACAAATGTTAATTTTCATGGTGTCATGTTTGGTTTAAATTATCTATTCTAAAATATAGGCATGTATTCACCTTCAATATAATGAATTCACTTGTTATCCAGCCACATTTGATTTTTATCAAATTTCTCTCAAAACAAAACAAAACAAAACAAACATTTTATATGATAGGACACAGAAGAACCAAACAGTCTATGACTTATCAGTTGGTAAATAACACATGGAAATTTACTGAGAGTGTTGATTAAATCTTTACATTTAAAAAAGAAAAGGGAGCTCTATAATAAGCTTTAATATTCATGTCTTGGAGGTCTAAAAAATCTTAGCTCATATTTTTGTGTGCTTCCTCCTTGCTGGGCTACATTTCAGAATGTGTTAATTTTTTAAAATCCTGAATCTTCTATATAGTCCAATTTGTAACAAATATTATCAGCTTTTCATGTGGAAGGTCAAAGCCTCTGATTGACTTCTAAAGGTTTGATTTGAGTTTTTAATCTGCAAAACGGGATTGCTATAAAATTAATTATTTTTCCCCAGCGGTTATTTTAAAGTTTAATTTAAAGAAAAAAATTGTTCCAAGGGCACCAGGGTGGCTCAGCTGGTTAAATGACTGACTCTTGATTTCAGCTTAGGTCATGATCTCTTGGTTCATGGTATTGAGTCTCCTGTTGGGTTCTGTACTGAGAGCTCAGATCCTGCTTGGGATTCTCTCTCTCCCCCTCTCTCTACTCCCCCCCCCCCAATAAAAATTAATAAATTTAGAATAAATAAATAATGTGTTCCAAAATAAATTTATATGGTATAAAACTCATAAAACAATGGACTCTGAGTGAATCTAAAGCTACTCCAAGGCTTTTGTTTCTAATCTTATGATCAAGCACCTGTAAAGCCATTTAACTGAGTGGGCATTAATAGGGAATGAACTGGCCATAAATAATCAGTGTTTTTTAATTTAGTAAAATAATTTTAAATTCAAGTTAGCATAGTTAACTAGTTTGATAGTCCAGTAAAATTCATTGTGGCTAAGATATAAATCTGTACTAAGCTTTCTAAAAGAAACACTAAAGCAACCAAGTTACAGAAATTATGATGTTAAATAAAAAGGACTTTGAGTTTGCTGAAACCTGTAAAGACAGAACAAGAAAAGCATTAATAAATGGAAAATCATCTTAAAAGTTTTGGGTTTTCTTTCTAAACCATAGAGTAAATTTTGGCTTCTGGAACTGACCACTCTTCCCGCTGAAGCAGCCAGGACTTGAAGGACTAATATCCCAGAGAAAGCAGGTATCGAAGACAGCTCAACATTTCCTCAACATTTGGCATCACTGGTCTCTGTAAAGCATGTAACGGATCTTAAGCTGTTCAGGGCAAAGTATAGGTAACTAAGCGGAAACAACTGAAACACAGAGAGGAATTTTTGACACTCTCATGGTGCTTGGGAAACAAAAGTTGGATTTCAGAGTCTGCCTTTAAAAGGGGAAGAAGCCCCCGTGAACAGCCAGGCTTTCACTTGGGATCACAGGAGTCTGCACCAAGCCTGTAGGTAAACTGAGCCTTATAAAGATTGCAACTCCAGTTCCAGGCAACTCAATTTCTGGCTGGATTGAACTTATCTGATCACATTCGATACCTCACAGAGAATAGAGAAAAGCCTCTTTGGGAAAAAATAATAGTATCCAAACCCATACATTTTTTTAAAAATCAAGACGTCTATCATTAAATAAAATATAAGGCATACTAAGAAATAGGACCCATAGGTGACTCAGATTTTGTAGTTATCAGATACTTACTTAAAAATAATGGAGATTACTTGGGGTTCCTGGGTGGCTCGGTTAGTTAAGTGTCTGACTTCAGCTCAGGTCATGATTTCACAGATCATGGGTTCAAGCCCCGCATCAGGCTCTGTGCTGACAGCTTAGAGCCTGGACCCTGCTTCAGAGTCTGTATCTCCCTCGCTCTCTGCCCCTTCTCCACTTGCACTCTGTCTCTCTCTCTCTCAAAAATAAACAAACATTAATTTTTTTTAAATAATGGAGATTACTATGTTAAAAAATATTAAAATAAAGAGAAAATTTTACAAGAGTACTAAATCCAAAACAAAGATCAGATGGAAATTCAAAAACCAAAATATAATAATGTAGATTAATGTGTAAAGAGATTTTATATTTAATTAAATTTATAATTAATTATAAACAACTGAAGAAAGGATTAGGAAATGTAAGCAATACGAATAACAAAATTAACCTGATTAGCAATGCACCTAATAATAATAGAACATACTTTTTTTTCAGGTTATATTTGCTAAATTTTATCAAAATTAACTATTTGCTACACCATAAAACAATTCACAAAACATTTCTTTCTTTTTTATTTATTTATTTTTTATTTTTTATTTTTTTTAATTTTTCTTCAACGTTTATTTATTTTTTGGGGGACAGAGAGAGACAGAGCATGAACAGGGGAGGGGCAGAGAGAGAGGGAGACACAGAATCGGAAACAGGCTCCAGGCTCTGAGCCATCAGCCCAGAGCCTGACGCGGGGCTCGAACTCACGGACCGCGAGATCGTGACCTGGCTGAAGTCGGACGCTTAACCGACTGCGCCACCCAGGCGCCCCAACATTTCTTTCTTTTTTAAAAATAATTTGTATTCTTAGGTTTTCATGTATTTTTTAAAATTGAAGTATATATTGACAACATATAATATTTAACAAATTCCAAATGATTGAAATGATGTTATTCTATGCAGTAGAATTACATTAAAACTAAAACAGGGGCGCCTGGGTGGCGCAGTCGGTTAAGCGTCAGACTTCAGCCAGGTCACGATCTCGCGGTCCGTGAGTTCGAGCCCCGCGTCGGGCTCTGGGCTGATGGCTCGGAGCCTGGAGCCTGTTTCCAATTCTGTGTCTCCCTCTCTCTCTGCCCCTCCCCCGTTCATGCTCTGTCTCTCTCTGTCCCAAAAATAAATAAACGTTGAAAAAAAAAAAATAAAAAAATAAAATAAAAAAAAATAAAACTAAAACAAAAAATAATCATTAGAAAATCCTCAAATATTTTGAATTTAAACAATTCATTAAAAAATAAACTTTGGGTCAAAAAAGAAATCCCAATGGAACAAAAGGACATTTTGCACTGAATGGAAAAAAAAGTCTGGCATGTCAAAATATGAATGCCACTAATGCTGTGCCCGGACAAAAATGTACAACTATCAAATCTGTATGTGAAAAAGAAGTTTTTAAAAATAGTGACCTCACTATTCACCTCAAAAAACTAGGGGAAAAAAAACTCGTAGCAAATTAAACTTGAGCATATAGGTGAAAATAAATAATTAAAATAAGAGCAGACATTAATAAAATAGGAAATGTAAATACAATAGAGAAAAATCAACAAGGCTGAAATTTGGTTCTCTGAAAGCCTAAGTTCTTTGAAGACCGAAAAAGGATAAAAAGGGCCCACATAATCAGTATCGGGAGTTAAAAAAAAAAAGAAAAAGGAAGTCATCAAATCACACAGACATCTAAAAGATTATAGGAAATATTGAAAATACATTGAGGTAAGAAATGTACAAATTTTGATGAAGTGGACTAGATCCTAAGAAAATACAATTTACCATGCTGATACAAAAAGAAAAATGGAAAATCTGAATACCTATTTAAAACTTAAATCTGTAATTAAATATCTTTCCACTTACAAATCTCCAGGTACAAATGACTTCATTTGTGAACATTTCCAAACCTGAAGGCAGATATAACACTAGTCTTAGAAAAATTATTACCAAGAATAGAAAAAGATAGTACTTTCCAATTCATTTTTATGAGGCCAGAATCATCTTGGTATCAAAGTATGGCAAGAACAGAACACAGAAAGAGAGGTGTAGGTTACATTTTTCTCATGAACATAGATACATAATCCTAAGTAAAATGTTAGCAAATTTACTTCAGCAATCTATAAAAACAAAAACACAAAAGGTTGGATTTATTCCAGGAATGCAGGGTGACTTATCATTATAAAAATCAACAAAATGCTACTCACCATGTTAAAAAAGAAATTTGTTTTTATTTTATTTTTTTACATTTTATTTATTTTTGATAGAAACAGAGCACAAGTGGGGGAGGGGCAGAGAGAGACGGAAACACTGAATCCAAAGCAGGCTCCAGGCTCTGAGCTGTTGGCACAAAGCCTGACGCGGGGCTCGAACTCACAAACCGCGAGATCATGACCTGAGCTGAAGTAGGCCGCTTAACTGACTGAGCCACCCAGGCACCCCAAGAAGAAAATTTTATTATCACATCAAGAGATGCAGAAAAAGCATTTTATAAATTCAACCCCCAACAATGATTTCAAAAGAAAGAATTTGGCAAAGTGGATGTAGAAGGAAAGTTTCTTAATTAGATGAATAAATACATACAAAAAAACCTGAGACCAAGCATTATACTTAAGTTCGGTGTATCAAAACTTTTCCTCCTTAGTTCAGGAATGAGATAAAGATGACTAACATCATCATTTTTATTTACCATAGTAACAGAGGTCCTAACTGGTGCAATAAGGGAAGAAAAAAGTAGAATGATTAAAAAGGAAGAAAAAAGCAGTCATTATATGTATAAAATTCAAAATAAGCTACTATTATCATTTATAAGTTAACATAGTGAGAACAGTAGATAAAAGATCAATACAAAAATGTTTTTTTAATCTCTGTGTACTAGCAACAAAGAACCATAAAAATGAAAAAAAATATATAACATTTAGGATAACATCAAAATTATCAAATATCTAGGAATGGGTCTATTGAAAAGTGTTCAAAAATGTTAAAAACATCATGGAAGTAAATTAAGACCTAAATCTATGGAGAATACCTAAATCTATGATACCATGGCCATAGATTGAAGACTAAAATTATTAAGATATCAAGTCTCCACCAGCTGGGGTATAGAGTATAAATACAGTCTCAATCAAAATTTCAGTAGGCATTTGTGTGTGTGTGTGGAAATCAACAAGCTTATTCTAAAAGTTTTATATGGAAATAACCAAGATAATCGTGAAGAAAAGCTGATTTGAGGAATTTATACTCTGATATGTCAAAACAAATTATGAGAATATAGTGAAAAAGTCACTGTGCCGTTTGCACAAGGAGGGACAAACTGAGAAATGAAACATAATGGAAAGTACAGAAACAGACCCAAATATATAGCCATTTGAAAGATGACACTGAAATGCAGTGTGAAAAAGATGGCCTTTCCAATTAGTGGTACCAGCTGGACCCATTGAATATCCATATTGAAAAAAAAAAAGAAACCACACTCAAAATCAATTCTAGGTGGATTTTATACCTAAATATGAAAGGCAAACCAACAAACTTCTGAAATAAATCACAGGGAAATACCCTCATGCTTTGGGGGGTAGGGAAGGACTTTTAAAAAACACCAAACGTAATAAGTAAATGGGACATAATAAATATCACAATTGACAAACAGAACGACACAAAATGAAGAAACTATTGATCTAATAACAATATTGAGAGAGGGAAAAGCAAGCCAAACTTTGGGAGATGATTTTTGCACTACGTATAACTTAAAAAGGACACATAAGTAAATGTGTAAAAACACTTGAAATTATGTAAAGTACTCTTAGAAAGAAAGAGAGATAACCAATAGAGAAATGGGTAACATCTACAGACAGGTACTTCACGAAAGAAGATATCTAAATAGCGAATAAACATATGACAAGGTGTTAAAAATTATTAGCTATCAGATAAATGCAAATTCAAATCAGAAGATGCCACCACGCATCCACCTGCATGACTAAAATAAAAGGGTCTGACAATACCAGGTTTGGGCAAGATGTAGACCAAATGGAAATCTCATATACTGCTGGCAGGTGTGTACATTGGTAGAAACCACTTTGAGAAACTGTTTGGCATATCAGTAAAAGTAGAATGGTTTTATACCTTGGGATCCAGCAACTTCACTTTGTAAAAAGTTAATTAAATTGTTAAGTATCTAGCAAGATTGATTAGGAAAATAGACACTAGCCATTATTATAATGAAAAAAAGGATACATCACTAAAGATATATCAAGAAGTGAGATTAGTATTTCAGGATGTTGTGGAAAAAAATTAAACCAAAAAAATGAAAACCGAGATAAAATAGACAAATTTCTATAAAAACACAACTTCTTGAGTTTATAGAAGAAACAGAAAAATTAGAGTTGTCCTGCAATTACTAAAGACGTTGAATCTGTAATTAAAAACTTTCCCCCAAACAAACCCCTGTTTCTATATGGTATCACAAATGAATTCTACCAAACATATATTATTATTTTGAGCAATTGATATAGAATAAAGTAAAAAATCTATTTGATCATACATGGTGAATGTATTTTCTCTCTTAAGGCAATGACACTGTGATATTGGGAGAGGGGAGAGGGAATTTGGCCCTAGAATGAAGAATAATTATATAACCATGATACATAAATACTGTTTGTTGATTTCCAATATT
Organism: Leopardus geoffroyi; assembly: GCF_018350155.1. Lineage (NCBI taxonomy): Eukaryota > Metazoa > Chordata > Mammalia > Carnivora > Felidae > Leopardus > Leopardus geoffroyi. The sequence continues at coordinate 28,339,134 of NC_059341.1, read as the reverse complement.
AGAATCAATGTATAGGCAAACCTTGAAATATGTTAACTATCATTTGAGGCAAACTACACAAACATTGGCTTTGACAATGTAAAAGTAAGATCTGTCAAAGGTAGGTGTTAGAAATTGTATGAAAGGGTAGAAGCAATAATATTCTCCTATTGTAAAGCAAGAAATCAGAATACACACTTGTTGAAACAGGAAGTAGTTTAGATGCAGTGTTTGAATTGACAAAGCTAACCAAAAGAGAGGAGGTGGAAAAAAAGAAAAAATAAATAAAAACAATGACAAAACTATGAAATTTGAGAGGGGAGGGAAAGGAGATAAAATAGTATAAATGTGCTAAATCCTCATCATTCCTGGCAGAAATTCAATAGATAATAACCAAGGCTATACTTTATTATTTAGCAACATGGAGTTAATACCAGAGAAAATTAAAACAGAAATGGTGAAAAGTGTTTGTTTCTGATAAATAAGGCTGTCACAGGAATGGGAAAATTGGAAGGCTGTTCCTTTTTTTTTTTTTTTAAATTTATTTATTTTGAGAGACAGAGAGAGAAAGTAAGCCAGCAGGGCAAGGGCAGAGAGAGAAAAGGAGAGAGAGAAGCCCGAGCAGACTCCGCGCTGGCAGCACAGAGCCCCACGTGGGTATCAAACTCATGAACTGTGAGATCATGACCTGAGCTGAAACCAAAAGTTGGAGGCTTAACTGATTGAGCCACCCAGGTGCCCCTGGAAGGCTGTTCCTTTTCATTATTAACACAATTCTGTATGATCTGAGTTTTAAAAATATGTGCCTATATTATAATAAAATGTTTTTAATTAAAAAAAAAAAACATTAGACAGGGCATGAGGATAAATAGAGAAACTAAAATAACTCTAGCTGATGGCATCTGAAGAAAATGGACAGCACAAATCAAAGCAGAAGAGAAAGATATTTTAAATAAATAATGCTAGGAAAATTTTTATTTGCTGAGATATATTTGTCTCTTGCCATACTCCAATAAATTCCACGTGTATGAATGAAATAAAAGGTAACAATGAAATCATGAAAAACTAGAAAAAAATGAAAGTGAACTCTTTCTTATTTCTTCTTGGACAAGTTTCCAAGCACTTTTTCATTGGAAGCAATGAAAAACAAAAATAAAAACAAAAACAAAAACAAAAACTCAAGGACGATAATTGATATATTTAACGACATGAAGTTGAAAGTCTTAGTACTGAAAAAAACCAACCTAACTTGTATTAAAGGAAGATAAACTAATGGGGAAATATTTTTAATAATAAGGAAAACAGTCTACTATATTGATAACATGTTAATGTTAGTGCTTATTAATAATGAAAATATACATCAAGAAGTTGTTTTGTCTGTAAAATTTAGAGAAATGTTTAAAGAGAAGCTATTTAGGGGCACTTGGTGGCTCAGTCGGTTGGGCGTCAGACTTCAGCTCAGGTCATGATCTTACAGTCTGTGAGTTGGAGCCCTACATCAGGTTCTGTGCTGACAGCTCTGAGCCTAGAGCCTGCTTCAGATTCTGCGTCTCCCTCTCTCTGGGCACCTCCCCTGCTCATACTGTCCCCCCCCCCTCAAAAATAAATAAACATTAAAATTTTTTTTAAAAAAGAGAAGCCGTTTAGTGCCCATGAAGGTTGAACAAAATAGGGACTTTCAGATGTGTCTTGACATATTTTAGAAATAAATTTGTCAAAAAGGATAATGAACTCAGAAAGGTCGGTAACGTTCAGCCTAGCAATTTCATGTCGTGTCTGTTGGCCTTCAGGAAAAAAATCAGAAATTCGAACCGGAGATTTATATACTTAAAATACAAATAAATTCAAAATCTTTAAAATGAGAGAGGAATGTTGAATAGGATGTAGCCATCACATTTACACATGCAACAAGCATTTATTGTTTACTATATGCCAGGCACTGGTGACAAAACAATGAACAAACAAAACTCCGTAGCCTCCTAGAGCTTACCTCCTAAGAATGTCCAATGATGGAGGACGATGTGCAAGATAAATAGGAATCTCTTGTAATCTTGATTTCGTAAAACAATAAGCAAAAAGCAAGAGAGAAACACACCAAACTCTTTGGATGCTATGACGAGTGATGTTTACTTTCTTGCGGGTACTTCTCCAGTATTTTTCAACTTTTCTATCCTGAATGCATATTACTTTAGCAACTAGAATGAGATACTACATGTGCGTGTGTTTATATGTAAGTGTATATACTTATAGGATAGTCATGAGGATGAAAGGAAATGAAGTACGTAACAAGTGCCTGGCAAAGAGTGGGCTTTCAATACACGTCAGCTTTTCGTTTTTCTTGCAGTCTGAACCTTGACTTTGTCCTTTGCTGCTCTCCCTTCCTGCTATGGATGGTTTGGTCTGTTGCCATCACATCTTTGCATTTCTTTATAGGAAGTATATTTTTACTTTTAATCAAAATTTGCCATTGTTATTAAACAGGTTGCCTATTATTTTTAGAGAAACCCATTTCTTTAAATAGTTCAGACCCTTAGGAGAGAGATCTTCAGGCAGAAATGCTTCCTAGAGCACCTCGAAGCATCCCATGGAAGGAGTTGCTTTCTTTACCATGGAAATTGATAACTGCTATGTTTCTATGGTTACTCTTCTGCTTTTATTAATGCAAAAAATTTCCAGTTTTGGCCTCCTAAACAAAAGCAATGAGATGTGCTGATCATTGATAGCATGAATATATTATTGACATTTTCCCAGGCTACTTTTACTTATGGTGTTATTCTTTGTATAGTATAAGTTAATATTGTGCCAGATATGTGCATAGACTCTGATTTTCAAGAGTTTCTCAGGCAGCCATAAAAGTGCATGCTTGGCAGGTATTTACCCCAAAGGTGCCATACATGGGGTATCTTTTCTAAATTTAGATGATTATTTAAACTATGAGCTTTAGATCACTGGTATATACAGCATAAGAAGGAGAATCTCTCTCTTCTGGACTTTTACCTTCTGGACCTCTTGAGTAGCTCACTTACCAGGAGCGCTTAATGGTGTGGATTATGTTGCAGCCTGGAAGTGTTTGGCTCGTATCTGCTTTCCTTTCCTTTTTGTTATCACATACTGCTTCCTTGGTAATTGTAATTGAGGACTGACAAGTTCTGGGGAGGGAATCTGAAAGAATAATCATTACATATACCCAATAGTTAGGGACTTGGTCCACAGGCAGGGAAAGGCTGACAGAGCGTGAAATATTATCACTGCAAACAGGTTGTGTACTAGTCCAGCACAGAAGGCTATGGAAAGATGGAGTTGGTTTTAAAGGGTGTCTTAGTCTGTTTGAGCTGCTATAACAAAATACCACAGACTGGGTGGCTTGCAAACAACAGAAATTTATTTTTCTCTCCTGGTGGCTGGAAGTCCAAGATCAGGGGGCCAGCATGGTTGGGATCTGGTGAGGACCTCTTCCAGATTACAGACTGCCAGCTTCTCACTCTGTCTTTCTATGGTAGGAGGAGTCAGGGAGCTCTCTGGAGTCTCTTATAAGAGCACTAATCCCATTCATGAGGGCTCTATCCTCATGACTTATTTACTTCCCAAAGGCCCTACCTCCTAAAACCATCACATTGGAGGTTAAGATTTCAACTTATGAATTCTGAAGGGGACACAAACATTCAGACAATAGCAAAGGGAATGCCAAACATTTCCTAAAATGGGTATAAAGAGTTAAAATAGCTAATCTTTACTGAGCGCTTACAATGTGCCTGGCAGTGTGTTAAGTGTTTTATATGCATTTATTCTCTCAATCCACAAAAATCCAGATGATATAGGTGATACCTTATCTCACATTTACATATGAGAAATTGACATATGGCAAAACTGAGACACAGAGAGGTACAGCAGCCTCCCCTAGCTAATAAAGGGCAGAACCGGGGTTCAAATTCACAGGGTGTCTCTAAGTTTGGCTTCCTGTTGGGAAAGGCATTCCAGGCATGAGATGGATGCAAAAGGGACCACGCCCCTCCTCCCCTGACCCGATTCCTGTCCACCTTTTTCATCTTCAGGCTGCTCAAAACCTGAATTGCCTAACCCTACCTCCGTTGTTTCTCAACTTAATGCCACATTATGAGATGGGCCAGTTGCCCTGTATTTTTCAGCAGTCATTGCCTCTCCCAGTTTTAGAAACCACCTGGAACCACACACATGATAAAGTTAAAGGTCATGAACATTTGAAGAACATCTACTTGTAGATCTCCCTCTCTTGCTGTCTCTCCCTCTCTCCTCTCCTTCTCCCTCTTCCTCTTTCTCTCCTTCCCTCTCCTACTTCCTTCCTCCCTACCTGTCTCCTTCTCTCCATCTTTTCCTCTACTAATAGGCAATTTTAGAGAGAAATATGAGACTTGGAGTTCATATTTGCAAATCAACATTCAGATAATCTTTGAACTCGTGTACTATTAAGCCCTATTTTGAATTTTTTGTTTTTGTTTTTTTTTTTTAAATTGAAGTCTAGCTGACACACAATGTTATTTAGTTTCAGATGGACAACACAGTGATTCCACAAGTCTATAGGTTATGCTGTGCTCACCACAAGCATAGCTACCATCTGTCATCATACAACACTATTGTAAGACCTTTCACTATATTCCCCATGCCATGTCTTTTATTACATTTTGAGTTTTGAGGAGCAACTAACAGTTATAAAGTTGCCTTTTAAACTCTGATGTTTTTCCTTGATCTACTTTGGCCAGCACGATCCACCTTTTGGTTGCAAAACTCTGCTATTTAACAGTTTTCACTCTTAAAGAAGAGAAATCTAGACTTAATAACTTTGGGATTGTTTTTATATTTAAGTCCAAGTGGTTACATATTCTCAGAGGGCAGAGGAGGGTTTATTTTTCCCCACATCCAATTCAAAGTGGAGACAGGTTTCCTTTCCGTCCCCTTCTGAATATCAGGGTTTCCTCCCCGTTCATGCTTACTTAGGACTGCAGACTAGAGGATTCCAGGTGACTAGGGCTCTCCTATTAAATTTCCCCTTGGGCAGACTTATGCTTTGTCTTCTGTCTTCTGAACCCTATGCAATTATCAAGGCAGAAACTCAGCATCTCCGGGGTGGCCACATACCTCAGGGAATAAATCGGATGGGCATTAGCCTCTGTCCCAGGATGCCCATCTTCACTTCCTTTGGGGCTCTGCACATCTCTTAATTTAACACAAACTGGTGCAGCCACTTTGGAAGACAGTATGGAAGTTCCTCAAAAAGTTAAAAATAGAACTACCCTATAATCCAGTAATCATACTATTGGATATCTACCCAAAGAATATAAAAACACTCACTCAAAGGGATACATGCATCCCTATGTTTACTGAAACATTATTTACAATAGCCAAACTAAGGAAACAGACCAAGTGTCCATCAATAGATTAGTGGATAGGGGCGCCTGGGTAGCTCAGTCATTAGGCGTCCAACTTTGGCTCAGGTCATGATCTCGTGGTCTGTGAGTTCGAGCCCCACGTCAGGCTCTGTGCTGACAGCTCAGAGCCTGGAGCCTGCTTTAGATTCTGTGTCTCCCCTTCTCTCTGCTCTTCCCATGCTCATGCTCTCTCTGTTTCTCAATAATAAATAAATGTTAAAAAAAATTAAAAAAATAGATTAATGGATAAAGAAGACATGGCCTATATATATTCTTTTCAGCCATAGAAAAGAGTGAAATCTTGCCATTTGCAACAACATGGATAGAGCTAAAGAGTATAATGCTAAGCAAAGTAAGTCAGTCAGAGAAAGACAAATACCATAGGATTTTACTCATATGTGGAATTTAAGAAACAAAGCAAATGAATAAAGGGAAAAAAAGAGACAAACCAAAAAACAGACTCAACTATAGAGAACAAACAAATGGTTACCAGAGGGGAGGCTGGTGGGTGAAATAGACAAAGGAGATTAAGAGTACACTTACCTTGATGAGCATTGAGTAATGTATAGAATTATTGAATCACTGAAACTAACACTGTATATTAACTACACTGAAATTAAAATGAAAACAATTTAGTGCCTGCTCAGTAATGTGTTTAAATTAGTGGGGGTTGGGGAAGGTTTCAACATTTAATCCGGTATTCTAGTTTTAGTCAGGAGAGTCATTCAGGGTACTTATCAGCCAGACCTCTGGAAACTAAAGCCTCAGAATCTACTCTACAGAGGTTGATTATTTTCCGGTAAGTGCTAAGCCTAGTGTTTCAATAGTGCTCTAATGTGATCACTGCTTAGTTATGTGAACAGTGTTACAAATTACTGTTGGAAGATATGATTCTTTCTTACCTGACATCAGAACTTAATTAAGCATGTGACCGAGACTTATTTGGGGAGATGTCTGAGTGGGAGAAAGCCTCAATGATATTGGAATTACATCTTCACATTTTAAATCAGTCCAAACATTCTTCACTGTTTCCATTGTTGGAACAGTGGGAAGCTTGGAATGGGTTTTTTAATGCAATCATTCTTCCAAATGCATAACATGGCACCAGTCCGAGCACTTGTAACCATCTCCAAAATGAGCAGAATGAATCCAAATTCTACTGTGACGGTCTGGCCTGTGGGAAAATGATTTGCTGATTTATAGGGCTGGATGAAGACCATAAAAGTTACTGTCCAAGTTTGTTCTGTAAATTGTCTTTCCTTTCCTTCCCTCTTCTCTTTATTTCCCACTTCTTTCCACAGTATATCAAATTTTTATAAAAGTCACTGGTTTGGAAATTCCATTTAGAGATCAATAACAGCATTCATAAGTCAAGCAAGATAAAACAATACATCCTAGATAGTTATTTTCCAGAATTGGAATATTCTCTTTTACAAGGAATCTATTTCTAAACAGTTAGTCTATGATTATAAGTCTGGAAGGAAATCAGTTAGGAAAAGTGAAAAAATAAATATTTCATAATACTGCTCTTTAAAAGGGAAATGCACAAGACATAATTAATGTTAATAGCATTCTTTTATTTTCAATTTTTTAATGTTTATTTATTTTTTAGAGAGAGAGGGAGATCGTGAGTAGAGGAGGGACAGAGAGAGAGGGAGACAGAGGATCTGAAGCAGGCTCTGTGCCAATAGCAGAGAATCCAATGTGGGGCTCAAACTCACAAACTGTGAGATCATGATCTAAGACAAAGTCAGAGGCTTAACCGACTGAGCCATCCAGGTAGGTGCCCCTGTGTCAATGATATTCTTTTCAAATATTTTTTTTAAACTTTTATTCTTCTGGACACCCCTGAATTCACTGCCAAATCGTACTTCCCCACTCCCTATATTCACTATTCTGAATTTTTTATCCTTGCCTTGAATTGTATTTATTTTTTAATTTGTTTTCTTTTTTTTAATGTTTACTTATTTTTGAGAGAGAAACAGAGTGTGATCAGGGGGAAGGGCAGGGATAGAGAGAGACACAGAATCTGTAGCAGGCTCCAGGCTCCGAGCTTTCGGCACAGAGCCAGACACGGGGCTTGAACCTACAAACTGTGAGCTCATGACCTCAGCAGAAGTAGGACGCTTAACCACCTGAGACACTCAGGCTCCCCTCCTTGCCTTGAAATTTAGTTTGTAGTTTTATCAAATACTTTTGTATGTTTGAACAATATACTGTTTAGTTCCAGCTGTTGTGAACTTCATAAAAAAAGGATATGTAGCTCTGAGACTTGTTCTTTACTCAACATTGTTATAAACACTAATTACGTTGTTGTGTATATCATTTATTGTTGCTGCTGTATAATATCCTATTGTTTGAAAATACCACAGTTTATTTATCTGTTCTCTTGTCAATGGTTATTAGTGTTGATTCTAATTATTTTTTTTGTTACTTTGAGCAGTGCTGCTAAGCACATTATGGTATGTTTCTCAACATATATGTGCAAGAGTTCGGGGGAATTCCTACCTAGGAGTGGATGGAATTGCTGAATTGTATAATGTATAAATATTCAACTTTACAAAATAATGCCCAAATGGGGTTCAAAGTGGTTGTACCAATTTCTGTTCTAAGGTTCAGTGTATAAGATATCCCTTAACTGCATAGTCTTCAACATTTGGTATTATTAGACTTAATGATTGTTGCCACTTGAATGGGTAAAAACAATATGTCCTTTGTAGTCTTGATTTGCATTTCTCTGATTCTTGAAAATTGAGCATTATTTCATGTGCTGATTGGCCATGTATATTTCTTTGTGAAATGCCTGTTCATATGTTTTGCTCAGTTTTCTATTGATTTGTTTGTTTTTTATTATTGTTTTCGTAGTGCTTCATAGAAGATTTTTAATGTGTTCTTTATAAGAAAACTTTATCACGTGTGGCAAATATAGTCTCTCGGATATAGTTTGTCTTCTCTCTTCTTTTAAATATAATCTTCGATAAACAAAAAAAGAGCCCCACCCCCATGTGAAACATTCATTTCAACAAATAGTGGACATTCATTTTGTGCTAACTACGGCTTCAGGTAACCAGGGATGTTCCTACAAACACAGTACACCCAGACCTTCTTCTTGTGGAGCTGACTTGCTAGTAAGCACATTCTTGCCCCAACCGTTCAACAGTTTGTGGGAGCTTTTGAAGCTATTTCAGTTTTTCTCTCTAGAAAGTAGAGTCTCGGGGCACCCGGGTGGCTCAGTTGGTTAAGCATCTGACTCTTGATTTCGGCTCAGGTCATGATCTCACGGTTCATGAGTTCAAGCCTGGCATCGGCATCAGGTCCTGCGCTGATAGCATAGAACCTGCTTGGGATTCTCCGTCTCTCTCTCTCTGCCCCTCTGACACTTGTGCTCGCGCGCTCTCTCTCTCTCTCTCAAAATAAACCTTTTTTTTTTTTTTTAATTTTTTTTTTCAACGTTTATTTATTTTTTTGGGGGGGGACAGAGAGAGACAGAGCATGAACGGGGGAGGGGCAGAGAGAGAGGGAGACACAGAATCAGAAACAGGCTCCAGGCTCTGAGCCATCAGCCCAGAGCCTGACGCGGGGCTCGAACCCACGGACCGCGAGATCGTGACCTGGCTGAAGTCGACTGCGCCACCCAGGCGCCCCAAAATAAACCTTTTTTAAAAGTTTAAAAAAAAAGAAAGTGGAGTCTGAGATTCTCACCCCTGCCTTCCTGATGGACTCTAAGTAGACAAACCAGAGGCTCTTTCTGCTTTGACAGAGAAGCGCAGAACTACCCCCCCCCCCCCCGACTTTCCTTTGGAGCTGTCACAGGCTTTTTCTCTGGGTGGTGTCCTCATTTCAAGGGACCGATTGACTCTGCATTCTAGCTCACCCAAGGGGGGGAAAAATGAGCTGGGCTACAATGAGCTCCTATTCTCTGCAATGCTCCATGGGTGATGTTCAGAGAAAACAAATTCTCTTAGATAAATGCATCCTAATGCTTTGAATATTGTTTCAGTGCTTGTCTCCGGAAAATTCTCTGATTGAAAAAGAAAAATCTCATTTAACATCTTGATTGTAGCACATCCACAGATGAAATGTTTGCTTGCTCTGGGCTTGGGTGTCTCCTCTGCTATATGTGTGTATGTGTGCATTCAAATGAGGTAAAATTGTGACACACTCTGGGGCTTGCCACCCAGGCATCTTACATTTTCTCTTTTCTTTGGAACTGATTACAATGTTATTCTGCGGGGGAAATGCCTTCCTAGCTTTTTTTCCATCTAAATACCTGCCCTTGAGAATCAAAGGTAGTGATCCCTGAGTAGCCCGGGGTGTCAGTGAATTTTCCACATTGGATTTAATTCACGGGCAGCCCAGAGGTAGGTAGGAATGACTGAGATGTGAGAATTATGCTCTACCACAGCTACTACTACTAGTAAACGTTTATTGAGCCTGAATCTCCGTTCATAAGTATTCATTGTTTTTATCTTCACAACCATGAGACGCAAGTGTTGTTCTCCTCATCTTTCAGGAGAAACTGAAGCAAGAAAGGTCAAGTCTGTCCAGTTTGGAATCTCAAGGGGGAAAGGATCCCCTTGTCCCACCTTCTGTCCATGGCGGGAAGGCTCAGTTGGTTATTAGTGCCGTTTCTAATTATTTTTTTGCTACTTTGAGCAGTACTGCTAAGTACATTCTTATGGATGTTTCTCGACACATATGTCTCCGTAAACAGTAGAGACAGGGAGCTTTGGCACGTGTCTCCTGGCGAAGCAAGTGAAGGCATCGCTGCCAGGAGGCCGGGCATTGTGTCATATACCAGGGGACCACTCAGTGGACTCTGACGACAGAGAAGGGCCCTGACGCCAGTCCCTCTTCACCCTCCTCCACCCTCAAAAGATGAGTAGGGTGTCACTGACCAAGCTTTTTGATTTACTTGTTTTGTTTTGCTTTTTTGTTTTATGTCCTTGCAACCAGGCACTAAAAGAGTTCTGGGCCTTGCAAGCTCGCCCCAGGGCAGGAGGCAAAGACTGGGCCAAGGAAAAACTAATCAGTTTGGCATTAGCCCCAATCGGTGGTGATATTTTCTGTAGCGCTAATTTCCTGGGCCCTTTCCTTGTGCACCACCAGGCCGATGGGCCTGACGAACGGCTGCTTGGCTCAGAAGCTCAGGCCTCACCGCCTCGTCGTGCGTCCTCCCTCCCTGACTGGTGCTGCAGCGACCAGGGTGCTCCCGTGGACGCGGCCCGCCCTGCCCAGAAGCTGAGTAATGACCCGTAAGCACCTGACCAGGAGCTGGAGGCATCCTGATGTTCGATTTTCCTCAAGCACCGTCACCCCGTTGCTCTCAAACATGCTGTGTCATTTCGAGGGCTTAGCACTAAGCAGATTTACTGCAAGGCAGTAATAACAAAGAAGGAAATGAAAATATCCTTGATTAAAGGCACTGAAAAACTCTCCACTTGTGCTCTTTTTTTTTATCGGTCTTTGAGGCACTGTCGTCTTCCACGGTGAATAAGATGTCCCGCAGCAGCCGGAGGCCAGGAGGGCAGGGTCTCTACTTAGGGCTGGTTTACCTTAAAAGATGTCACATTTGGACTCTGTCAGTTTTACTGCTCTTGGCACAGAGCGCTGGTCCTCTCCGAAATGTAAACTTGGAGTCGTGGCCCTAGAAAGGTGCTTTCATGGCTGAGCAAGTGTGTGCGTTTGGCCAGGCCTTCCACAGAACTTTCCCTCTTGGCTTGCTGGCATCATCAACCGAGGTTTACTGAGTTCTGTGTGCACGTGATACTGCTCCAGATGTTAGCTCTACCTTCCATCCAGGAAACAATGCCAGAGGTTTCCTTTTGGGATACTCTCATTTGTAAACTCTTTGCCGAAGATAACAGAGGAATTTGCCAACAGGCAATGGTTAAGGCATGGTTGGTAGAAATCGGTTAATTAATTGAACGTTCCGGAAAATGAGTTCGGCATAAACATTAGAACCAATTTTCAAAGAATCAGAGTTCCAGACATAGCAAAATTGTGCCAAAAGCCATGCAACCATTCGTTGATGAAACCTGGAAACATTTGAGGAGCTTGTTGTAGAGAGCAGCTCTTTGTGCACATGAGTCTAGCTCTGGAAGCGGGCCGATGCGGTGAGGTAGATGATTGCTCAGAGCTGAATGGTGACCATCAAAAAATAATTATTTGATGAGGGAGACATTTTGGAAAGTTTGCAGAAAAGCGGTCAGTCATCTTCGATTTTGTAATAGACAAGAGCAGGATGCGGTTTGCAAGCCATTCCAGGAAAAGGGATGGGGCTGACAGGCTGAGCTGACAATTGGAGGAAGGTTGGATCACCAAGAAGTCCCAGGAAGAGGTTGTCGGAAGAAGGAGCAGAGCAGTCAGGGCCTCAGGGAGCATCTTATGAAATGATGTTAGTGGGGCCCATCCACGAGCCAGGCTCCATCCCGACCCTGAGGACCGGAGAGAGGAAGACTGGCCACAGTCCCAGACAGGCAGGGACACTTAGATGGGTTCCAGGACTGAGATGCAGGCACGAGGCAAAGTTGGGCAAGGGAACGGGCACTGCCAGGATAAACATGCTTGATGTGGGATGCCAAGAAAGCGAGTACCTTCCTAGAAAGGGGCCGGGTAGGAGCCGATGCACTTGTGATCCTGGATGCAGTTTGTTTCCAGGGCAGTGAGGAGTCAGGCCTGACTGGGGGTGGGGGCTTGTGCCTTGTGTGTTGCTGCCTGAACTTCCCCTGCCCAAGGCTGCAGCTGCTTCGGGTGGGAGCTCCAGCCTCTGAAATCTGCCAGCAGCAGGGGCAGGGACTCAGGCAAATCACTACAGAGGAAAGAACCCCAGTCACAGCCTGAGGCAGGGCTTGCAAATTCAAATGCCCACAGACGCCGGGAGCTAAAATGCAGGAAGTAGTCAGATGTGTGAGATGATAGGGAGACACGGGAGCAAACAGGGAGCTCAAATTGAGCAAAACTTGGCATTGGCCAAATCCAATCTTGTGTCTAATCTGGGCCAGACTCTGCCGGTGGACCCCACTTCACGGGTCCTAGTCTCCAGTGGGCCCAAGATTTGGGAAAGTGAAGTCGAAAGATTCAAAACAAAGACACAAGATCCTAAGACCAGAAGGCCCAAAAGGGGAAGTCAAAACCAAATGTTTACATTACAACCGCAAATGAACCTAAGAGGGAGGAAAGAGAGACAACATCTAAAGAAGAAACCATGATTCTAGAAGTAGCTCATCTATGAGTTCATGCTTTCAATGGGCATGCAAAGATGATGGAAGTGGAGAAAGTTGACCAAGCATGAACAGAGGGGCAAAGGTTCAAACCGAGTTGAGACCGCGAAGATACCAAAGGCGAGAAGAGGCAATGACAGCTGTGAGAACAATAAGAACAAAGGAGAGACAGATCCCTCTCTTGTGGCCTGAGGAATAGTAACAGAAGACAGAGAAAGCGGATAGAAATAGAAGCAACAATTTCTGTTTTACTTCCTTCTTTATAGTTAGAAGGTTCTTCACACGTAGTGTAGAGAAATAAAATCCTACGCTGTCAGGCAGAATGAAACCTTAAATAGGGAAGGACATGGGGCGCCTGGGTGGCTCAGTCAATTTAAGCGTCCGACTTCAGCTCAGGTCATGATCTTGCAGTTCACGAGTTCAAGCCCTGCGCTGGGCTCTGTGCTGACAGCTCAGAGCCTGGAGCCTGCTTCGGATTCTGGGTCTCCCTCTCTCTCTGTTCCTCCCCTGCTCACACTCTGTCTCTCCCTCTCTGTCAAAAATAAATAAACATTAAAAAAGTAAGCATAAATAGGGGCGCTTGGGTGGCCCAGTCAGTTAGTGTCTGATGTCATGATGTCACGGTTTGTGAGTTCGAGCCCCGCGTCGGGCTCTGTGCTGACAGCTCAGAGCCTGGAGCCTGCTTTGGATTCTGTGTCTCCCCCTCTCTCTATCCCTCCCTGACTAGTGCTCTGTCTCTCTCTTTTTCTCAAAAATAAATAAATGTAAAAAAACATTTTTTTAAGTATAAATAAAATAGGAAAGGGCAGAGCAAGACACCTCCATGCTGCCCTAGTCACGCCCAAACATCCTCCATATGCGACATCTTTCCTTTATCAAGAAACTCCAGGGCTAAGATGTGATGCCCCCTGCACCTCATCCCCTCACCTCTCCACCACCAATGCTCTAAACAAACACCTGGGCGTTGTCTGAGAGAGAGTGAAGCCTCTGATAAAGTGCCCAGCACAGACACTCAGACACGATCCCCAGAGTCCCTTTTGCACCCCTCCAGCATGGTGTCGAGCCTCGCGCAGCCCTGGCCCCTTTCAGAGTCAGTCTCTTTGTTCAGCAGATCCTGTGTATGAGGTGCGAACTTGCTGGTCCCCTGACCCACCGGAGAGACTGCGTCCCACAAGGTGCGGCACAGCGGTTCTCATCCCTGGCTGCTCGTCGGAACGGCAGGGATATTATAAAAACCTACCAAGGCTGGCCTGCTGCCCCATGTATAGACACAGAATCTCTGGACCCCAGTCCTTTTATCCTAATATGTAGTCACAGTTGAAACCACTGTGGAAAGCAAGCTAGATGTTTCTCAGGAAGGGTGCTCAGGTCCCTGTTTGCCATATACACAACTAGAAAAGTCACTTCATCTCCCTCTGACGCTTTCTCCTCTGGGAAAAGGGGGCACAGGAACGTGACCTTGCCTAGTTTAGCAGGGTTTGTGAGGTCTGCTGAGGGAGCAGTGGAAGTGACTCATGCACAGGATAATGCTATTTGTATGACTCCTCTGCTATGCTTAGTACCTACAAAGAGAGAGCTAAGGGTTCAAAGGAGGCCACATGGTCACCATGAAAAGGAAGGCATCAGTGAGCCTAAGCAGCCTCATTTGGGCCCATTTCTTCCAATTATTATACATGTTTGCAAGGCTGGTTGAAATAGAAAAGGTTTGTTAAGGTAACATTTTCATGAAGAAAATAAAACCAAGAACATTTTGATCCCCCTCATAGAAAAATGTTTAAACTTACTCTGTTGTGTCTAGATACTGAACTTCTCTAGGATGAGTACAGCCTGTTAATTCCACTGTGTCCTGCTAAGCATAACAAAATGTGTTCAGGTGTGGAGAGACACTTAATTTAGGATTTTATGATTGTCGTCACTTTGTATCTCATGAAGAACATCTTAAGGTTGACAGCTTCTAGCATTTCCTGTTTCTTTCCGTTCGCTTTGGACTTGGGTAAAGCTGAACTGTTAAAGTTAGGAGAATTCGTATTTGACCAGTAGCAAGGAGGACTGGAAAACCGTAATTTGGAAATACAGTGGATGTCCAGATCTTGGTCTTTTGATACCATTCTCAATTAAAAGGGAGTCAGGGCTCCTGGGAGAAAGATTGCCTCCAGGAATAGGGCAAGGAAGGTACAGCCACAAGCCTGGAACTTCTCACTGTGCCAGAAAGTCAACAAGTGCTCAAGGAATGGCAGTATGTTAGAGGGACACAGTCAAACTACAGTGGCTCCCACCTGCCTAAACCTGGGGCATTTTGAGTATCAAAATATATAATGATATTAATAACGAGTAAAAGAAGAATGAGTGAGTCCACGTTCATGTAAGCAAATATTCAAGGGAGGGGGGAAGCTCTTCATTATACCTGCATGCCAATCCACAAACATCGACTAGATCATGGGGTTAGAAAAATTACCATTTGATAACTATCATACCAATAATGGGTTCAAGCAACGGAATCATCAGTAAATGCTTAAAGCACTGGGTGAAACTGGAATGAGGCAGAGGATATTTACAAAATCTAAAAATATCTCCCCACAAATTGCTTATCAATTACAAAGAGGAAAGTAGTAACTTTATGGTGGAAAAATGTGACAGGCACCATTTCTCCCAAGGCATCAACATTAAGTCACCCTACAGCCAATCCAACAGAAAATCTGATAGGCTCTACCGTCAAAACGTACCCAGCCAAACTGCCATCATCTCCCACCTAGAGGGGACAGTTTACCTCCTGAAACTGCTTCCTGCCTGTTCAGTCAGAGGAGCCTGTTAAAATGTGAGTCAAATGACGTCACTTCTTTAAGCAAAACCTTCTCAAGCCTTCATCTCACTTAGAACCAAAGCCCACGTCCTTACGATGGCCGCAGGTCCTGAGGGTCTGGCCCCTGTGTCTCTAACCTCCGTGCTCATTCCACGTCACCCTCTTTGCTGTCCCTTCAGTACATCAATCATGTTCCTATCTCAGGGTCTCAGCATTTGCTGCCAGTAGTAGTTTTCCCCCCAGATATCTGTCCAGACTGCCCCCTCTTTACCTTTAGTCTTTGCTCAGAGATGTGGCAATCCTTCCCTGCTTTATTTCCTCTGTAACTGCGAATTCTTCCTCATGGTCTGGTCTCCTGCACCAGTATTTAAGCTGGGAGAGAGAAATATATTCCCAGAATCTGGAATATAGTGGACACTCAATATATATGTGTATGTGCTGAAATGTTGAGTGAATAAATACACTGATGATGTGCCTACACCAGCACTGTGCTAGGCATGGTATGGGATATACAAACAAAACAAAATGAAAAACACAAAAAATAACCCCTAACTAAAACCCAAACAACCAATCAAGCAAACAAAACAAAAATAAAAAAAATAAAAAAAACTAAACTGAAAAAAACAAAAACAAAACCAAAAAACACATGTGGTCCCCAGCTTGCCAGAACCTGGCAACCGAGTTGGAGGAGGGAAGGGAACAAACATTAGCACAGAAAGGTGAGTCTGGTTCCAGGAGGAGTCTTCCCAGTGGGGAGCTGGTTCGGGTGGGCAGAGGGGAAAGGCAAGGAAAACTATCCCCCCCGCCCCCACACCAGGGGACACTGCCAAGATGCTTCTTCCAGAGCTAGGAGGAGGGGGGCCGCGGGAACCCAGGGTCAGGGTGGCAGAATGTGGGTCAGGCCAGCCTGTGGAGGGATTTATGGCTCTCAGCGTCCTTCATATTCCCTCCACCCCAACCCCCACCCCAACCTATCCTGCCCAGTGGGCTAGCATGCTTAGAGTCCCTCCCCTGGGAGCACACCTGACACATGGATTTGAGGCTAGTGACATGTTCCCAGGAGTCACCCCAGGAGGAAATGAGAGAGGGAAGGGAAGGAAGCTGGTCTGTGTGCATAAGAGAGCAGGATACCCCTGCAGGCACCGGGCTGATCCAGCTGGGAGCCTGCAGGAAGTGAGAGGGAACAAGTCTCCGATGATGCCCTTCAACTCCCGGTCCTCATTTGCCAGGTGCTGCTAGGGTGTGGGGGGCATCAACTCCCTGGCACCTCCAGCCTGGCCTGAGCAGGGCCCAAGAGACGGCCACGAGACAGAAAGCCGCTTGCGTGGCAGCGGCGGGCTCTCGGACAGAGGCCGAAGGCGCGCCCAGAAGCACCAGCGCGCTTGCAATTTACGCTTCTACGGTAAATAGAAAGCTAAGTTGTAGAAACCATAAGAATGACTTGTTTTTAAATGGAGGAGAGTAAGAGCTCTGTTTGCACCACATCAATGGTTCGCCCAGTTTAGAATTCCTACGAGACCCCGTCCCTGATACTTCATAAAGACGCAGAAAAAGCTGCACATGTAGTAAAGCAGGCTGATGGGAACCTGCTAATCGCTGCCCTTTAGTCTAGTGACTAAACCGCCCTTCCTGCTAATGACCGTAATTCACTATCAATATCATCAGTGCTCTAAAAGCCTTCTCCCCAGTGGTGACTGAGTGTGGGGCCAAGAAACAAAACAGGAGTCACACCCCATTCGCTTGCCAGGGCAAATAGCCTTGTAGGTGTAATTATTTAAATTTAAAATTAATTAAACTTTACAATTAAGTTATAAACTTATAAATTTAGTATTCAAGTTCAAGGCCGCACTTGCCAGGGAAAAATGTAAAGCAAAACCCACGTGCCTCTTGCTGAGGGTACACTTTTTTTTGAGAAGATGCAAACAAGGTCACAGGGCCTGTCTGCCGGAAGGGAAATCCCTCTGATGGCTGGCTTCCTTTGGAAATCATTTCAGCCTGAAGGAGAGGAGAGGGATGTGCACACACGCGGCTCTCTACTGTCCGTGCCAGGCACACGGTGTGGACCAAGGCTTCTGAAGGCCAAAGAGCGAGGACTTTACGAAAAAGGGAAGCATGTCTCCGAAAGAAGAGCCCGGAGAACTGCCGACACGCAGCCCTGCCTGCGGAGTGGAAAACACCCTTGAACTCTGGAGGTCTGTCAAAACCATTTCCATCAGAAGCAGCCCCACCTTCCACCTGCTGGTAACTGGAGAACACCGAGGTACGTCTTGTTCTGGAGGGTTTTTCTTGACTCCTGGAGCCGCCAGGAATGCGGCTTTGGGGGCAGCCAGCCAGGCCTGGGATGTGGGAAGCTGAGGCATTTCAACAGCTGCTCGGGGGCGGGCAGCACATTTTAATTGTCTTGGGGCAATTACCATAGGGTTTCTTTTCTCCCTCTAACCTTTCAAGAAAGTGGTGTAAAGGGAGCCTTTATGGTCCTCTTTGGGAATTCAGTCACCGAGTCAATTATTAGGACCACTGACTTAATCTAGGAGGCGGGGAGGAGTAAGGAAGAGTCTCTCTCTTCCAGGGGCTCTCTGTGGACCCTGCCCAGAGATTTCCCTCCCGCCTGTGGGGTTCTGTGTCCACAGCTGCCCAGAAAGGAGGCCCCTCCTCCACCCTCAGCCTCTCTGGACAAAGAACAAGATTCCTGGAAGAGAATGGTGCAGTGACGTTTGGAGGTGTGCATCAGGACAGGCTCTCCACGCCCCTTCCTGGGTCAAAGCTTGGGCCTTGGGTCTCCCACCAGGCCACCCTGGTGCCACAGAGCCTGGGCTGGCCTCTCTCCACCCTCTGCTGGCCTCCTGGGCCTTGTTACCGCCCCACGTCAGAACCTTGCCGGCCTCAGCTTGGGCCTTCACGTTCATATTCAGACAAGTTTCATTGCACCGGTTGGTCCTCACAGAAGATGGCAGCCGGTTTTACGGGAAGGTCAGGGAGGCACAGAGAAGCTGTGAGTTGGTTAGGGGTGCACAGTTGGCAAGTAAAGAGCTGAGATTCAAAGTTGGGGCTTTTGTCTCCAATCCCAGGGCTCTTCCCTTTCGACTCCGGAGTCTTCCCCTCAGCCTGACATGGGAACAACCATCTTAAAGTACAAACCTGCTATCACGTATTCATAGAAAAGGGATGGGTGTTCCCCCTCACTCATCCCTCTACAGGTTTCCTTTCCCAAGGTCGATTCTAATGCAGGGAGTGGTTTCCAGGTGGGACAGGAGGATGATGACGATGATAATGGCTACCGTTCATTGAGTGCACACCCAGGCGCAAAGCTAAGTGACTTATAAGCACTTCTTTTTCTCTCAAATTAGTCCTTTAAACAATCTTATGATTTAAATAATATAATCATCTCCATTTACAGATAAAAAAGCTGAAGCTCAGTTAGATACCATGCCCTGGATCCCAAAGCTCATAGCGGTCAACCTGGTAATGCAAGCAAACCCACCAGGGTGCTCTTGACCCTGTCTTTGGCTTGGGACTTTCCTGTGACACTGCACAGCAGCCACCTTTCCTCGGGCTGCAACCTCCAAGCTGCCCAGCCAGTGGGCCGGAAGTCCTGCCTGACAAGAGCTGACACTTAAGAAAACATGATTAGGTGCTGAGCACTCTTCTTTTCACCCTCACATGTTAACCACGGTTCAATGATATATAAAGCATTTCTCCCCCATTTCACAGATGGACAGCCTGAGAACACAGTCTGAATGACTTGTCCAAGTGCACGGGAAAACCAGGCTCCAGAGTTCATGATCCAAGCACTGTACTCGTTGGTCTGCTGCAGAGATGGTAGGTAACAGGCCACCTTTCACTCTTAGGGTCAAAGGACGAAGGCAGACCCCGTCCAATAGACACCCTAATCACAAACAAGGCACTGTCTGGATTTTTCTTTAAGGCAGAGGCTTTGCTCTGGCAGGAACATGAAAGAGCATTTGCTTGATCAGCCTCAGAAGCCACTAAGAAGCATTCTGCTTTTGGAACTGGGCAAGAGGGCAGTGTAGACATATGCTTTGCTAATAGCGCGCTGCTGGCAGCCCGCACCCCTGGCAGTAGGATCTACCTGGGGTGTCTGTTACCAGCACATCTTGTGCTGGGCGATAGGATGCTAGGAAGCCTCCAGCGCCGGTAATGACTTCCTGCTGAGACACGGAGTCGCCCCGTGCCCACACAAAACGCCAGCCGAATCTGTGTGTGTGGGGAGGGGGGTGGATTTTCAGAACAGACCGAAGCACATCTTTCTCTAGCATCTCACTTCCACGTGATTTGATTTTTTTTCTGCCTTTTTTTAAAAAAATTATTTATTGTTTAATTTACATCCAAGTTAGTTAGCATATAGTGCAACAATGATTTCAGGAGTAGATTCCTTAATGCCCCTTAGCCCATCCCCCCTCCCACAACCCCCCAAGTAACCCTCTGTTTGTTCTCTATATTTAAGAGTCTCTTATGTTTTGCCCTCTCCCTGTTTTTATATTATTTTTGCTTCCCTTCCCTTATGTTCATCTGTTTAGTATCTTATGTTCCACATATGAGTGAAGTCATATGATACTTGTCTTTCTCTGACTAGTTTCACCTAGCATAATACCCTCCAGCTCCATCCACGTACCTGTAAATGGCAAGATTTCATTCTTTTTGATTGCCGAGTAATACTCCACTGTATATAGATACCACTTCTTCTTTGTTTTAATATGAAATTTATTGTCAGATTGGTTTCCATGCAACACCCAGTGCTCATCCCAACAGGTGCCCTCCTCAATACCCATCACCCACTTTCCCCTCCCTCCCACCCCCCACCAACTCTGTTTATTCTCAGTTTTTAGGAGTCTCTTATGGTTTGGCTCCTCCCCTCTCTAACTTTTTTTGGTTCCTCAAAAAATTAAAAACAGATCTACCCTGCGACCCAGCAATAGCACTGCTAGGAATTTACCCAAGGGATACAGGAGTGCTGATGCATAGGGGCACTTGTACCCCCATGTTTATAGCAGCACTCTCAACAATAGCCAAATTATGGAAAGAGCCTAAATGTCCATCAACTGATGAATGGATAAAGAAATTGTGGTTTATATACACAATGGAGTACTACGTGGCAATGAGAAAGAATGAAATATGGCCTTTTGTAGCAACGTGGATGGAACTGGAGAGTGTTATGCTAAGTGATTTTAAAGGGCTGTGTTTCCAACTGATATTTTTATTGGTCACAATGCGAACCTTTTTCTCTTCAGTTATGAGCTCTAGCAAAGGGAAGGAGTCCTATCTCAATACAGACCAGTAAGGACAGAGGCCCTGAACCTGAACAGTGACTTAACATATTTCGTGGGAAACATGGAGTGTTTTCCCACTATAGACACGTACTTACCCAGAATTCAGAAACCCCAGTTCTTCAGAGCCAAACCTGTCTTCTTAGGATACCTTCTTCCCTTCCTCTGTGATGGCCAGGAGCCATTTCCTTTCCTGGGGGAAGAGTGGAGAAACCTACATTAGTGAATGCCTTTAATGGGCCATGACCATGTCAGATGCTTTCGAAGTATCTTTTCAACTTATTCTTCACATCAGAGTTATTATTCCTATTATACAGACTCAGAGAGGTTAAGCCACTGATCCAAGGTCATACAGCTAAAAAGTCAAACCAGGAATCAAACCTAAGTCTTTTTTTTTTTTTTCCCAACGTTTATTTATTTTTGGGACAGAGAGAGACAGAGCACGAACGGGGGAGGGGCAGAGAGAGAGGGAGACACAGAATCGGAAACAGGCTCCAGGCTCTGAGCCATCAGCCCAGAGCCTGACGCGGGGCTCGAACTCACGGACCGCGAGATCGTGACCTGGCTGAAGTCGGACGTTTAACCGACTGCGCCACCCAGGCGCCCCACAAACCTAAGTCTTTTTGACCACATCCTTACCACCCTTGTGTGCCTTCTCAAATCTCTAGCCCAGAAGATAATTTTACCACACAGAGCTGCCCTACCCACGCCGAGCACAAGGTAGGGGTCTAATTAAAGCTTGTTGAGGGAACGAATAAATGAATGAATCATTTTTTTTATTAACACTCATTTTACCATACGTTTCCCTGTGAATCCCCTTACCAGGCCATACCTCCACTCTCCAATTCTTAACACCTCTCCCAAATAATTGTCTCTGCTGTGCACCAATCACTCTCATGTAGGCTTCCAATGGACTTAGACTTAGTTACTCTTTTCCACCCCCTCATCTGTTACTCAGTCAAATCTTTTGGGTTAACTCGCTTTGCTCCTATTACTCAAGTCAGCGCTGACAGCATTGCAAATCTGGTGAAACTCCAAATCTGCAGGTCCAGAAATAGATTGTGAAATAAGCAAGAGGGTAAGACAGCTATAATCATGATTCTATTAATACCCAATGAATGGAATTCTTAACACACACCACTGTTGGTCTACCATCATGTAGCATCATTCATGCACTTTAGAGTTACAGAAACTCGCGCATCACTTCAGGTCCCCAAATGTGTCATGAACTCATTGAAGCTCTGGCAAACCTCAGTATCCATCCCCTATTGTTACATATGCTGTCTGCTCTTTCATTTGGAGTTAATGATTAAAGTGTCACAGTGTTTGGTCTGCTCAAAATTCCATCATTTTCCGCCCCAAAATATTCTCTAAGTCCAATATTTTCAACACTCGACTTCCTGTAGAAATTTTCTTTCCCTTCAAAATAAAGGGAAAAAATTATTTCTGCTCATGGCCCTGTTTATGAAATGGCAACATTTTCTCATAAGAAGATGGAAATCAGGGGTAGTTAAAACTGAAGTCTGCTATAATAGCCCAGCTATAAATGCCTCATAAACTCCTGGGTTGTTGAGGCTTAAAGAACAGAGAAAACGAAAGAAAAGAGGGAAAAATTTACCTGACTCAGTTTTTCTAGGAGTGTATATTTCCACATGTTAATTAACAAGTAGAATGGCTTTGTGTCAGTCCTATTATTATACACCGACTACTGGGTAAATGTCATTTTGAAATGGTGTTTTAGAGTTGAGGTGTTCTCTCCTGTAGTGTAAAATACCATGGTTCTTTACCTTGGTAAGTTTCTCCCTAAAAGACTGATTTTCACGGGAATCAAAGAAAACACTCACCGACATCAATAATTAACGTCCACTCTTCACTCTCCTCCCCTGAGAAGGGTGCATTTAAGGGAAGACAACAAAGAAATCTAGCTAGTGGTGACATCACTGGACTCCAAGGCTTCCCTGGAGAAGGTGCCTCTCAAGGTTCAAAAGACATTATTTAGGTAGACTAACTCTCAGGATCAAACATCAATATTTGATAAGAGCTAAAGCTGGGGCACGTGAAGATAGGAAAAGCTCCTCTTGCTCACCCTACTGCCGAACAATAACAACAAAGACCCACAGCCAAGCTGCCTCCAGTTCAAAAGTGTGCTCAATTTTACTTAAATGTAGCCATTCATTTTTTTCATTCATTCAACAAACTTATCCAACTACGCATAAGGTGCTTATCTAAGTGCTGGAGTTATAGAAAAGAACAAAACAAAGTCCCTGTCCTGATGGCATTTGTATATTAGCGGGCAAGAAAATATATATATATATATACACACATGCATATATATTATATACTACACAACATACAGTATAATTATTATACATTATATTAATATAGTATGTAATAGTATATGTTATTATATATAATTTAATTACACACACATGTTGTCAGTGGTAAATTCCATGGAACAATAGACAGCAGGGTAAAGAAGATGGGGGCATACTATATTGGATTGGGTTAGGGACAGCCACTGTGACAAGGTAGCATTTGAGCAGAGGCCTGAAGGAAGGGAGGAGTGGGTCATTCTGACCTGAGGGAAGACTGTTCTGGTCAGAGTTTACAGGGGCAGAATGTCTGGGTTAGGAACAGGTTTAGTGTGTCTGAGGAGCAGCAAGGAGGCCCTGAAGCTGGTGCAGAGGGCACAGGAAAGACAGTGCCAGCAAACGAGAGCAGGGAGGTAATGGGGCCAGACCATACAGCACAGTGTGGGCCTTTGTAAGGATTCTGGCTTTTTCCCTGAGTGAGATGAGAAGCACTGGGGCTGAGAAGCATTAGCTGAAGAGTGATGTGACCCAATCTACTAAAAACAAAACAGTAACACTTGACTGCTGAGTAGAAAACAGATCCAAGAGCAGTGAAAGTAGAAGCTGGGAGGCCATTTTGGAATGTTTTTCAATAATTCAGGCAAGAGATGATGCCAGATGCTGCTGATGGGTCAGGTAAGATGACGACCAAAACCTGACTGCTGGATTGAGC
This sequence comes from Leopardus geoffroyi, assembly GCF_018350155.1. Classification (NCBI taxonomy): domain Eukaryota; kingdom Metazoa; phylum Chordata; class Mammalia; order Carnivora; family Felidae; genus Leopardus; species Leopardus geoffroyi. The sequence goes on along the minus strand of NC_059341.1, from coordinate 28,315,421 downwards.
TGTGGGAAAGCCCTGGTGACATGATCAAGAGCAGTTTCAGGAGGGAGGTGAGGATAAAAGCCTGACTGGAGTGAGTTCAAGAGAAGATGGGAAAAGAGGAGTGTAGACACTCCTTCAGGGGGCAGAGGAATAGAGTGGTAACAGAAGGGAGTTACAGGGCCAAAAGAGGGTGCTTTTCTTTTATTTTATTTGAAATAATTGTTAGTGAGGTAAAGTTTGTATATAAGATTACATAAATTTTAGTTGTACAATATTATAATGTGACATCTGCATACACTACAAAGTGATCACCACCAAAAGTCTAGTTACCATCCATTACAATACAATTGACCACCTTCACCCATCTCCCTCAGCCCCCAGCTCCTTTTCCTGTCTGGAAATTATCAATCTGTTCTCTGTATCTGTGAGTTTATTTTTGTATTGTCTTGTTTGTTCATTTGCTTCTTGTTTCATTTTGGTTTTTGGGTTCCATATGTGAATGAAATCATATGATATTTGTCTTTCTCTGTCTGACTTATTTCACTTAGCATAAAACCCTCAAGGTCCATCCATGTTGTTGCAAATGGCAAGATTTTATTCTTCTTTATGGCTGAGTAGTATTCCATTATATGTAGAGACCACAACCTCCTTATCCATTCATCCATTGATGAACAGTTAGATTGTTTCTGTATCTTGGCTATTTTAAATAATGCTACAATGAACATAGGGATGCATATATCATTTCAAATTAGTGTTTTCATATTATTTAGATATATATCCAGAAGAAGAACAGCTAGATCATATGGTAGATCTATTCTTAATTTTTTGAGGAATCTCCATACTCTTTTCCATAGTTGCTGCCCAATTTATATTCCTACAAACAGTGCAAGAGCATTTGCTTTTCTCCACATCCTCTCCAATACTTGTCATTTCTTATCTTTTTGATAACAACCATTCTAATGGGTGTGAGGTGATATTCCATTGTGGTTTTGATTTCCATTTCCCTAATAATTAGTGATGTTGGACATCTTTTCATGTGCCTCTGTCACAAATTATTTGTATATGTGTGTTTATTTTGGGGTTCTCAATTCTTTTCCATTGATTTGTGTGTCTGTTTTTTTGCCAATACCATATCTTTTATTACTATGGCTTTGTAGTATAGTTTGAAATCAGGGAGTGTGATACCTACTGCTTTGTTCCTTCTCAAGATTGCTTTGGCTATTTGAGATCTTCCATGGTTTTGTACAAGTTTTAGAATTATTTGTTCTAGTTCTGTGAAAAAAAACCTTTGGAATATTTGTGGGGTTTGCATTGTATCTGTAGATTGCTTTTGGTATGATACACATTTTAACAATATTAATTCTCCCAACCCATGAACACAGAATATCATTCCATTTATTTGTGTCTTCAGTTTCTTTCATCAGTATCTTATAGTTTTCAGGGTACAGGTATCTCACTTCTTTGTTAAATGTATTCCTAGGTATTTTGTTCTATTTAATGTAATTTTAAATGGGATTTCTCTCTTAATTTTTCTTTCTGATAGTTTGTTATTCCTCTATAGAAATGCGACAAATTTTGTAGATTGATTTTGCATTCTGCAGCTTTACTGAATTTGTCTATTAGTTCTAACAGTTTTTTGGTGGAGCCTTTAGGGTTTTCTATATATAGTATCATGTCATCTGCAAATAGTGACAATTTTACTTTTTCCTTTACGATTTGGATGACTTTTATTTCTTTTTCTTGCCTTGTTGCTGTGGCTAGGACTTCAATACTATATTAAATAAAAGTGGCAAGGGTGAACATTCTTGTCTTATTCCTGATCTTAGAAGAAAAATGTTCATTTTATCCTCACTGAGTATGATGTTAGCTGTGGGTTCTCATATATGATCTTTATTATGTTGAGGTACATTTCCTCTATACCAAATTTTTGAGAATTTTCATCATAAATGGAGGTCAAATTTTGTCAAATGCTTTTTCTGTATCTACTGAGATGATTATATGAAATTTATCCTTCATTTTGTTAATGTGATCTATCACATTGATTGATTTGTGGATGTTGAACCATTCTTGCATCCTTGGAATAAATCCCACTTGGTCATGCTGATTGATCCTTTAAATGTACTGTTGAATTCAGTTTGCTATGTTTTGTTAAGAATTTGTACACCTATGTTCACCAAAGATATGTTTTCTTATGGCCTCCTCATCTGGTTTTGGTACTAGTATCTAAAGTAATCTTTAGATTACTTTTCCATTTTGTTTTATAAAATCACTATACATTTTTGCTTTGTAGTTACCATGAGGTTCACATATAATATCCTTTGTATAAAACATCCAGTTTTAAATTGATAGGAACTTAAATTTGAACATATTCCAAAGCTTTACATTTTTGCCCACCCCCAGATTTTACTTATTTTTTTAAAAATGTTTATTTTATTTATTTTGAGATAGAGTGTGTGTACGAGTGGGGAAGGGACAGAGATCGAGTAGGAGAGAGAATCTCAAATAGGCTCCTCATTGTCAGGGAAAAGCCTGACGTGGGGCTCAATCTCATGAACCATGAGACCATGACCTGAGCCGAAATCAAGAGTTGTCCGCTTAACCAACTAAGCCACCCTGGTGCCCTGACCCCAATATTTATATTTTTGATGTCATATTTTATATCTTTTTATTTTATTCATCACTTAACTAATTATTGTAGTTCTAGTTAATTTTTCTACTTTTGTCTTATAACCTTCACACTTCTTGCTTTATAAGTGATTGATCCACTATCTTTATTATCTATACATTTACCTTTTTCAATGAGATTTTTCTTTCATGTTTTCTTGTCATTAGTCATTTTTCTATTCAGTTTAAAGAAGTCTTTTTATTGTAAGTCTGGGTTGGTGGTAATGGACTCCTTTAGCTTTTGCTTATCTGTAGAACCTTTAATCTCCCTCCCAGCTCTGAATAATATTCTTTTAGGGTAGAAAATTCTTGGCTGATTTTTTTTTTTCCTCTCAGCACTTTGAGTATGTCATGCCATTCTCTTCTGACTTGCAAAGTTTCTGCTGAAAAATCTGCTCTTATCCTTATAGAGTTTCCCTTATACATAACAAGTGTTTTTCTCTTGCTGCTTTTAAGGTTCTCTCATTAAGTTTTGCCATTTTAATTATAATGTATCTTGACGTGGATTTCTTTGGGTCCATTTTATTTGGAATTCTCTGGACTTCCTGGACCTGGATGTCTATTTCCTTCCCCAGTATGGAAGTTTTCAGCCATTATTTCTTCAAATAAGTTTTCTGGCCCTTTTTCTCTCTCTTCTCCTAGAACCCTATAATGCAAATGTTATTTCACTTGATATTGTGCCAAAGGTCCCTTAGGTTATCTTCACTTTAAAAAATTCTTATGCTTTGTATGAGCGAGTTCTATTGTTTTGTCTTCCATTGTCTTTTATTTGATCCATTATTCTGCTTCATCTAGTCGGCTGTTGAACCTTTCTTTTTTTTTTTTTTTTTTAAACTCATTTGTTTTTATAGATAAGTATTTTTTTTTTCAACGTTTATTTATTTTTGGGACAGAGAGAGACAGAGCATGAACGGGGGAGGGGCAGAGAGAGAGGGAGACACAGAATCGGAAACAGGCTCCAGGCTCTGAGCCATCAGCCCAGAGCCTGACGCGGGGCTCGAACTCACCTGGCTGAAGTCGGACGCTTAACCGACTGCGCCACCCAGGCGCCCTGTTGAACCTTTCTAATGTATTTTAAGTCCAGTTATTGTATTCTTCAGCTTTGTAAACTCTGTTGGTACTTTCTTATGTTTCCCATCTCTTTGGGCACCTGGGTGGCTCAGTCAGTTAAGTATTTCCAATCTCTTTGTTGAAGTTATCACTATGTTTATCCATTCTTCTCCTGAGTTCAGTGAACATCTCTATGACCATTAGTTTGAACTTTTTATCAGGGATGTGCCTATCTGTTTCATTAAAATCTTTTTCTGAGGTTTTGTCTTGTTCTTTCATTTGGAGCACATTCCTCTGTCTCCTCATTTTGCCTGACTCTCTGTGTTTGTCTCTATGTATTAGATAAATCAACTACTTCTCCCAGTCTTGAAGAAGTGGCCTTGTGTAGGAGATGTCCCATGGGGTTCAGAAGTGCTATTGCCTCCGGCCACCAGAGCCAGGTGCTCAAGGAGTGTCTCTTGTGTGAGCTGCATTTACCCACCTAGTGTGGTGGGGCTGCAGCTGTGGCACAGGGTGAATGGAGTCCTCTCCTGACCTGGCTATGACATATAGCTGTGATGTTGGGGTAGGCAGGGCCCTCCACAGGGTATATCCTCTGGCCTTAACAGGGAAAGTCCCTAAATGGTATCCATCAGAGCTGGCATTAGCAGATTAGAATAAGATCACATAAATCGCACATGCCAGTGTCTCTGGTCCTCAGAGATAGTCCCAAGAACTTCCTGCAGATGCCCCAAGATTAGTAAATGAGTCTCCTTTATACACAGTTCAGGCACTTTTGAACTGGTGTTTTTGTACTGGGTCCCTGGGTGAGTTAGTCTGTATGTAAGCAGGTTCTCTGTTCCCTTTTAAGAACAGGTTCTCTGTTCCCTACAGTTCTATGGTTTTTCTGGACACAATCCCCATTGGTTTTCAAAGCCAGACATTTGGGGAGCTTGTCTCTCCTATGCAGAATCTAGAGGTGCCTCATGTGGAGTACAATTTACTTCTCAGGGAAAAGTTCTACACTTTTGAGATCCTTCCGAATTGTGGACTGCTGTGCCAGGGTGGAGTTTTTCCTAGTGAGAACATGTCTCTGCCTCTCCCATCCACTTTGATGCTGCCCTCTTATCTTTTGTTGTAGAGGCTCCACTCATCCAGTTTTCAGGTATTTTTCAGAGGAAATTATTCCATACATAGCTGTGTCCACGGGAGATGGCAAGTTCAAGATCTACCTATGCCATCTTCCTAAACCTTTTATTAGGAATGTCCTTTTAAGATAGGAGGAATAGCAAGATGTTTGTATGCTGTAGAGAGTGATCCAGTAGAGAGTGGAAAAAGTGATTGCATAGAAACAAAAGGAAACAGAAGCTGTAGAGATTTAAGTGGGATGGATTTTCTGGTACATTTGAGGATCAGAGTTTGGATAGGTATCATCTTGGATGGTTCAGTTATGAGAAGGCAATGTAGGTGGATGGGTGGATAGATGGGTTTGTCGGGATTTGAAGGAGCCCTTTTCTGACCATCTACAATCTCAGTGGAATAGGAAGTAAGATCACACACACAAAATCAGCAGAGAATGGACATAGAGAAAGAGAATTTGGACATCTCCAGGAAGCAGAGAAACTGTGAAATAGTCTCCTAAGAGAACAAGAGAGTAAAGGGACAACAGAATCTAATAGGGATTTCCAAGCACAAAAAGATCCTATTTGAATTACTGCCTTGAATTTGAAGTGAAACCAGATTGGTTGCATGGTCTCTAATCACATTTAGCTAGTAGGTTCAAGTATGAATGGGTGAAAGGTTGGATTCAACTAGAGTTAAGATTGTTCTCAAGGGAGCAGGACAAAGAGGGATCACGGGAGTTCAGAGTGCATAGCTGAGAGTTGCAAGTAATTATAATTTTAGGTCACGAGATCTGAGCTGTATAAAGAAGGAAGAGAGAACATGAGTGGGTTGAGAAATGGTATGATTGTAATTGGATCAATGGATTGTAGGTGTTACTGGTTACAAAAAAAAATTTGTTGCAGTTGGGGTACTAGAGGGAGTAAACTGTAAAGATAGGAGAGTGGGTTGCTCAGAGGCAAATGTGAATTCATTTGCTAATGGAAGAAAAGTGTATTAGTATCAGTTTCTTGGCCCTTTCCAGCCCACAGAGGTCCCCTTCCTTCACCTTCACCTTCACCTTCACCACAGTAGTGGTCGAGTTCTTGTCACATAGTATCATTCTGATGTACCCTTCTGCTTCCCTCTTTCACATTGGAGGACCTCTGTTGGTACATCAGACCCACTTGGATAATCCAGGACACTCTCTGTATTTAAGGTCAGATGATTAGTAACCTTAATTCTATCTGCAATCTCAATTCCCCTTTGCCACATAATGAAACACATCCACGGATTCTAAGGATTCGAACGTAGACATCTTTGAGGGGGAGTTATTATTCTACCTACATAGAAGGAGTGTTGTTATTGGTAAAGACAAAGTTTAGCTCTGGTTGTGAGAGTGAGTGGCTTAACTGGGGTAAAGAACAAGATCATTGGACAAGAGAAGGTTTGGGAAATGTTTGGATAGTGGAAAGAATAGCTGCAAGAATATTGAAATTAACAAGAAGTATAATAGGAATGTATTAAACAAAATAATAGTTAATCAGAAAATTTAAATCATCAAGGAATGGATGGTAATGGCTAGAGGATAAAGCAATTTTCATTGGCAAGCTTTTGGGTGAGAGGTGGTATTGAAAATAGATGCAGGGGCACCTGGGTGACTCAGTCAGTTACGTGTCTGACTTCAGCTCAGGTCATGATCTCATGGTTCATGGTTCGAGCCTCGTGTTGACCTCTATGCTGACAGCTCAGAACCTGGAGCCTGCTTCAGGATTCTGTGTCTCCTTCTCTCTCTGTACCTCCCCCACTCACACTCTGTCCCCATCTCTCAAAGATAAATAAATGTTAAAAAAATTAAAAAAGAAAATAGATGCAATGGAAGTTGGAGTCAAAGGAGAAGACATTTTCCAAGTTCTGCTTCTCCAGAAGAAGGTTTATAAAAGGTAATCAAATGACCAAGAATTCCAGAAATGTGGAATTCTTTTATTGCATTTCTCAAGGTGAGCTATCATAAGTGTAAGGTCTTGTTTTAAACTTTTCAAAACTTTTAAACATCTATTACTTTCATGTATGCTCAACTGTGAGATGGAAACAGGAAGGTTATCTTTCATTATTCTTTCATCATTTAGAAAGAAAGGGATTATTTGACAGCAAATAAGTGAAGCATTAGCTTTGTGCCCATTCAATTATTTAGCAGAGTTATTGAAAATATCATGAGACATACAATAAAACATCTCATAGCTTCTTTCCTCCAGGAGACTAAACTCTTGGGTCAAAATTCTTTTTTTTTTTTTTTTAATTTTTTTTTTCAACGTTTATTTATTTTTGGGACAGAGAGAGACAGAGCATGAACAGGGGAGGGGCAGAGAGAGAGAGAGGGAGACACAGAATCGGAAACAGGCTCCAGGCTCTGAGCCATCAGCCCAGAGCCTGACGCGGGGCTCGAACTCACGGAGCGCGAGATCGTGACCTGGCTGAAGTCGGACGCCCAACCGACTGCGCCACCCAGGCGCCCCTTAACATTCTTTTGATAATCTTATAAAAGCTCTGGATTTTTGCCCTTAAAAAGGCACATGGGTAAGTATACACAAAATTTACTTATAATTTCATGAGACCCCCAGTTTCCCTAAAGTCCCAAGGGATCCATACATCCTAGGATAAGAACCTCTTGTCTAAATGCTAAAGTAAAACTATACGCAGTAGAAGTGGACTAACAACGTAAGTCACAGGGGAAGGTATAATTGGATGCCAAATGATGTGGCACAGGAAATAGTAGTTTTAATCCGGAAGAGTGTTACATCACTGATCTTGGGAATAATTGTGGAAAGATACAGAGAATCTTGAAGAATTGAGAAGATTACATGTAAAAGAGGAAAGATAGAATCCCAGTTAGGAAGAGGGAGAGGAGAAAAATTGGCAATTACCTTGGGGACAGTGAATAGACCAGTCTGACCATCTGTGAAATGTGGGCAAAATGAGTACTAAGACATATATGTGAAAGACAATGAAAACTTGTGGTGAATAGAGCACCCCCACCCCTAACCCCGGCCAAACATTATAAATGTGGTCAATGGATTTGTTTCAGGATGAACAATGCGTAAAACTATTATTAAAATTGATTCATTAGGGATTTCTACATGTGTGCCAAACACTTATAAAAGCTATTTTCAAAAGAAAATATTGTAGCAGGAAAAAGCAACTTTAAATGAGAAAGTTCTTATAAGATTGTATAAAAGCTACCTGAATATTACATTTTTCTTGTGATTTTTATATATCTTTTAAATGTTCTTGGCTTCTGAAAAACTGATTTATGAAGACAAAACAAAGGCCGTACTTTATTTATTTAAAAAAATTTTTTTAAATCTTTATTTATTTTTGAGAGAAAGAGAGAGAGGGAGAGAGAGAGAGACATAGTTCAAGCGGGGCAGGAAGAGAGAGAAAGGGAGACACAGAGAGAGCGAGACACAGAATCTGAAGCAGGCTCCAGGCTCTGAGCTGTCAGCACAGAGTCCCATGCAGGGCTCGTGGGGCTCGAACTCACTCACTGTGAGATCGTGACCTGAGCTGAAGTCAGATGCTTAACTGAGCCACCCAGATGCTCCTAAAGGTCCTTCTTTAAACTTGGGTAAATAATGCTTCCATGGTTTCAAGTGTTGGTGTGAGATCCCAAACTCATCTTCTGACCCTCTGTCCTCCAACTTTCCCTTGCCTTCTACAGAATATGAGCTGCCACATGGAAGAGAGTAAGCAAAAATGTCAGTAAATTGTGGCTACTTTGATAGCATTTAGAGACAGAGTCAGTGTTTGAGGAACCCTTAATATCAAATGAGAAACAGATGAATGATGATAAATAATGCTGTCCTGAGTTGCCACATTGGAATTTAAATCTGAGACATTACAGGGAAAATCTTGTGCAAGAGCCATTGAAGGACTGAATTACACCAAAATGAGATCCCTTACAGATTTTTCTGAACAGAATTCCCCTTAGCAATATAGCCATCGAGAGTAATTATGAGTGTTCCAGAATCATCATACGCCAGGACTGGAAGAGATTGAGATGTCCTCGAGTCTGACTCCCCAAGTGATTCTTGAATTTCCTCTCTAACATGTCAGCCTCTTCTCCGAATAAACATATCTGGAGATGGGCAAAGTTAGTGTCGTGCTGCTAGATGCTTTACTGGATTCTGAAGGGGGGGTGGGGAATTGACTCGTAGCATTTGCCAATTTCCATGGTGTAAATGCTCCCACCAATGTCTTATTCAAGCTACCAACACGACATCACCATTATGTGGTATTTCCACCATATAGATTCAGTAGAACTAAATAATTTCATGAGCACGGGTAATAGTAAAACATAGTGAAATAATTAGGAAACGATGAATTTTGAACATTTGTATGTTAAAATATATAATTTGTTGATAATGTTATAGGATTTAGCTTGTAACAATGGCTTTACATAATAAAGGGGCTTTTGTGAGCCAGCACACAAGCTACCTCCGGCACAGCACCAGCACAAACCCCAGGAAAGGATCGAGGACCACCCTCCCCCTGCAGTGCCCTCAGAAAGTTCTGGTCAACAGCCACTTTCCAATACCACCAGCCAAGCATTCTGGACTCGGCCTGTCTTCCTTGTTTCACTCTCATTTCTCTATAGTTTCTTCCAACAACAAACATCATTCACAGAAATAACCCCCTGGGGCGCCTGGGTGGCTCAGCCAGTAGAGCATGCAATTTTTAGTCTCAGGGTCATGAGTTCAAGGACCAAGATGGGCATGGAGCCTACTTAAATTAAAAAGAGAATTGAAAAAAAAAATAACCTCCAGATGGATTACTGATCTCAGAGTAAAAATAAAACCATTAAAGAACTAGGAGGTATATGGATGGATATTTTTATAAACTTGAGACAGATTTCTTAAGCATGACATAGAATCCAGAAGCCATGGGGGGAGGGGGGGCGGGGGGAAGAAACAGACTTGATTTAATAATTTAAGACCTCTGCATGAGAAAATATTTCATTATAGGGCACCTGGGTGGCTCAGTCAGTTAAGTATTAGACTTCAGCACAGGTCATGATCTTGTGGTTCATGAATTTGAGCCCCATATTGGGGTCTCTGCTGTCAGCACAGAGCCAATTCAGATCCTCTGTCCTCCTCTCTCACTGCCCCTCCCCCACTCATGTTCTCTCTCTCTCTCTCTCTCTCTCTCTCAAAAATAAATAAATATTTTTAATAAAGGAAAAAGAAAATATTTCATTATATTTTTTTGTTTTTTTAATGTTTTTATTTATTCTTGAAGGAGAGAGAGAGAAAGACAGAGCATGAGCGGGGGAGGAGCAGAGAGAGAGGGGGACACAGAATTCGAAGCAGGCTCCAGGCTCTAAGCTGTCAGCACAGAGCCCGATGTGGGGCTCAAACTCACAAACTGTGAGATCATGACCTGAGCTGAAGTCAGACGCTTAACCGACTGAGCCGTCCAGAAAATATTTCGTTACAAAAAGTTCCAGGAAAATCATAGAATGAAAGAAGACTTAAGAGACGTATCTAACAGGTTCTTAGCCAGACTCTATTAAACACTCTTACAAAAAACAAAAGGAAGAGGATATAAAATCCAATTGCAAAATGGGCCAAGGGTATGAACAGGTAAGGCATTGAAGAACCATCACTGCTGGTAGACCTATGAACAGATGCTCAAAGAAATCACAATGAAACGATGAAATACCTTTGTCATTTAGCCGATTAGTAAATATTAAAATGTTTGATAACCCCCGTGTCAGGGAAGACATGGGAGAACAGGCGTTTGTCACTGTCGGTAGAAGCACAAACCAGCACAGCCTATTTGAAGAGAGAAAAATAAGTTAAAATGCACGTAAACATCTGTTACCTTTTGTTTTGTTGTGAATTTACCTAAATTTTGAAAAACGAGCCAAAATATATGTACAAAAATGTTTGTCCCAGCATGGTTATAAATGCAAACACTAGAAACAATAAATGTTCTCTGTTAGGAGTTCTGGTTAGGAACCTACCGTGGGGCCACACAACATAAGGCCATTCGACTGTAAAAGAGCTGTCTTTGCAAATATAAATGCTCTCCAGGATAGATCATTAAGTAGAAAAAAGGTGCCAAGCACAGTATTTAAAATTATTCCATTCAGGGAGATTTAACAGGATAAAGGATATGTATATTTATATATGTTTGTATAATCATATCTTTTTCTGGAAGGAAATACAGGAAACTGTCAGCAGGCATTACCTTTGGGTAGAGAGACTGGAGGTCAGAAGGTGTTTACTTTTCATTTTCTATCTCTTATGCTCTAAAAAAGTACCATGTTCATGTATCACCTTTAGAGAATAAATGTTTTTTTTTCCTAAAAGAAATAAGAGTGTCTTAGTTTGGCTCTCTAGAAGCAGTCCCAGAGACAAGGCTTTGAGTGTGAGGGTCCATGTGGGAGGTGAACCTTGGAAACGCGAGTAGGGGATCGAGGAAGCGAGACAGGAAAGGAAAGGACGTCAATCAAGGGCATGTTGTCAATCAAGTCACCACTGCAGGCAACGGGACACCGTGTGATCCAGTGTCAAACTCGCACCTCGGAGTTAACCCAGCAGCGGCGAAGGAGCTCAGATGTGAGTGCGCTAACTCCTGTGGGTCACTGACTCAAGTCTGCTCTGGGGCCCTCATTGTGCGACTCATTCACAGGCAGAGCGGGCTCTGGTGGCTGCAGGAAGCCCCAGACACAGTTGGCAGCGTCTGCTTGGCCATGGCAGGTGGAGGGGAAGAGGGGGCACCAGGTACATCTGTCACGGAGACCATAGATGGAGCACCAGCTCACGGCCGATAAATAAAATGTGCCTATCACTGACCTAGCACATTCACATCTAGGAATCTCCCTCCCAGTACACTAACATACCCAGGCCCTGATCAACAATACAGGAAGACACAGATGTTATTGCAGGATTTTTTCTAACATAGTAGAACTAAAACAAACAAAAAGATCAATCAGTTAATCGGTTAATCAGGAGGAAACACATTAAACACACCACGGTGTACCCTGTATATGCGAAGCCAAGAAAAAGAAGGAGATATATTTTATTAACTTTCATGAAAAAGAAAATCTCTGAGGCACATCACACTGGGTAACAATATACGTACAGTAGGATCTCATTTTCGTAAAGGATAAAACGAAACAAGCAGGTAAAAACACACATAAATTCCTAGTCCATTATGTGTGCCTTTATGTGTACACAGAAAAAGGTCAGGAAAGAAACAAGTTGCAGGAATAAGTGCAATTTAAAGTATACATTATTATGTTTTTTGTTTTTTTTTCAATGTTTATTTATTTTTGGGACAGAAAGAGAGCATGAATAGGGGAGGGGCAGAGAGAGAGGGAGACACAGAATCGGAAACAGGCTCCAGGCTTTGAGCCATCAGCCCAGAGCCCGACGCGGGGCTCGAACTCCTGGACCGCGAGATCGTGACCTGGCTGAAGTCGGCCGCTTAACCGACTGCGCCACCCAGGCGCCCCTACATTATTATGTTTTAATGTATTATGATACATTCGTTATATTTTAAGGTATCATTATAAGAACCCACATTGGGGCGCCGGGGTGGCTCAGTCCATTGAGTGTCCGACTTCGGCTCAGGTCATGATCTCACGGTCTGTGAGTTCGAGCCCCGCAGCGGGCTGTGTGCTGACAGCTCAGAGCCTGGAGCCTGCTTCGAATACTGTGACTCCCTCTCTCTGCCCCTCCCCCTCTCGTGCTCACTCTCTCTCAAAATTAAATAAATGTAGGGGCGCCTGGGTGGCGCAGTCGGTTAAGCGTCCGACTTCAGCCAGGTCACAATCTTGCGGTCCGTGAGTTCGAGCCCCGCATCGGGCTCTGGGCTGATGGCTCAGAGCCTGGAGCCTGTTTCCGATTTTGTGTCTCCCTCTCTCTCTGCCCCTCCCCCGTTCATGCTCTGTCTCTCTCTGTCCCAAAAATAAATAAACGTTGAAAAAAAAAATTAAAAAAAAAAATAATAATAAATAAATAAATAAATGTAAAAAATTAAAACATTTAAAAAATGAACCCACATTATACGAAAAGGGGGGCCAGAAATAAAACAAATTTAAAAAAAGAACCCACATTCTATGAAAAGAGGGGCCAGAAATAGTACCTACCTCCCAGATTCTTGCAGAGAAGAGATAATCCGTGTCACGTAACCTAGCACAGAGCCACACGCGCAATCTTCAATAAATAATTGACACTTGTTTTCGAATGAGGTGACTTGTCACAGTGTGAAGAAACCTTGTATGAAGTGAGTCAGACATCCCCATTTCATCCCACATCACTTCATTGGTCCATGTATTTGAGGACTCTCATCCAGGGCCTCCTACCAGCCAGACATAGGAGACACATCAGGAAAGCAGACCGATGCACATTCTACTTGGGCAATTATCAAATAAATGTGCCACGTGTGAAGAGGTGGGTAAATGCTCTGGAGAAGGATACAGCAGGGTAAGGGAGTGTTGGGGGCAGGTTGCTGTTGCTTATAGATGGTCTCTCATAAAGTCATATTTGAGACTTCAGGAAGCTGTGAATGTTCGAGGACTGAGCTTTCCAAGAAGAGGGAAGAGCAAAGGCAAAGGCCCTGGGGTAGGAGAGTGTTGGCCTGTTTGAGGAAGTCAGGAGGCCTGTGTGGCTGGAGGAGAGTGGGGAAGATGGAGGGGAGAGGAAGAGGGAAGTTCCCACAGGCAGCGGGTTCTCATCTAGAGTCTGCGCCTCCAGGGTGGGCTGTGGCAAGGCAGGAGAGTTTTACTGAGTGAGGTGTAAAATGGTTGGGGGGGTTAAGCTGGGCTGGATATTTTAAGGTCACTGTGGTTGGCCTGCAGTAGACGGACTGGGAGAGGGGAAGCTGGGGAAGGGAGGTCAGATGGGGCGCTCCTTTACAATGTTAGGAGAAAGAAGACAAAGAACATGACTGTGGTGGAGTGTGGGGAAGGGGGGAGGAGATAATGTGAAGAATTAAGAGGTGAAACCAGCAGAACCTGATAATTAGAAGTGAAGTAAGGAGGAGGGGGAGGAGGAGAGGGGTGAGGAGGGGGAAGGAGGAGAGGAGGAAGAGGAAGAGGAAGAGGAGGGGAAGAGGAGGAAGAGGAGGGGAGGAGGAAGGGAAGGAGGAGGAGGAGAGGAGGAGGAAGGGAGGAGGAGGGGGAGGAGAAAAGGAGGAGGAGGAAGAGGAGGGAGGAGGAGGAAGAGGAGGGAGGAGGAGGAAGAGGAGAGGAGGAGGAGAGGAGGAGGAAGGGAGGAGGAGGAAGAGGAGAGGAGGGCAGGAAGAGGAGGGGAGGAGGAGGGGGAAGGAGGAGAGGAAGAGGAGGAACAGGAAGAAGGGGGAGAGAAGGAGAAAGAGGAAGAGGAAAAGGAGGAGGAGGAGAGGAGGAAGGAGGAAGAGGAAGAAGGAGAGAGGAGTCAAGATGAAGCTGAGGTAAAATTAACATTGCTGTAGGGAACACCTGTGAGAGAAAGCGCTGCCCAGGGAGGGCCTCATCACCTCTACCTGTCACACACCTGAATTCTCCAGCTGCACCAAACGATCGAGTCACCCAGAATGTCCTTGCCCTACTTGGCCGCCTACAGAACTCATCTTCACTCTTCAAACCCCAGCTGAGACACCACCACCCGTTGGTGGCTTCATGCTACAGCTCGAACGAATCATTTTGTTCCTTCTGCACCACTCAGGGCCTGGCGCCCCGCCCAGTGCGCGGCTTCCCGACCCGTTAGTAGCACGTGTTGTGTTGCCAATAGGTTGTGGGCCTATTTGTGCGCTTAGGCCTCCAGGTGTCCCGGTTGGGCCTAGGGCAGCTGGAGCTCCTCCTGGCTGGTGCCCGCCGGCTGTGAACAGCACATCCGTGGAGCTGGCGTACCACACCGCACAAATACTCTCATCTTCCGTATGCGCTGTGCCTGGGGTGGGGTGGGGGGGGGGATATCCTCTGTTAATCACCCAGGAGGCTAAATGGGAACTGTTTTAGTCTCAGTTTCAACCGGGGCCCCAAAGCAATAGATGAAACATTCCAAAATGAGCTGTAGGAGTTGCGAAAGTGCTTATGGAAACCAGTTTTCTACTCTCCGCCACCACCCACCTCCAGACTATAAAAGATGACAGAGGGGCCGAGAAAAGAATTGAGGTTTCCAGTAGAGCATTTTGTGAGAGGAAGCTAAGCTGCGCATCCCACCCAGAAGAGTGGGATGACTGCCCTCCCTCCCACCAAAGTACAGGGGCTTTGAGGAAGTATTTGGAGGGCTAGCCTCCCCTGAAGCTTGGGGGGCGGGGCACGGTGGCTGGAGTCAGGCTGGAGTCTAGAGGGGAGAGCCTGGCTGGTCTGCTGCTCTGATGGCAAAGCAAGGAGAGGTGACTGCCTTGGGAGCAGCCGGTGCTCAGAGTCAGGCCCCGAGGACTCAGTGTTTCCAGAGGGTTGTATGAAAAGGGTTGTATGCCACGTAGAGAGGGAGGAGCCCCTAAGGGGAGATGACTTCAGATTCCCAGGAGCTGAGAAGAGTGGCAAATGAGCAGCCAGACGAGATGCATTCAGAGCCTCAAGGGGTTGCAGTGGAGATAGGATTGTGGCCGAACTGGGAATGGGGACTTGGAAGGTCTTGGAAAAGCAATGGAGTCACCACGCAAGAAAGAGGTGGCTGGAACGCTTGTGGGCCAAGAGAGTGCAAATCCACAGCCATGTGTAGTCCTAGTCCTGTAAGAACCTCCTGGCTCCCCGACTTTCCTCGTCCTCCTCCTCTCCCCGACTCCCAACCCTGAGAGAGTCAAATCCACAGCAGGGGTGGGTGGGGTGAGGGGACCCTTGCTCCTGCAGACATTGGCCTGAGATCAAGGCAGGGGAACAAGAGTCAGGCGAAATTGTACTATTAAATGAAGTGTGAAGCTTCTGATTATTACACTTGATGAGCCATATTAATTACTGAAATGAGTGGTGTTTGGAGATCTGACTGGGGCACTTTTAACATCTAAATGTGATCAGGAAAGTCCCGGAGCCCTGAGTTCTCCCCAGGACGGAGAAAGGACATCTTTACCAAATGCACAACAGGGAACTTGAAGATAAGAGCACACTCGCCTTCTCATTAACGCCCTGCAGAGCCTGGCTTGTCTGTCCTAGCCAGTGTGACCCGTCTCCATTCTTCCCCCGACCATTCAGAGCTCCTCGAGTGTGGGGACCACGCTTACACCTGTCGGTGTCCTCAGATTGGGTGTCATGCTTGGCACGCAGCATGGGGCATCATGGAGTTCCGTGGATAGATCCAAAGGCCATCGTGTCCCGCTTTGTTTCTGTCTCTTTCTTCCCAGTTTTCTCAGTTTGGGCCTCACCTCCATGCCTTGAATGAATTCCAGGTGAAAGGGGATGTTGGGCACCCTCAGCCCCCAACTCAGCCCTGAGGGCCTCCAGGCCAGTTTCTGTGGTGACACCCAACCCCGGTTACCTTCCATGGCAAGCCCACCTTTATCCCAGCGCCTTCCAAAAGCCTCATCTCCACTTTCCTGCTCTCAATCCCGTGGTCTGTTTCCCGTCTCCCCCAAAGTTCATGGCTCCCCACCACTGCCAGCTTCCCTGTTACCACCTGAACACTTCTTCCTCACACACACCGGTTACACTCCACAGCCCTTCTTCTCCGTCTTCACTCTGGCCACGTAGAGTGTTGTGGTGCAGGCGACACTATAGTCAAGGGAAAACGGGGGAAGCTTGTGGGCACGGCCACAGAACTGCCCTGCATGTAAAGCAAAGAGGAACAGCGTGGCACCCTCTGAACCACCACAGGCTTCAGCTGTGTCCGCCTCCCTGCTCCAGACTGTGGGTGCTGCCGCGCTCCTGGAGGGGCCCAGCCTCTGAGTTAGGACTCGATTTAGCCACCGAGGGAGGTATGTGAGAGTGACGGGCTCAGGGGCCTCGTCCATTCATCCAAGGGCAGCCCAGGGCATTCCTTATACATGACTCTGAGCTCTGTGTTTTCTGCTCAGCGGCATCTCTGCTGTCGGATTTGCTGGACTGGGAGGCTTGCTTTTCCTGGCCTGTACTACCCACGGGAGGCCGACTCTCCTGGGCTCTGCTTCTCCCATGCCAGAGCCCTGGCCCTGGCCCCTGCCGCCAGCCTCTCTGACCCATAGGAGCTACAGGATCTGCTAACCTAGTTTCTGAGCCTGGATATTTCCTGGCCATCCCTGTTCAGTGGCACCCCGACCCTGGCGTGGACCTATGGGTCATGAAATCTTGACGTAATTGAGTTTGTATTAGAAAAGATGAGGACAAAGTAGGAGGTGAGAAAAATCACCTGATGGTGATGATCATCTGAACTGAGCTGGAAGGAAAGTGCCCCTGAGGCACCAGATCAGAAAACTCCCTAGGTTCAGTTGTCTGTCCCCAGCTACGACACACTGGTCATGACCAGCTGCACCTATCTGGAGACTCCGTCAAGACCACAGATGAGAAAGATTGTCTAATGAAGCATGCTTCACACTGACAAAACCCTGGCAACAGAGGTAGAGTTGTGTCTTTTAGTCTGGCAGACACCTCACTTTGAAATCACTAAAACAATCATAAATGGAAACCATGCTCCCTGAATCTCTGAGCTACATGAATGAAATCTCTTAATTTGATAGGTTGTTGTTAAGGGGGCAATTACTTACAGCGAGCAAGGGAAATGACTTCCTCTTCGCCAAGCAATATTGGAGAAAACGAGAGACCTTTCTTATAGCATACGTTCCATGTGTTTTTCCTCTGGGGATTGGCCACCAATATTCCTTCAGTTTCTCATTGCCGAATACAAATCCCCTCATGCGCCTTGCCAGCTGCCCCTCCCCTGTGGCATGATTCCCTGGAAGGAGGCGGGGGACAGCGCAGTGGCGGGGGAGGGGGGAGCACTGCAGGACCACAGCAGAGACGTGGGCAGGTCTGCACCAGGGGCCCGGGATTTGCCCTGGGAGCTTCTAGCCCATTTCTTCATGAGCCCAAGTTCTGGGATCTAGGTGAGGCCACACATTGGTTCTTCCAGTAGCCCTCTCTTTGACACTTGGGGTGCCCTCATCAACTTGGGGCACCTGCCAGGGATTTCCAAACCCCTGGAGATTATATTCTTCTCCTTCTTTAGTCCTCGTACCACCTCCGCTTTCCAAAACAGGAAAAAACATGGCACCCTACACCACACCACACAACCTGGCACCATGACTTCAGGGCCACTCACAAACTGCTCACATCCTTCCAACCACTTTAATGGGGGGCAAAGGCTCTCATCCCTCAAATAGAGATAGGGCTGCAGTGTGAACCAAAGCTTCTCAGGCTCTGTTCCAACTGGGTGGGCAGGTGTATTCATAAATTGATCACCTCAGCCCCTGGGAGCTGGCCTCCCCTCTGTGGGTAGGTTCTGAAGAGGGGGGACCCAAGTTCTGGAGATATTCCCCACTTCCTCGGCTTGTTGGCTGGAGCCCCGCACGGTCCACAGGAGGGGCGGCTGTTGGGCACAGGGCGGTAGGCTGTGCTCCACCACTGAGCAGGGCGGGCCCGAGTCCTGAGAGCCACCACCATTCACCTCCCGCGCCCAGCACTGGAAATGGAAGATTTCCTCTAATTCTGACTACCTCACAATCCTTCCTGGCCGCTTTTGGTTCTCTGTTTCGACCCGGGGATAGGGTCTGCTTGACCAACATCAATGCCCTTCCCCTCCTCTGGCCTGTGCGCAGAATTCAATAGCAGGTGTAGGAGCACCTGGCTATGCCCTTTAGCCTGGGGTCCCAGGGGAAAGGGCCTCACGTTTTCGCTCAGCAGGAAGACTCCAGAAATAGCAGCCACGGTTTGCTTTGGGGGATTTTATAATACAGGTTTCCTTCCCCCTCAAAAAAGTGAAGGAGTACTTTCACATTAAAATACGTTATATTTTCTAGGCAAGAGCTCTCCCGCCTTCCCAGCGGCAGTTTTCAAACATTTGAAAGATGTTAGCTGGTGAGTCAAATCTCCCTTTATTCTTTCGGTTTTTCTCTCACTCTGAAAATATGTGTATATATATGCACACATTACACTTGGAGGCATATTTTCTGAGATGTAAATAAGTAAGGAAAGTGTGTGGCGCTTGGAATTCTGGTGCTTCGAAGAGACGGTATGTGCTCTTGATTCCAACACACAGTTAGCACATTGTCACCTACCTCACACGCGAGCATCTGTTCCGTTCATCTGTAACCCACCTCTGCTACCCTCGTCTGCACTTACCCATCTGATCAACAAGGTGCTTGAGCTACGGTCCCGCTCCCGCACTTGCTTGCGGATGGTTCCCAAGGCCAGCAAATCAAATCTGAGGCCAGGTTGCTACCTATATCCAAAGAAAGGTGTCCATGTATATTTTGGGTCCATTTTACAGCTGTTTGGTATAACTATTGTCAAGGAGAAATGAACAGGTTGGGTATCATAAAATCAAAAACAGAATAACATTTGAAATTGTAATGTATGTCTATTTTTTAAATTACTTTTTAAGCACGATCTTTTTTATTTAAAAAAAATTTTTTTAATGTTTACTTATTTTTGAGAGAGTGACAGAGTGCAAGCGAGGGAGGGGCAGAGAGGGAGACACGGAATCCCAACCAAGCTCCAGACTCTGAGCTGTCAGCCCAACGGGGGGCTCGAACTCATGAACCATGAGATCACCTGAGCCAAAGTCGAGTGCTTAACCGACTGAACTACGCAGGCTCCCTTGTATGCTTATTTTTAAAAATTAGGAGAGTCCTATTTTGATTTGGGGACTGCTGTGCTGGTCTTGGAGTCTTCTCCCGCCAAGTCTGGGAGGAAATCGGCTCTTTAACGTGGTGTTTTGGTCTTGGCCTTGGCACGCCTCGCTTCACTCCCCTCGCACACAGGCAGCGTCCTTTGCACATGGCGGGGTTGTCCTGCGGAAATAAAGCTAGTGTTGCGTGCTAAATTCCATTGCAGACGCTCTCCTAGCAACCCAGTGACACTAACAAACCCGACAATAACGTTTTGTCTTTAGCTCTATAAAGCAACGTGGCCATTAGTCTCACCAGAAAACTCAAAAGGATATTTTGCAAGTGGAGAGTGATTGGAGCTGAAACTTTGGATCCGTTGCTTTTCTCCCGTCTGCTCATATCAAACCGGGCAGGCACCAGATTTTCACTTCGGGAGCAGGACATACCCAAAGGAACACCGGATAGGGAAAAGAGTCTGGGAAGGTCCTAGTCCCGGTTAGTGAGCTACCTGTGTTCCCTTGGCCGAGTCGCTTCAACGCTCGAGCGCTCGGTCTTCCTCATCTTCCAAATGAGGACTTACTTCTTAACACTCCATAATGCCTGTGGATGGGCCTACACTTGTCCTCCTGCTGAATCAGAATCTCCGGAACTGTGTTCCTCCCATGTTACTTTTAACCAAAGGCAAATGGAAGACATTGCTGAGCAATTGTAAAGACGCTTATGT
Source organism: Leopardus geoffroyi (assembly GCF_018350155.1). NCBI lineage: Eukaryota > Metazoa > Chordata > Mammalia > Carnivora > Felidae > Leopardus > Leopardus geoffroyi. The sequence continues at coordinate 28,295,194 of NC_059341.1, read as the reverse complement.
AAATAGCTTTCCAATTTTGTTTGCTCGGCACAAGAGGTTCAACGTACACTCAATATACACCGTGTATTGCGGGGAACAGTGTTTTCTCCGGCAGATTTTATAAAGGGCTAAGGCAACCCATTTTCTTTGCTTTTTCTGATTAGCCCTCCTCTGTACAAGACTATATATCATGCATCCCTATCAGTAAAAAACTTTTGAGCGTGTACATCCAATATATCTACATACTTTAAAAATATTTAATATTCATATCTGTATTTACTTATATACTATATTGTACTTTAATGTTAACATATTATAAACATTTAAAAATACTTAACATTAATGTTTTAAAAGGAAAAATGTTGAAAGAACATTTTAAAAAATCTGATCAGTGAAATCTTGGTTTAACACGTGCTAGATCAAGGTCAAAAATAATTCATGATGTTGCTTTTTTAGTTCACTACATTTTGTTACTTCGTTATAATAAATGAAAATATGCTTCACCAAGATATGTAGATTCAAGTGGAAGAAGTACCTTTTTTTTTTTTTTTTAATTTTTTTTTCAATGTTTATTTATTTTTGGGACAGAGAGAGACAGAGCATGAACAGGGGAGGGGCAGAGAGAGAGGGAGACACAGAATCGGAAACAGGCTCCAGGCTCTGAGCCATCAGCCCAGAGCCCGACGCCGGGCTCGAACTCACGGACCGCGAGATCGTGACCTGGCTGAAGTCGGACGCTTAACCGACTGCGCCACCCAGGCGCCCCAGAAGTACCTTTTTTTAAACTACATTTACTAAATTATGATACTGATCTTTTAAATTCCATCCACTACTTATTCCAAGATTTGTTATGGGCTAGTATATTTCCAATTTTCTGAATGTTCAATAGTTGTTGCTGTAAATTAACTGGAAAGTGTGGCATTTCTTCATATTTTCTAACAAATATTCAAAATTCTGCATTTGGATAAAATTCTTCACTTGGAAAAATTGGGGGCATGTAGAAAATTCTGTTTCTAAGATTTTTGTGTTGTACAGATAATAGTTTTTATATTTGTCTCTCCCAATAAAAGCCACATAAACTGGAAGTATTTTCTAAACATTCGTTTTCAAAATGCTCTCTCCATGGTATGAATTTCTTTCAAAAATTATTACTTTTATTACTCACTCAACAGCCAGTGTATTTGGAACATTTGTATTTGTAAAAGAATAATGACCATTTCAAGTTTAATAGTATTCTTAAGTGCTTTGTCATGAGATAACTTAGAACCCTCCAAGGGCCCAAAAGATTTTTGTGGTCATTTCCCTATCTCATTAAGGTTCCATTTCTATTTTCCTTTCAGTTCATCACAGCGATGACATCCTGTAACATTTTGTGGATTTCTGGTTCATCTGTTTTTGCTGCAATGGAATCCTTGTGACTGAAGCAGTCAATGAATGTCATAGGAGGGACAGGTCTGTGCATTTTCTTCGATTTCTTTGCTTTTAAATTTTCTCCAAACTGCCATCCTGTAAGGAGTACACTTATAGGGATACCACCCTAGCCCCATGTTTTCTCTTCTTTTAATTTAAAAAAAGTTTTTTAAGTTTATTTATTTATTTTTGAGAGAGAGAGAGAGAGTGCCAGGAAGGGACAGAGAGGCAGGGGTGGGGGGGGAGCGGAGGAGAGAGAGAGAATCTCAAGCACGTTCCACGCCATTAGCTCAGAACCTGACGTGGGGCTTGAACTCAGAAATTGTGAGATCATGACCTGAGCAGAAGTTGGAAGCTTAATTGACTAAGCCACCCGGGTGACCCCCCCCCCATTTCTTCGTAATTAAAGAAACCATTCATTGTTGAGCATGAGTCTTCTTCTCGTACATCTTTTCTTTGGCAGACCTTGTAGAAGCATTTCTGCATGTATTCCAATATTGAAATGGAATCAAGCAGCCCATTGACAGAGTCGTGTCCGAAGCATCTCAACTTTGATTCTTCAGTGACAATTCATTCAGCGACCATCCACGGTTTTTCACTTTTACTAACTTTCTGTCCTCTAAAGAGTTTTCTAACTAGAGAGAGCATTGAAATGTTTCACCATTGCCTTATGTAAATTATTTCTCTCCTGCAGTTTTTCCAATGGTATATTTGCTGTAAGAGAAATTTCAAAAGCAGCTTTTAAATATGTGTAAAAATTTAGTAAATTGTTCTTAAAATCCTGAATTGAGGGGCACCTGGCTGGCTTAGTCGGTTGAGCATCCGACTTTGGCTCAGGTCATGATCTTGCAGTCCATGGGTTCCAGCCTTGTGACAGGCTCTGTGCCGACAGCTCTGAGCCTAGAGGCTGCCCCTCCCCTGCTCGCATTGTGTCTCCCTCTCAAAAATAAGTGAACATTAACAAAAATAATGATAAAATAAAAATAAAATCCTGAATTGAGAATCACGCAACTTTATACTCAAACGAAACCAGAGGCATGGGCATGTGTGTGTGTGTGTGTGTGTATTCTGGATTATTCATTTCCGATAACTCGCTAGTCATGATAATTTTGTTCTATCATCTTCTAATATTGCGGAGAAACACTATACACTTAGGTCAACATTCACTGTTAACGATAATGAATATAAAAAGCTATACGTCAAAAAGTTTTTAAAGATACTTTTAATTTGAGATTATATTTAGTATATTTTAGGTTTACAGAAAGATTGCTAAAATAGATCAAAGAATTCCCATACAGGCTCATGCAGCTTCCCCTAAAGTTAGCCTCTTCTAACTACAACATATGTATCAACACTAAGAAATGAGCATTAGTAAAGTATTTTTAACTATAGACTTTATCAGAATTTCTCCAGTTCTTCCATTATTGTCCCTTTTTGGTTCCAGGATACAATCCAGGATACCATGTTACCAAAATTGTCAATAGTCAGTACCACTTACTAATTATGTGAAGATCTGTTTAGTTAAAACGAAATAATATTATTTTCCATTCCAGTTCACCAATAATGAGTTAACTACAAAATGTTACAAGATGCTAGAAGTGAGGGTGTCCTTGTCCTTGTCAGTTGTGTTGTTGAATTAGGGTTCTCTCTTCTACTGTACTTGAAATGAGGCAGTCTGGCTCACAGATTAAGGGCCCAATCTCCATATGTTCATTAAATATTGGGTAGTCTTCCTTGTTTTTCCTTTTATAAAGACAAAAACATGTATGCATAAAAACTGTCAAATTTCTTTTCCATAGTAAATGTCCTTGCTATAAAGATAGGGCGAGTGAATGTCTTTTGTCCCCTCTGGAATACACATACCTCATTTTGTAGAACACTGCTCTATATTATATATATGCTCCTCTGGTTGTCCAGAGAATTTACCCTAAACTCCTACTAATATTTATAAAGCCTAAACTAGGGAAACTGGATAATTTCAATGTCTAGTTCTCTACTGGCCAATTCCTGTACTCCTGATTTGTTGATAGGTAATAAACAATTACTGAGTAACCTGTTAAGGCAGTTAGCATACACAAATAAGTTTCTCCAGGAAGCACCACTTAACCATCCCTCAGCAAAGTGTTAAAACTTCACACGCTTTTGGCAGGGTGGTGTAATAGCACCCATCAAGTCACACTACCAAGACTGCCTACCCTTCATGGTTGGGCTAGCTCAGGGGTTTAATGATGGAGACTGGAAATGAAATCCTTGATAGCTATTTCATTCATTTATTGAAAAGATAAATAATGTCATGGATATAGGCGTGTGCTACCTGATCCTTCTTCAAGAAGGAGGGACTTTTTTCCCCGGCTGCTGAGAATGTACTAGAAAACCCTGTGAACCCTCTTTGGAGTTTGCTTCAGTTGAAAAAAAAGGCACTTCACTGAAGGTCCACTTTCATCCAGGGTTAGCCAGCATCCAGTGACTGATCAATCGAGGGTATGAAGGCCATCTGGAAGACTCTGAGGGGCCATCCCAGCTTCAGGGTTCCTCAGAGGGTTGACTGAGGTCTTTGTTGGGATCAATCACAGATCAACTTCTGCCGCTGCCCAATTCTGCTTCCTCCTCCTCCCCTACAAGAGCGCTTTGTAGTGAACATCCTGTGAACTAGCCTTCGCTCAGAATCAGCTTCCAGAAAAACCAACCTGCCACAGCTATACGAGTGGACAAAATTCAAAGAGTACAAAGCAGTATGCAAAGGAATATACGCATACCAACATCTCTGGATGCTTCCAGAGATGGTCTTATGTGCATGAATGCCATGGAAGTACATATGTACATGTCTGCATATTTTAGCCATTTTCTTATAAAACTTGTAGCAACTTATACTTTGAAAAATGTATTTCTTATTTAAATTTTTTAAATTTATGTTTACATACTGATACATAAAGTTTAAAAATTACTGCCTAATATCCTATTGTATGGATATACCATAATAATAGCTACCACCTGAGCGCCAGCTATCTGCTGGGCACTTTTGCATGCAACCGCTGTATTTATTCAACACGTATTTACTGGGTCACGTATTTATTTATTATTTGTCAGCCACTGTTGTAGGTGTGAGGGATATGAGCAACTATTATCTCATACTTCAATTCAACCTTAAGAATAACTTTACAGGTGAGAAAACTAATGTTTAAGTAGTTTGGCCAAGGCCACATGAACTAGTAAGCAGTGGTACTGGAATCCATAACCAGGCAGCTGGTCTCAGGGCTTCTGTTCTAGTGTTGCCTCCTATACTCCACCTTATTTATCAGCACCCTCTTTTTTTTATGTTTATTTTTGAGAGAGAGAGAGAGAGAGAGAGAGAGAGACAGGACACCAGTGGGAGAGGGACAAAGAGAGAGAGGACACAGAATTCGAAGCAGGCACCAGACTCTGAGCTGTCAGCAAAGAGCCTGACAAGGGGCTTGAACTCACAAACGTCAAGATCATGACCTGAGCCGAACTTGAACGCTTCACAGACTGAACCACCCAGGTGTCCCTATCAGTCCACTATTGATGGACAGTTGGGTTGTGTGCAATTCATGGCTATTATAAACAATGCTGCAGTGAACATCCTTTCTCGTGCATCTTTGGGTGCTATCTCCCCACTTTTAAGAAGGACTGAGAAAGGGAAGCAGGTGAGCTCATTATTTATTTAACAGGATACCTGTTAGCACCCCTGGCTCATTACCCAGAACATTTTTAAAAGGTGCCTTTCTTCAAAGCAGGGATTTAAGGAATCAAAAGATACTACATTCCATCCTTAATATGAAAATCTTAGGTTAAGCTTTTAAAATACTTCCATGCAGGCCCTGCGTGTTGGATGCATATTTGCAGATAGGGTGATACCTGGATTACCAGCGCCCAGTGTTTCTGGTGGGAAAAGGAATGTTTTCATTGAAATTTCTCTTGTTTGCGTTTCAGAAAAAAATGAAAGCAGATCTACAATCTGGGTCTGGGTTTAATCATAGCATAATCTTTATAAGACAATGTAAGGCTGCGAATTTTTTGAACTGATATTTTTAAAGAAAAATACACGTTCAAAAATAATACAAACCAATCAGCCTTAGAAGAAGGACAGAAGCAAGAAATCTCTTGCATCAAAAAGAAGCAGGAAATTCCAGAGAAGTTTCACAGGGAGGACGGGGGCGGGGCGAAGTCTCTATCATTATTTAGTAGGTTATTTCTTAGCATAGTGTGGTATCTTTGTTGAATAACTAAGATTCAGTTTAGAGGAAATAACAGAATTCAGACTCCCTAAAGCGAGAACATAGCAATTTACCGAACATATTACAAACCACTATGTGTCCCATGATCCGCTACCCCTTTCAATAAATATTTTCTCCTCTTTAGGGAATGTTCTGGTCACAGATCCATCTTATACTAGGTGATTTAAGTAAGTAACTTGTAATGTCTCTGTACATATTTTTGAAATTTTCATATTTTCATTTAATGGTATATTCCATTCATCAGGGGCGAGTGGTAATTTGGCATGAGTTCAGGGTTAGTTTTTGAGATTTAAAGGCATTTTCATATAATGCTCTACTAGAGTGGGAATAGTAAAATCTCAATCTTCCAATAAGCTGCAAAACTATTAATGGATTTCTAGGTAATGTTGTTTGGTGTTAATACTCAGTGGAATATATTTTTCATTAAATATGAAAGTGTTCCAAGTATGTTTTATACCAGGTGTGTTAACTTTACTGTTTCCTGGAGTGTTTATAATTTCAAAATTGATCTAGTCTTCTCTCATATGGTTTTGCATGAGTGTTGGCTTTCTTTCTAACAGCCATGATGACTCAACTACGGAGACTAAAAGCTGGCCAATAAAACTACGGAGACTAAAAGAAAAAGCCAATAAAAGTATAAAGAAAGTCAGGAGTTTCAGAGAAATGAGATTTACCAATGATATACAGTCTAGTTCCCTCTCTACCAAAGCTTTCAATCTTAAATGTGTTCTAAAATGGCTCATTTAGTATTTGTTTGTGCCAGTTTCATAGCATGAATCAAATCATGACAGTGAAAGGGATACATCAAACACCATTTTAAAATTCATCCTCGGCTTATAAGACTATCTCTCTTCTTATTCCCATTGTCTTGTCTTTTTCTAAAGCTAGAAATTTCAACTTTTATGTGACTAAAATAGCCACATGTCAGAATACCATAGAACTTAAAACTTCGACCGCTTTGGCTTACACTTTTCAATTTTCTAAATCCACTGCAAAAAGAAAAAGAACACTGGAGATATTAAATATGATATTTTCCTATCATTACTCTCCATTTATTTCCCTTTGCTATAAATTATACATGTTTACTAGAATGAATACTATTGCCTTCTCTCCTGTTGCTTAAATCCCTTTGTCTACAAAAAGTGGTTAGAGCTCATGCATTATTTAAGTTGCTATTTCTATAACTGAATTAATACATACATCTCTACTCGAGCAAATGGGTTGATAGGGTGAAGATTCACACAGACTTTCTGCCTGAAGTCCCACTCCATAATCTCTGCTTAGATGCTTCCTAGTGAAACACATCGCCAGAAATACCAGTTTTTAATGGTATGCCGAAGGTGTAAATAATACTGTAAGCGGAAGAAAAACTAAAATATTTTTAGCAAAAGGATGCTCTCATAGCTTACAAGATTCCTCCTTTACTCTCTTGATTCTCTAGGTGCCAGAGTGGAGAGTTGAAGCTGTTACATCTTCCTCGGCAGAATATAAGTCAGGCAGCTATATATCGATTGCCCTGGATTGTTCAGTACAAAAATTGGGGGTTTGATCTCTCCTTCATTACCAGTCCACCTCAACCTGCCACTGCTTGGAGTTCTCCCAACTTCAGTTTCCTGGCTGTGACCCCCAGATTCTTCATTTGCCCCAGGGGCTGCTTCTGTGAAGGGAGAAGTTGTGGAGGGGAATTTCAGGGTGGCTCTGTAAAACAAGTAAGTATAAAAACTTGAAGTTTGTAGGAAAATAGGGTCTGTCACTTGCCCTCTCAGCCTCCACTGCTGAGCCTGCATATGTGTGTTTATTTAATATATAAATTAATATACTTAAAGAGAAGATGTATTTCATTCTACAAGATTGCCTTGTATACTCCAGCTTATGGAAGTTAACCTTCTTTAAATGAGAAAGTGAAATCCTGAACATCTAACTTATCTGCAGCATTTATTTTTAAAATAAATGCATGGTAGGGGGAGTATGAGAAAGAGACCAAAAGAGAACAAAAGAACTGATCATAGCAATGCCCTGCTTGGAGAGATTTATTGAAGGAACCGGCTCATGTGATTGTGGAGACTGGCAAGTCCAAACTCCACAGGGCAGGCTGGCAGGATAGAAACCCAGACAGGACTTCTATGTTAGAGCCTTGAGCCACAGAATTCCTTCTTCTCTTAGAACCTCAGTTTTTGTTTCAACTGATTGGATGAGGCCCACCCACATTGATCAAGGGTAATCCCTCTTTAAAGTCAACTGACTGTAAATATTAATCCTATTTACAAAATATCTTCAAAGCAACAGCTAGGCTAATTTTGACCAAACAACTGAGCACCACAGCCTAACCAGGCTGACCTAAAATTAACCACCAATGTCATTTCTCCCAATTATAAATGAGGAAACTGAGACTCTGGCTGGGATAAGTAACTTGCTCAAGGTGACACTATAACAATGAAGTAATATCAAACTTCAGCCTGTGTAAACTCAATTCTTACACTCTTAGTCACAAACTCTGGCTGCATTCTTAGACTAATTTCTAAATAAAACAGAGCAGAGTGCCTAAAGGTCTTCTGGTAAGAACCTAGTAAGTTCTCACCGGGCCAGAACCTGATAAGTTTTCATTCACGACCAAGGTTTTAAAATAGGGCAGCCAAAGGGCGTCTGGGTGGCTCAGTCGGTTAAGCGTCCGACTTCAGCTCAGGTCATGATCTCGCGGTCTGTGAGTTCGAGCCCCACGTCGGGCTCTGGGCTGATGGCTCAGAGCCTGGAGCCTGTTTCCGATTCTGTGTCTCCCTCTCTCTCTGCCCCTCCCCCGTTCGTGCTCTCCCCCGTTCGTGCTCTGTCTCTCTCTGTCTCAAAAATAAATAAAACGTTAAAAAAAAAAAATTTAAAATAAATAAAATAGGGCAGCTGAGATGGAGTAAACAAGGACTGAATTTACCCACCTGTCTGAAATAACTGAAAAGAACAACACTCAATGAAACAAGCATCTGAAAGACACTGGACCTCAAGCAGTAAAGGAGAGAGATCCTTGAGATGAGAAATAAACCAGGTGAGCCCTACAGTCGCCCAGCCCACAGCAGAGTTTCTAAGCAGTGGACGGAGAGGGGTAAGCCATGCAGATCCAGCCATCTCCCTGAGTTGAAGAGACACAGAGAGAGTCTGCGGAGGCCAAGGTGGCTAGATTTAGCAGGAGAGGAGAGAGCTATATGAAGGAAGAATGCCAGAAATATGAAGACGTTAATAAGAATATTAAGACCAATATACAAAAATCAGTTATTTCTATACACTACCAATGAACAATTAGCTATCGAAGTTCTTAAAAAATCCTTTTACAGAAGCATAAAAAATATAAAATATTTAGGGATACAACTGGCAAAACATGTATAAGATCTGTACACTTAAAATTACAAAATGTGGAGCTCCTGGGTGGCTCAGTTGGTTGAGCATCTGACTCTTGATTTTGGCTCAGGTCATGATCTCTCGGTTTGTGAGATTGAGCCCTGAGTCAGGCTTCATATTGACAGCATTGAGCCTGCTGGGGATTTTCTCTGTCTCTCCCTGCCCCTTCCCGACTCGCACTCTCTCTCTCTCAGAATAAATACATAAACTGAAAAAAAAAAAAAAAAAAAAAAGAAAGCAAACTACAAAACATTGCAGAGAAAAATGAGAGATCAAAATAAATGGAGTGATTGACCGATGTCCTGAATCAGATGACTCAATATAGCTAATATATCAAATTTCTCCTCAATTCATCAACAGAAAAAAAAAATGCATTCTCAGTCCAAATCCATTTTGTAGATTTTTTTTTGTAGAAAACGACAAGTTGATTGTAAAAATCATAGAGAAATCTGAAGGACCTAGAGAAACCAAAACAACTTTGGAAAATAGGGAGACTTTACATTACTTTACTTTGATATTTACTACAAAGCTTCAGTAATTAATAGGAAAAAAAAAAAGAAGGACAGGCCAGGATAGCCTCACATCTGTATAGTTAATTAATTTTTTGCACAGATGTAAAGATAACTCAAGGAAGAAAGTTTAATGTTTTCAACTAATGGCGATGAAAGTGTTGGCTAGCCTTATGCAAAAAAATAATTCTGGTCCAACCTTTGTACTATGGACAACAAGTAAGTCAAAATGGATCAGAAATCTAAATGTAAAACTAAAAGTATGATATTTCTAGAAGAAAGCATAAGAGAAAAATCTTTGCGGCCTTAGGCTAGGCAAAGATTTCTTACATTCAACACCAAAAAAAATAATACACACCTTAAAAAAATGAATTGGGCTGCATCAAAATTCAGAAATGCTCTTTAAATGGCACTCGTAAGAAAAAGAAAAGTTAAGCCACAGAGTAGGAGAAATGTTTATGCGTCACATATCTGATAAAGAACTGGTATCCACAATATGTTACCAATTCCCAAAACTCAGGAATAAGAAAACAAACATTTTTAAGTGAGCAAAGATTTGAACAAAGAAGATATACAGAGAGCAAAGAAACACATGAAAAAAATATTCAACATCATTGTTCATTAGGGAAATGCAGGTAAAACCACAATGAGCTATTAGAATGTCTAATTCTACATTAGAATTTAGACATTAGAATGTCTAATTTAGACATTAGAATGTCTAAAGTTAAAAAGATTGACCATATTAAGTGTGGGTCTGGACATTAAAGAAATGGAACTCTGACACATTGCTGGTGGGAATATGAAATGGTACAATTACTTGGGAAACAGTTTAGCACTTTTCATAGTTAAATAGTTAAACATGCACTTACCGTATTTCCCAGCCATTCCATGTCTAGATAATTACTCAGGTGAAATAAATGTCTACATCTATACAAAGACTTGTGTACAAATATTTATAGCAGCCTTATTTGTACTAGTGAGAGAGAGAGTGAGAGGGAAAGGAAAGAAGGAAGGAAGGAAGGAAGGAAGAAGGAAGGAAGAAGGAAGAAAGGAAGAAGGAAGGAAGGAAGGAGGAAGGAAGGAAGGTGGAAGGAAGGAAGGAAGGAAGAAGGAAGGAAGGAAGGAAGGAAGGTGGTAGGAAAGGCAGAAAGAAAGAAAAGAAAGAAACATAGAGAGAGAAGAGAGAAAGAGAAAGAAAGAGAGAAATAAAGAGAAAGAAAGAAAGAAAGAAAGAAAGAAAGAAAGAAAGAAAGAAAGAAAGAAAGACAGCAGAAGGCAGGAAGGCAGGAAGGAGGAAACAAAACAACACTGAAAACAACCCAGGTGTTCATCATGAAGTGAATGGATAAACAAATGTGGCATGTCCATACAGTGGAATACTACCTAGCAATGAAAAAGGAATGATGTATTGATACATGCTACAACATGAATAAAGTGCAAAATAAGTATGCAGGTGAAAGAAGTCAAACAAAAACCTGCACATGCTGTATGATTTGATTTACCTAAAACTCTAGAAAATGTAAAAATGTAAACTCATCTATAGTGACAAAAAGCAGATCAGTGTTTCCTTGAGATGAGAAGGTGTGAAGGAGTGATTATAGAGGGACAGAAAGAAAGCTTTGCGGGTGATCACTTTGTGGTGATGGCTTCATGGGTGTGCACATATTTCAACATTTATCAAACTGAACACTTTAAATACACTGAGCCTATTCATTCATTATATCTCAGTAGGGCTGTTGAGAAACAGGGCAGGTCTTGCTGAGGCAATGCAGTAATGAGCTCAAGGATTAGAGGAGGCAAGACGTGAGACAGCAAGACCACTCAGGAAGATGCTGAGAAATCCCAACCTCCTTATACCTAGAACCAGCCCTATAGGCACCAATTTCATATATAAAATATGTATATAAATAACTCTAATGTATATTTAAGAATTCAGGTCTATTAAGGTCTATACCTCATTTGTGGGAAAATAATAAATAATAATGAATAATAAGCAAGGCCTGTACTAGTACATTAAGAGCTTTTGTGCTACTTAAAAAAAAAGACCTCCTTGGCTCATGCTGCTCTACCACCCATCAGCCAGCTGCCTTTGTGCAGTGCACATTCTGCATAACCATCCACAGCTGTCCTGATCCCATAGATGAAACAGAATGCTATGACAGAAACAGAAAGAATCTTAGCTACATTAACCACATGACCTTTGGTGAGTCACCTGAAATTCTTCATACCTTAGTTTCTTCCTCTGGGATTCGTTCCCTGTGGGGTTGCCCTGTGGTAGAGATAAGGGTGATGATGAGGCCTTGCAAACAGACATGGCACCATCAACATGTTTTGACCAGGAGGTGAGAAAGTAAAAGGCTGTTCTGGGGTTCAGGTATTACATTCCTTCCTTCCTAATAATAGGAACACCCCAGGAATTGTTATTAATCTTTATTAAGATGTACGTTGTGTTACTGAACAGGGCTGTCTTGGCTCAAACTGCAAGAGACGTGCTACCCTCTAAAGCCTTTTCCCTTAAACTCCCACACCCAGTTCCCACTACCAGTCCCTTAGCTGACCAAGGCCTGCTGGAAATTTCCTCCAGTGAGGTTCACTTCCCCAAAGTCCCAGGTTAACCCACTCCTTTCTTCCATGTTTCCATCCCTTCAGTGTATAGATCGCATTTGGAAGGATCCTAAATGGATCCACACTCAGGGGGGTATATGTGACAAAGGCTAATACCCTTAACTTTTCTTTTTTCTTTCTTTTAATGTTTATTTATTTATTTATTTGAGAGAGAGAGAGAGAGTATGCGGGCAGGGGAGGGACAAAGAGAGAGGGAGAGTCACAGAATTCGAAGCGGGCTCCAGGCTCTGAGCTGTCAGCACAGAGCCTGACACGGGGCTCGAACTCGCGAACAGTGAGATTATGATCTGAGCCAAAGTCAGACACTTAACCAACTGAGCCACCCAGGAGCCCCTCCCTTAGCTTTTCTTTTCTTTTTTTTTCAACGTTTATTTATTTTTGAGACAGAGAGAGACAGAGCATGAACGGGGGAGGGGCAGAGAGAGAGGGAGACAGAATCGGAAACAGGCTCCAGGCTCTGAGCCATCAGCCCAGAGCCTGACGCGGGGCTCGAACTCCTGGACCGCGAGATCGTGACCTGGCTGAAGTCGGACGCTTAACCAACTGCGCCACCCAGGCGCCCCTTAGCTTTTCAAAAGACATTTGCATTTTAAAAGAAATGCTTATTTACTCCAAAGGATGGCTCTCTAATGGTGGAATCTGATACAAAATAGCTAGCTCTTTAAGTATGAGATTGAAAGGTGTCTCTCAAAACAAATCTCAATTTGGTTTCTCCAAATCCTTCCATGGTAAGCCATGTACACCAACTTTTCAACAGGACTTTCGAGCTTATCCTTTATATTTATACATGTATACATAAAAACTCTAGACTATATACACATATATGTATATATGTTTATATGTGTTATGTAAGTTTACATATATAAACATATATATACACATATATAAAAATATATGTGTGTGTGAATATATATATATATATATGTGCATATATATATATATACGAATTCTAGTGCAAACTCTCTACAGGAAGGAAAGAATGCAATAAAATGTGGGTTTTTTCTTTTCTTTAAAATTTTTTTAATGTTTTATTTATTTCTGAGAGAGAGAGAGAGTGAGCACAAGTAGGCAAGGGGCAGAGAAAGAGGGAGACACAGAATCTGAACCAGGCTCCAGGTTCTGAGCTATCAGCACAGAGCTCCCCGATGCGGGGCTCAAACTCACAAACCATGAGATCATGACCTGAGCTGAAGTTGTAACACTTAACCAACTGAGCCACCCAGGCACCCTTGGTTTTCTCTCTTCTAACATAGCAAACTGATGTATTGACCTAAGGCTTGGTACATAGTCATTTCGGATGCTGTGAATGCCTGAAGTTCAAGTTAATAGTTCCAGTGATTTAGCTCAATATACTTGTTAATGACCTAGAGGATGAAGTGAATGGCAGTGTGGAAAATGTGCTGATGATTTCGAGTGTTTAGGTTGGTAAGAGCTAAGAAGGGTTGTGAGGAACCTACGATGGATCTAATAACTTGGATGACTGAACAAACATGAAGACTGATAACGTTTTACAGGGAAGGGCAAAAGGTAATAGATACTGAAAAAAATAATGTCAGTTCTACATAATGTAAGCAGCTCGCACTGATGGACTTAGAATTTATGTTAGTCTCAAAGGGGAATTCTGCCATGGGAATTCAACTAATGAAAATATTTGGATAAAGTCATCCAATCTGCAATACCCACCCCCCAAAGCCAAAGAGTCTAAGTATGTACTCAGAAAACAGAGGGGTAAATACAGGAAAACATGAGGTGGACAGAGCTGGGTGCCTACCTAACACGCTTTCTCCTGTGGACTTTGTCCTGAGGTTTTGCCCTATTTACCCCCACCTCCACTCCATTCAGAGAAGGTGACTTTTCCCCAGCCCCAGAAAGTGAATTAAGATCTATCCAAACTCAGTCAGTTAAGCGTCTGACTTCAGCTCAGGTCATTATCTCTCAGTTCGTGGGTTAGGGCCCCACGTTGGGCTCTGTGCTGACAGCTCAGAGCCTGGAGCCTGCTTCAGATTCTGCATCTCCCTCTCTCTCTACCGCCCCCCCCCCCCACTTCTCTCAAAAATAAATAAACATTAAAAAAATTAAAAAAATATATCCATCTAAACCAGTAGTCCTCAAATGTGATCCTTAGCCAAGCAACAGGAGAACAACTGACAACTTAGAAATGCAGTTCATTAGGCTCCATCCCCAATATATTAAATCAGAAACTCAAGGGGTGGAACAGAGCAATCTGTATTTTTTTTAATGTTTATTTATTTTTGGGAGAGAGAGAGAGAGAGGGAGAGCAAGTGGGGGAGGGGCAGAGGGAGAGGGAGACACAGAATCTGAAGCAGGCTCCAGGTTCTGAGCTATCAGCATAGAGCCCCCCGATGTGGGGCTCAAACTCACAGACCCATGAGATCATGACCTGAGCCAAAGTCAGATCCTTAACCAAATGAGCCACCCAGGTGCCCCCAGCACTCTGTATTTTAACCAGGCCCCCAGGAGATTCTGATTTGTGCTAAAGTTTGAGTACCACTCGACTAAATCAATTGTGGTAATTCCATTCTCCTTTGCCAATGATTATATTAAGCATAAGAATTGACTCCCTTTAGGCCAATGAGATACAAGTGAAGTCTGCTGGGGATTCTAAGAAAGGTCTTTCTTTCTTCAAAGAAGATATTGCAGCATTTGGCCATACTTGTGTGAGCATGTGATGTCTGGAGCTGCAGCAGCCATCTTGTAGCTATGAGGAGGCACACCTGAGGACTGCAAAGCAAAAAGATGTCCTTGTGCCATCAAATTAACTAACCTCAGCACCACTCTTCCTATAGGATGTCTGGCTGGCTGTGTGAGTAAGTAAACTCCACTTTTGGTCACCTATACTATTCTTTTAAGTCATTTTTTTTTAATGTTTATTTTTGACAGAGAGAGAGAGACAGAGCATGAGTGGAGGAGGGACAGAGAGAGACAGAGACACAGAATCCGAAGCAGGTTCCAGGCTCTGAGCTGTCAGCGCAGAGCCTGACGCAGGGCTCCAACTCACGGACCGCGAGATCATGACCTGAGCTGAAGTCAGACGCTTAACCAACTGAGCCACCCAGGCACCCTGGTCATCCATACTATTCTTGCATCTGAAAGTATCCCCCCAAAGCACATCCCTTCCTTCTCCATTGTGGTACAGAGAAAGCAAACCTGAATAGGCAAATGTTCAGAAATAGTGAAACAAAAAAACGGAACACAGGTCTTCTTATCCCTTTCACCTGAGCACATGGGAGCTATATTCCCTAATCTTAAAGCAAATGTATTTTTGAGCCTCACTGTTCTTATGTACTGTGTTAATATAACAAATATGTACTCTTCTCACAATTATTTATAAAGAATATCTAGTAATAGAGCTCTGTACAAATGTAAAAAGAAAAAAAAAAACCCTCCTGCTAGGGTCAGCACATATTCCATCCAGCTCAGGGCTCTGTGTGACTAAAGAACATGTTGGGAAGAAAATTCAAAGGTGTGTAGTTCCTGAGCTTGACCTTGGAAAGCTCAAGTTGCACCCAATGCACTTTCATTTTCCCTCAAAACCCAGTATGAGCTGACCACTTATGAATCTACCCAACTCTTAATATTGCCCTTCATTATGGGTTAAGAGATCACACAGTAGAGGCAAACCTCATCTCTATTATCACTTTCATAAGAAAGAAAACGCCAAGACAGATGAACGGCTGGTGGTCTGCACAGAGTGCCAGCAAAAAGTATTCCTCGCTGACTGTGTCTTGACATCACACGATATCACACATTGCAGGGCAACGTGCATTGCTTGGGCCCGTGCACAAAGTCACACGAAAGAGGGCAGGGAATAGGATGATTAGCCAAATAAATGCATCCTTTACTGGCACCGTCTCAGCTTTAGACAAACTTTTTACAATTAAGCCCCTCAAATGACGAACAGTAAGAACAGATGGGTTTGTCATCATGCCCTATAGATCCGGAAACCTGGGCTTTACAGGACTGACAGCAGGAATTGTTCCAAAATCAACTGTCCTCCGCTGAGAATTCCCTGTTAGCTGTCAAAGAAGGCTGGCTCCACTGAATTCAGCCCTCAGAGTGCAAAGGGGGAGAAAAGATGTCTCAGAGACAAAAACCTTCCGCTGAACTCAGAGCCATTAAAGAAGCCAGCAGCATCTGGATCCCAGATGTTCCAAGTGGGTCTCCCTCTGAGAAGTGGCTGTCCTAGTCGTCCCCGGAGCTCAGAGCAGGTCAAGAGAGAAGGTACCCATGCATCCAGCTAGGAAGGTGGAAGGGCCTGCTCCTGGGTGCAGACCAGAGGCAATGCTTCTTTTTTCTAGGCTGGAGCCTTCAGTTCAAGGTTCCTGTGTTTCCATTCCCTCCCCTTGGGTGAGACTATTCCTGTCTTAGGGTAGAATGCAGATGACATAGTAGAAGTGATGGGAAGAGGCATCCGATCACATGGCTTTTAAAGTCCCTGTGACACACACAGTGCCCTGTACTCTTCAAACCCAGGCCACTTTGCAGTGAGGCGGGGCCATAGGACTGAGTTCTGGCCAATGGAGTGTGGGCGGAAGTGACGCGCTCACTTCCGGGCTTGGCCCACAAAAACCCACCTCGGCTTTGATCCACAATTTCCCTCTCCTATTTACTAGTCAAGCGGACAGGATCTAGCAGACAGCCCCAAAGCGCTAGTTGATGGCGGGGCCAAGAGATGGAGGAGGCACCTGTCCTGCCAAGTAGGAATAGTCACATCAGATTTCGCCCGCATAGAATATATAACTCTTTCTGGACCAAACCACTCTGGAGTTTGTTGCAACAGCAAGCTTTCCTTACGCTACCTAATACAGGTTCTGTGTAGATCCTGGATAAAACAACTGAGTGGGTAACAGAGCCTGGGATGGGGATGGTAAATGCTTTGGGAGAGGTGACTTACCACGCCCGGCTAGTAATACATCTGTTCGCTTAATGATCCCCCCCTTATCAATGCTTTCACGCTCCGGGAGGTCATCTGGTTGTCTCTCACCTCCAGCTGGCTGTCAGTGTCTATACAGATAGCCGAAGAGGCAGCTTAAAGAGACCTTGGGGATTTCAGGGCCTGAAAGAAATTAGCCCAGGCCAGTCGCCCCCAAGTACGTTTTTCTTTTTTTAGAAGACAATAGTTGTAACGGGACCCCCACCACCTCTGGCAGCCTGCATGGTCGCTGCCCCTGAATTGATCCGTAGTTGATTGTTGACAAGTGTAGTGAGGGTTGGTGACTGTATACCAGGTGAATATCAGTTTTCATTAACCTGCAAGATTTTTTTTATATAATGTATTTAATGTGAAGCGAATGCTATAGAATTCTTGTTCCAGATTGCAACCAGTTTAGGTAAATATTTTCATGTAAAAATATTCTGCCATTTTTATGCATGGATAACCTGATCTGAATGAATTCCTTTCTGATGCTCGCATATTACTTCGATTTTTTTGGTATTTTGTGGCAAACTATGGATAGCACAACTTTACCATTTTGATACCTTTTAAGTGTGCGATTTGGTGACATTAATAACATTCACAATGTTGTGCAACCATCATCACTATTTCCAAAATGTTTTCATCATCTCAAATGGATGATTTAAGTAATTAATTCCCCATTAAGCATTAAGCAGTAATTCCTCATGCCCCCTTCCCCCAGTAAACTCTAATCTGTCCTCTGCCTCACTACATTCTAGATATATTGTGTAAGTGGAATTGCACGATATTTGTCCTCCCGTCCAGCTTATTTCACTTAGCATAATGTTTTCAGAGTCTATCCGTGTTGCAGCGAGTGCCAGAACGTCACCCCTTTCCGTGGCTGCATAACCATGTGCTGTATGCACACACCACATTTTGTTTATCCCTTCATCTGCTGACGGACCCTGGGTTCCTTCCATCTTTGAGATCTTGCGAATAATGCTGTGATGCACAAGTATCTGTTTGAGTTTTTCCTTTCAATTCCTTTGGGTATGTACCTAGGGGTGGAATGTCTGGGTCACATGGTAACTCTATGTTTAGCTTTTCGAGAAACTGCCAAATTGCTTTCCATAGCGAACCCGCAAGATTTTTTAAAACCCGGAGTAAAGAAAAAATGTAGAAGCAGGCTTGTGTTATGTCATGGGAATGCCTGAGTGGTTGGAGGACCGGGTAGATCTGGAGACCTCATTAATACAGGGTACGTCTCCCAGTCCCTAGACCTTTCTCCTGAGCAGTCTCGCTAAAGGACTCCTGCTCGAATGACTCTTAGATCCACAGGTGAATTGGCCGTGAAGCTAAGAAAGCTAACAAAGCTTCAAAGCCACTCGCTTGCACCAACTCCTTGGAAGGCCCTGGGAAGGGCCCTTACATCATGGTCATTTTTTCTAATTTGTGAAAGTAAGGCATTTTAACTAAAACCTGCAACTTCCATTCTACATCCCTTCCCTTGTGTTGGGTGGCATTGGAGGGCCCATGAGCATTCTGGGGATCTGGCTAGGGGGAAGTTGAGTTGGGGATACGTTTAATATTGGTTTAGAGGGTTCTATTTATGTTGATTGTGGTTTCTTTTGCACATAGCTAACTTACTACTAGTCACCCCAGTATGGAAATCTTTCTGGGAATATTCCTACCCCCCCACGGTGGAAACTCAGCAACATGATGACCCAGAGGACATATGAAAGGGTCCTGTGCTCCCTAGCAGAAGAAAAAAGGTTTGAAATGTACAGAGCCAGAAACTAGTCTGTGGTACATTCTTTTTAAAAATTTTTTAAAATGTTTAATTAATTTTGAAGGGGCGGGGAGAGACAGAGAGAGAGGGAGACACAGAATCCAAAGCAGGCTCCAGGCTCCGAGCTGCCGGCACAGAGCCCGACGCGGGGCTCGAACTCACAAAACCGTGAGATCGGGACCTGAGCTGAAGCCGGACGCTTAACCGACTGAGCCACCCAGGCGCCCCTGTGGTAAACTCTTTCAAACATCAAATGTGTAAAATTGCAAGTGGAAATTTTGCTTTTCATCAATGCCGAACCAACATGAAGGCCTCTTCTGTTAGGATTTATATTCGATAACGCAGCATATACAATTATGAGAGCCCGAGTCATTTTGTTCCTTTTTAACAAAAATTTCACCAAATAGAAATGATCAAAATCCCTGTAGTTACAGGGAGACCATCATGGTGCTATACACAGGGAGGGAATATGTTTCTAACGATTCGTATGTGGGAGAGACTTGAAAGAGGTTTTTCCAAGTGTGATGACAATCCAAAAAAAGGGGAATTGTATCAGCAGTAATGGTTGAGAAGATGAAAGGAAGTTTTCTAACCTATCAATTATGAAAACCACATTGCGATCAACGATGCTGGAAGAAACCACTGAATTCTCTTTCTCTCCTCTCTGTAGAAAATGTCACAAAATTGTTGTTTTATGAAGAGGTGTTGGAAAAGTATACAGACCGCAAAAATTTGTGGGGGAGGGGAGGGAAGTGTCATAGAGTGGCACCGGAGAGCTCACAAAAATCCGTTACCGCCTGGATCCTGGACCGCTCGTGGCATTTGTCAGGCTTTTTCACGAGGTGGACTTGTGCTTTCTCGTTCGGAATAAGAGTTCACTGTCCTAAAAAATTTGGTATTTGTAACTTGGGATTCCTTTTTCTTAGAAAATAATCTTTTCGGGGCGCCTGGGTGGCGCAGTCGGTTAGGTGTCCGACTTCAGCCAGGTCACGATCTCGCGGTCCGTGAGTTCGAGCTCCACGTCAGGCTCTGGGCTGATGGCTCAGAGCCTGGAGCCTGTTTCCGATTCTGTGTCTCCCTCTCTCTCTGCTCCTCCCCCGTTCATGCTCTGTCTGTCTCTCTCTCTGTCCCAAAAATAAATAAAACGTTGAAAAAAAAAATTAAAAAAAAAAAAGAAAATAATCTTTTCAAGATTGTCTAAGCTACAGTCCCCACAAGACTTGGACCTGTCTCTGCCCCACAAGACATCATGTTTTGCTCCCAGTGACTCACCTCCATTCAAAGCCAGTGTCTTTTCTGTGCTTCTCAGGCAGGTCAGGGTCCCTGTCCTAAGAACATTGCTGGGCACCACATAAACATTCAGTAACCTCCATTCCTCTTACTCCCCTCATTCCGCATTGAACCAGCCCAGTGCTTCCTGCTTCTGAAGCCCCTTCCCCTCCCTGCTGCACTCGCATCCCTGCCCTCACCCCTGCCCCCTGTGAGTTCCTGCCGCTTACTTTTCTTTAGCAGCCTTCCATGCTGGGCTAAATATTGGCCCCAGAGATATCTAGATCCTAATCCCTGGAACTGTGAGTGTGACCTTCTGAGGCAAAGCAGGGTTTTGCAATGAGGTTAAATTAAAGATCTCGGGATGGGAGGTTAACCTGGATTGTCCCAGGGGGGCCTTAAGTGTTCTGACAAGAGAGGGGAGAGAGAGATGTGACATACACAGAAGAGGAGAGGGGAGGTGACCACAGAGGCAGATATTGACATGATGCTACCTTGAGCCAAGGAATGCCAGCAGCCACCAGAAGATGAAAGAGGCAGGGAAACGTGCTCTTCTAGATAGAGCCTCTGGAGGGACGCCTTGGCTTGAGCCCAGTGAAACTGATTTTGGACTTGTGGCCTCCAGAGCTGTGAGAGAAGAGATGTGTGTTGTGTTAAGCCACCTAGTTTATGACCAGTTGTTACAGTAGCTGCAGGAAATGACTACACCTCCGAACCCAAAGTCCATTCTAAAAGAACCAACTTCCCCCATTCCCATCACTTCTGGTCCCAATATTCTGGTCACAAGACCCCCTTTCATGAAGACCCTCCACCCAATTCGTCTTGCCTCCTTCCCCACATTCTTTCACCCACAGGGACTTGAAGGCCCTCTGTGAAAGTCCATGTACCCGTTGACTCACGCCCTTTGGCCAGCCCAGTGGCCAAGACATCCTTGAAATGGTTCCCTAACGGGTGAGGAGGCAAAGCCTCTCTTCCTTTGGTGCATTCCTCTGATTTGACTCTATCCCTTTCCTATGGAGTCTCTCCTACAGGGGCTGGGTACTTCCTCAATCACTTCCGACAAACAAAACAAAAAAACCTCTTAAAACCTCCTCCTCTACAAATCTTACCTTCCTGGGGAAGAATAGGTTGTACCTGCTCCTGCCTCATTTTCCCACCTTGTCTTTCCCCAGTTGGGGATGGGGGAGATGTTGATTATTATTCTGTAACCCATTAGAAGGAAAAACTCCTGGC
Source organism: Leopardus geoffroyi (assembly GCF_018350155.1). NCBI lineage: Eukaryota > Metazoa > Chordata > Mammalia > Carnivora > Felidae > Leopardus > Leopardus geoffroyi. The sequence goes on along the minus strand of NC_059341.1, from coordinate 28,273,825 downwards.
TTTTGAGTCAAGTAAGTTTTCCAAATATCTACTGAATGTGTGCGGGGAGTCAGGCTAAGTACCCCAGATAGCTAAGACATGGTTCCTGTTCTTGGGAGCTTGGAGACTCAGCTGGGGTGGGAGGGGAAGCAAGAATATGTGCACATTAATATTTACAATAAAAGTCAGACGTGCAAAGTGCCCTGACAAAGTGTGATGGGGAGAGCAAAGCAGGGACACATCACGTTGAAACGGAAGTCAGGAAAGCGTCTGTAAGTAGGGCCCACTTGAGATGAGGTAAATTTTCCCGAGCATAGTAGACTAGCATAAGTCAGGGCACTAAGGCAGGAAAGCCCGGACCTCAAGGAAAATGAAACTGGACAAGAAATTTGGGCCCATATTTTAGAGTGGGGGGGATCAGCAAACATTTTCTCTAAAGGGCCAAGTAGTGTTTTAGGTTTGGCTAGCCATGTGGTGTCTGTCACAGTGCTTCAGCTCTGCCATTGCAGCGTAACTGCAGCCATAAACACTATGTAAACAAATGGGTATGGCTGTGTTCCAATAAAACTTTATTTACATAAACAGGCAGTGAGCCAGAACGCCCAGCTAAGGAAGCTGTGGGCCTCAAGGAGCCATTGAAGGTCTGTGAGCAGGAGGATAACATTACAACACCACCAAAGCTGTGCATTTGGAAAAGTAATCTGGCCAGGGGGGTAATGCCAGGATTGGAGGAAGTGGAATAGAGTGTGGACATGAACCGCCAGGAGGCTGGTCCAGCGTTTGGGGTCAGAGGCCGGAGTTAGGGTACTGAGAGCAGAAAGAAGGTCAGACGTAGAGGGCACGGCTACTCAGTGGGCGGGAGAGACGGAGAGAGCCCAATTAAAAGTGGCCCCCGATTTGGAGCGGGCGCAACTGGGAGTTAGAGCCACTTACTGAGGGGGACTTGGGGTTTGAATGCACCACCGGGTGGTCTGTGCCCTCCGCGGACAAGTCCACGGACAGGAGTGGGTGGGCAGCTGGTGGTAGGCGACTGGGCCTCCTGGGAACACGCCCGAGCCCACGTGGGGCAGGCGGCACCCCACCCTCCCTGGGGCCAGCTGGGCTCCCAGCAAACGAGGCCCAGGATCCCCGCGCTGCTAGACATCTCGGAGGACAGCCAACGCAGAGCAAAACCAGTCCCGCCAGGGGCGGGTTGAGGCCGTGCCAAGTGACCATGGAAGCTGCGTGTGTGGGCCAAATTGCTTTCTAATTACATTGCGCTCCAGACAAGACAAAATTGTGCCTCTTGAAAAGCAAGTACGCGGAGTCCGGGTAAGCCTAGGGGAGGTCAGGCCTGGTGGAAATCCGGGGCAGCGAGTCGTGTTGCAGAATTCATTACCATCCTGCCGCCCTCGGCAGGAAGAGCAGGGACGGGAGGCTGGGGGACGGACTCTGCGTGCGGCTCAGTGGAAGTCAGGGACACGTCCTGAAGAGTCCCGCACATTTAAATGGAGTAGGTGATTCTGAAAGAAAATGTGCCATTTCACCCCCAACATCTCATCATTTCTCCCTGGAACTTAATATAATGCCTTCCTGGAAAAATCATATTAACAATTTTTTTTTTTTTTTTTTTTTTTTTTTTGCCTGTGTCCTGTAGCAAACATTCTCCCCGCTGCTCTGCATGCTGAGACAATTTAGTCGAAAAGGAGCCACCTTAGAATTTGCCACATTTGTGTTTGACAAAGAGGCAGTTTACCCACCAGTTACACACTTTCTTGCTGAGATGCAAATGTTGTTGGGCAGATACTGGAAACGCTGTTTTGATATTTGATGCACTTTCTGGGGAATTTATGTTAGAAACAGAGCAACCGAGGGAAATATGCTGACTTCAAAACATAAATACAAAGCTACCACTTGGGGTTATTTATTTCCCAGGCAATCAATCAGGAAATGTTAAGAAACACGTTCAGAATGGTTTCAAACGTGATTCCAGTCAATTGAGGCATCTCTCCATTTACTTTTCATGTGTTGTATGATTTTTCTTAAAAGATAAAAGAGTAAAAGAAGACACTCTTGGACTTGGATTGTAATTGTGGATTTAAGTCTGCCAGTTCTTTAAAGGGAGGAAGTAGCTTCAATTCGGTGAGGCAATCACTGATGTGAAACCAGACAGCACTCATCATATGAGTATGTATGCACAATCATTTGTTAAGTAATTACTTATTTTTCATTGAAGCAGAGTGGACACACGCGGTTGCATGAGTTTCAGAGGAACAATGCGGTGATTTGAACATCTCTCTGCGTCATGCTACGCTCACCACAAACATAGCTGCCATCTGCCACCTGCACCATGCTATCATGGCCATTGACTTTATTCCCCGCGCTGCAATACATGCGACGTTTTGAATACGACTGGTGATTCCAGGACTTTCTGGCAAAAATGGTTAAGAAATGATTATAAGTAAAAGTTAGACGTGGGTCCTCCCTGTGCCCTTCCCACTGGTGCCATCGAAGCACAGACTGGTGAAAGAGCTTGCCTAGTTAAGTCAGGCAAGGACAGTAAGTATCATGGGGAAGGGGATGAGGGAGGGGGTTAGACTGGTCTTCTTGCGGCGCTCCTTCTCCTAAGAAGTTCCTCTTCCTGGATGGACTGTGTTAAGGTTAGTTCAGCCTTTTGTAAAACCTGCTGGAATGGCCCAAATATTTGAGTCCATTTTAATATCAGTTCTCCCCATTTGGAGACCCGCATTGGCCATGGGCCTATGGATTCCTGCCTGCCCTTGATGACACATCATGAGCCAAGGCTTGGAAACCAGAGCACTGTGTCCCTGTGCTACAACCAGGTGAGTAAGAATTGGACCTCAGACCAAGTCAGCCACTTCCCATGCTGCTGGGGGTGGGGGGGTGGGGGGAGTGTCAGTGTAGTTCAGGGTGAATTGAACAAAGCCCATCTTCATGTGCTATTGGCCTTGGCATCCAAGAGAAAGGCAGCTTTCCTCCTCTGGAAAGGCCTAGCACACAGGCCTGCTCGCTGATGACAGGAGAATCTTCAACTGACAGACAGGCAGGCTGTGGGATCAGTGAGATTGGCTTCATCTTCTCCTTTGTCCCTTCTCATGCACCTCCAGATGCCCTCTTCCTTTTTCAGGGTCCTAAGGACCGTTTGCTCCCAACCATCCTTCTGTCCCCTCTACTGATGGCCTAAAAAGCTGACCCTCATGTAAGAATCTGTATGAGTCCTTGAAATCTTAGTGGGAAATTTTCAGCGAGCATCTTCTGCTGTCATATTGGCATAGAGTCTTTAGCTCAGATGGTAGAATTAAGGATTTAGTTTCCTGTTCAAGGATTTCAGGCAGCAAACTGGCATAGGGGGACATATGAGGAACATCGCTTCATGCAGATGGAAACTCAAGTTTGGCCTCACTGTATCCACACCCTGGGCACACATAACAGGCAATATTTAGAGGCACAAGATAGAAATAGGCAGATTCTAGAGTGTCTGGGTGGCTCAGTCAGTTAAGCCTCTGACTCTCGATCTCAGCCCAGGTCTCGATCTCAGGGTTGTGAGTTCACGCCCTGCATTGGGCTCCATAATGGTTGTGAAGCCTACTTAGAGAGAGAGAGAGAGAGAGAATTAGGCTGATTTTTAGAAAAGACATTTGTATGTGAACAGTTCAACTGTGCTAATTTGGGTAAATCACATGGTTTGGACCACAGTACATGACCTTCAGAAACAGAAGACAGGCAGAGATAATTCCAAGGTCACCCTCAACAGATATGAGGTTATCTATCTCATTGTGGATCACAGACATCTCCAATAAACTGCACGATTTCCCTCTCTAGCCAGTTCAGGTTTAGCCTAAGGAAAGCCCTAGCCTCAATCGACATAGCTCTTGTGACTGTGGCCTGAGAAAGGAAATGACCCGCTGTGAGGAGAAGTTTCCCTGGTGACATCCATCCAGCTGGCCACGGTTGGGGCTCATCTGGGGCCCACACATACAGGATATCAGAGTGTGCCAAGATCAGCAGAGATAAGCCCTTTGTACAGAATTCCTCCATCCTGAGAAGCAAGGAGGCAGGACTGAGTGACAGATCTGAGCAGCCTGGGCTTCTAACATCTTTGGCCCATGGAACCAAACTATACTCTGGGAGCAGCCTGGTTAAAGAGACAAGAAGAGACAAGTCAAGGTGCAAAACTTTGGGAACCTTTGCAAAACAGACTGCAGCAGGCTGTTTCAGCTGCGCTGGAAGGCCAAAGCATCCTACGGATAAGCTCCAAGTGGTTCTGATGCAGGAGACTTGCCCGGGCCAGAGAGTTCTACTGTGATCTATGAGTGACAGTTTTTATCTGTTTAGCCCCACACACTCCAGGGAATTATCTTTATTCTCTTCTAATTGGTCTTGATGTCAAACTTAGGGACATAATGAATTTAGAAAAAGCAGCTCTGAAGGGAAAGAAGAAAACCAACTTGTAGTTTGGCATTTGATGAACTACCTGCCCTAATTGGATACAGGGCTCTGGATCCGGCCTTGCCTGATCTTCCCACAATAGCCATGCAGTGGGGAGGGAGAAATTCCCGTCTGATATCCATGTGGGCTCCCCCTGCCAAACAGACGGTGAAGACTGAACCTTAGAAAGGTGACTCTCCACTTGGCATCTCAAACCGTCCCCTTCTTGATTAGCTTCGAGAAACACATGATCTTCCCACCTTTGGAAGGAGAGATATCTGACAGAGGCGGGTAAGTGTGGGAAGTGTCCTGCCTCTTTAAAGAACTGGCCATTGCGTTCTGTTTGTTCTTACAGAGTAAGCTCTCAGCGGGCAGAGCTTGCGGACCAGCCCCAACCAAGTCTGCTGTCAGAGGGACTCTCCTCTGACTCTTTCTACAAGCTGAATGGCCTGCTTTTCATATTCTGTCTCCACAATGGTGCCCTGGGCCATTTTTTTTTTTTTTTTTTGTATATAAGACTCTCCTGGGTGTTCATTAAACCACAACCACAACAGCAACAGCAACAACAACAAACAACAACCCCACCTTGCCTTCAGTTAGTGCTTTGCTATACAAAACAAGGACTAAGAAAGTTGGAGGAGGACTGAGAAAGTTGGATGGTGCTCGAACTTTCACAACAGATGTTTCTTCATTGACTTTCCCCCAGGAGGAGAGTAAATGCAAGTTGTTCATCTGAGCGATTTCCATCCCTTTTGGACGGCCCCTATTCCTCCTGCTGTGAAACGTGCACACTCCTCAACTAAATTGTATGGGATGGTTCCGAAAGGGGAAAACCTAGTTTGCATACTTCAAATTAGAGGTCTGCATGAAAGTACACGGGAATCAGAGACTCACACAGCCCCAGTCACAACGGCCTCCGGCCCTTAGGGAGGGCCATGCTTGAGGCTTAGCGGTTCTGACACCCCAAAGAAGTGGAAGGAGATCTACAGGCACTTGTAAAAATGTATAGATCATTATAAAATGTTCTGAAATTTTAAGCTGAGCATCTTCCTTCTGCAAGTGTACTAGGGGTCAAAACTTTAAAGTCTCCATCTGCACCACGCAGGCCATGCTCAGACCAGCCAAGGGTATCAAGAAAGGGGGAGGAATCCTAATTAGGTTTTCTTTTCCTCAGCATTGAACCACCTTCTGTAGCTGAATTGCTGGCACTCACTTCCTCAGCAAGGTCGGTTTCCGTGGAACTCCAAGGCAAGCAGAAAACTCCGGAAACTGAAACCATGAAACCTACAGAGTTCCCAGAGGGAACTGGACCACCCGGAACCTTTCTAAAACCAGTGGTCACTGACCAAATTACGAGTCAGGAAAATGGTCTTTGGTGAGTGAGCATTTCTGAGGTCTCAGAACGTTTTCATTTGACTGGGAACATTTGCGCTCAAGGTTTTGGTTTTGCATCCGCATTGGAAAAAACATGCGGTGTCATTTTCTCCTCAGGAGAACAGAGCCAAAGGACAATGACTGTCCCGAGTGCTTCAGGGCCATGTTATTACTCCTTACCCTTCATGTTCTCTGGTGACTGTTACTCCTTACTGGACAGGACAGCCAGGTTGCAAATGTTTACCCCTGTGTGGACCCTCCAGCAGCTCAATCGCACAGACTTTTGCTGACAGGGATTTTCGATTTAGCTGTAAAGTTTCACTGTTTTTCTCAAGTGGATAAAAAGTCCTGACTTCCTTTGTTTCTAATTAAAGACATATGGGCAGAAGATGACCAGCTCCCTCATTTTAACTCCGTGTAAAAGAGTGTGGCTCCGTGGCATCCCAATTTGCCTGTCACCAGTTTGCCGGGCCGTTTTAAACAGGTCACCTGATCTGTCTGCAAGCAGGGAGGAACATACACCTCGTTGATTGGTGTCCTGTGCTATTTCACTGTTTGGTGCTATCAAGTGGTAATAAAAATGCTTTAGAAGCAACGCTGTGGGTTGTCAAAATGCCCATCCATCACCGTAAGCAAATTTATTCCATAACACTTCAGGTCTTTAGAAGTAAATTGAGTAACTGCAAAAAGTGTCTTTGAAATAAAAGGGAGAAGGATCAAGTAATGGCCTGATCCAAACGGTGAGTTAACTACCTTCTGGGAGTGGAGGTTTTTCCTACTTGGGAGGCTTTAGCTCTGCGAATGCAACAGTGCCGGGAGAAACACGTTTCTATGATACCAAAAGGCAAGCTACTAGTTATATTGGGTATTTTGTGCCTTGACAACAACAACAACAACAAATGTATATGTGTGTGTGTGTGTGTGTGTGTGTGTTGAAAGAAGTCATAGTTCTTGTGCAGCAGTTACCATCCTGTGCCAGGCTAATCTTTCCAAATGAGTCACTGTTCAGCTAATAAAAGGTGTTTTCAGATCTATCGGTGGCAAATGATAATCACTGGAGGAGAAGGAGCATGTATTGAGCACTTACTGTATGCCAGACACTGTGCCAAGTGCTTGTACGTCAGCTCATTAAATCCACACAAACTCATGGAATGGAAACTCACTTCCTCCATGTTAGAGAAGAAGAAACTGAGTTGCAAAGAACTTAGACAACTGCCCAAAGTCACATTGCCTGGAGGAGGCAGAACTAGAATGTGAACCTGGGCAGTGTGGCTTCAGGTGACAGTCTTAACCATATGCTACCCTGCCTCCAGGCTTCCTGTGCTAGTCTGATGGAGGAGCCCTGCCCATTTAGAATTCTGATTTACTGGCCATTCATTGACCTGGAATCCAGTAGTCACTCAGGAAATACTAATGCCCTCATGCATCCTTTCTTGTGTCAATCCTATCTTACAGACATAAAGGAGGATATATTTTCTTTTTTTAAATGTTTACTTATTTATTTTTAGAGAGAGAGAGAGCAGGGGAAGGAAGAGAGAGAGAGAGAGAGAGAGAGAGAGAGAATCTCAAGCAGGCTCCACACTGCCGATGCAGAGCGTGACACAGGGATCGAACTCACAAATCATGAGATCATGACCTGAGAGGAAATCGAGAGTCAGACACTTAACTGACTGAGCCGCCCAGGCACCCCGGGAAAATATGTTTTCAAGAAAGACTCTTCTGAGAGTCAGGAAAGAGTTAGGGAGCAGCCTCTTTGAGAGGATCTTTTTTTTCCCCCTAAATTGCAGGAGGATTTAAATGGGTAGAAGTTTGTCAATTACATCTCAAAAAAGCTAGGAGAAAAAAGAAAATAAAGTGCATTGCTTAAGGTAAATTTAAAAAATAAAAATAAAAAGGTAAAGGGTAGAGCCTTTCAATATCTCTAAATGTGCCAGTCCCAAAATGTTGATGATAGCTGCGTTAGATATTTTGGTCACGATCTTTGTCAGAGTCTAAAAAAAATAGTCATCCCCCTCAGTGTGACTCACCAGAAATGTGCTCAAACTTTCTCATGTTTAATACACATGGAAAACAGTGCATCCACCTGCTAATGGAAGCCCACTAAAGTGGTTCCCTGGGGATCTACTGGTGACAGTGATGTTACATCTTCCTGGGCGTGTTTTTTTTTTTCCTATTTTCTTCTGGAACGACGTCGAAAACGAAGAGGAAGTATTTTTTCTGTCCTAGAACATGTTGAATCGGGATTGAAACCTATCACATTCCCAACCCCTCGGACCCAAGTCCCCTGAAAGGAAACTGTCCCAACCTTCAGCAGACAGGTTGGCATGAAGGGTCAGAAAAGGGACTCATGCTATAGTCACACATCCTGATTCAGCCGGGTTCTTTGCGAGTCACCCCTGATAAGTTGTTGCTCAGAGTTTTGTCCCTCATTCATGACCATAAACGTGAGGCACATCTGGCCTTATCAGGACAAATATCATGTTTTTCATGGTTTTGCTGGTGGCTACACATACTCAGAAGACCTTGAAAACCATGAGCTGGCCACCCACATAAGAACTATCCCAAATCCCAGTTTCCACAAGGGACTAAAGCAAAGAGATTTGGGGGGGGGGGGCTTTGTGCATTTGTGCTTGTGTGTGTGTGTGTGTGTGTGTGTGTGTGTTTAAACTGACTAGCACCATTCAGAGAGTCCTTAGGAGGATTTCTGCTCTGAGCTCTGGCTCTCCAGACAGCACAGCCCCACCACCACATCCTGCCTCTCCACTTCCTCCTCCCCTTTCCCAGCTCCAGAAGCCAAGATGGGAAGTCTCTCACGACCCTGTGGCTTGGCCAGGAGGAAGCCTGAACTTGATACAGCTGGCTTTCCTGGGGCCTGGTAAGAGCATTTATCCCTGAGTCTGTGCTTCTTTGCTCACCTATTTTTAGCCCTGGGCTGCAGAGCTTCCTGAGGCCTCCGCCATCAGTCTCTGTCGCGGCTGGGCCATGCCAGGGATGGGACCCAGGTGCTGCCAGGACTGCCGCGCACCTGAACAGGGACCCGGGCAGCAGTTAAATGTGGTTTGCTTTAACGTCAAAAGGAAGAGAAATAAACACCCTAAACCAACTCCCTCCCTGTCTCCCAAGAACAACGGTTGGAGTTTTCTATTTTAGCAGTAAGCCATGAGGGTGGCTGGACACATGTGAACTGGAAATCTGGTCCCATTAATCTGGCAGGCAGAATGGCAAGAATGTCCTGATCAGGACCAGCCCAAAGCACTCCTCTCCAGCTGCCCTCTTACCGCGTACTCCCTGTCATGGGGGCATGCCCTCTCCAGACCACACCATTCCCCGGTCCCTTGGCACCTGTTGCCTCTGCAGAACCGTCCTTGATGACCTGCTCTGTGTCCTTCAAGATCCGGGCCAAATGCTACTAAAGCCTTCATCACCTTGGGACAATTGATGCATAGCTGTCACCCTCACCTGACTGAGCAACGCCATGGACAGAGACTGTGTCTGTTTGCTTACACATCGAGTGTGCAAGATGGCGGGTGTGAGCAGTGGGGTGGGGGACATGACAGGGATGCATGGGAGATGGAACAGGAGGTGTAGTTTGGGGCCAGGTGGTCCCACATTAACAGGGCTTTGCTAAAAGCTGAATGAACAAACACATGACACACAACAAAAAGTTAAAGTCAAGATACAGTAAAGAGCCACAACTAGGAAAAATAAAACTAGCAAATTCATGTTCTTGGTTTTGTCGGTACTTATAAAGCTCATTAGTTTAAGTGAGGTGTTATGAATTGACTCTATCAGTTCAAGAGATTTAGGGCGCCTGAACCAGGGTGGGTTGGGCCAAATGTTCCACGTGCAAAATTTTTTTTTTAAATTTTTTTTTTCAACGTTTATTTATTTTTGGGACAGAGAGAGACAGAGCATGAACGGGGGAGGGGCAGAGAGAGAGGGAGACACAGAATCGGAAACAGGCTCCAGGCTCTGAGCCATCAGCCCAGAGCCCAACGCGGGGCTCGAACTCACGGACCGCGAGATCGTGACCTGGCTGAAGTCGGACGCTCAACCGACTGTGCCACCCAGGCACCCCTCCACGTGCAAAATTTAAACGTAATTACAGTGCGTGTAATATACTGTCTCCGACCTGTCCCCAATGTCAGCCTCACCAGGCAGAATATCATATCCATATCAGATCAGACATGACAACAGAGATTAAGACAAACCAGAATTCACCAGCTGGCAATGGCCTTTGCTTGATAAACTCTATTGCCCATCACTCAAAGACGGTATTTTTGCGATGTCTGTGGCTGTCTATGGGTCACCAGAGCTTAGTCCTGCTTAGTCCTGGATAGACAGAGCGGGAGGGGCCTGGGCTGGGAGCAGGGGGAAGAAGGCAGCCGGGGAGGAGAGGAAGCCTCTCCTCTGCAGTGGCAGGTGGGGCTGTGTCCTTTCTGAGGCCCGCTTTCCGGTCAGGCCTCTATCTGTCCTCTCACACCCCTCCCACACCTGTGGGCACTTGATAAAAAGAATGTGTCCCCTCCCACCCCACCCACATTTGAGCTGTCCCTGTAGCCAGAGCCCGCTTTTTCTTGGGGGGTGTCATGCTGAGTTCTTCCTCCCTGTCTAGCCTCTGTGTGGCTGAGTCCTCCTGCCCAACTGCCCCTTTGGGATTTCACACTTTCCTGAGGGCTTCTTTTCTGACTGCTTGGTCAGCTCCATACACCTCAGCCCCCAGGAAAGCAATTGCTCGGTCCAGGTGCCCAAGAGTCTGCCCTCCGTGGCCTGGGTGCCCTGGGTCTCCATTTGACTAATGAGGGCAATTGGACAGGCATGAGCGGTGTAACTGCAAAGTCAGCACCAGAAGACAGGATTTTACAGCCAAGTATAGAGGTCGGGTGCCCAGGAAAGTTCAGCACAGGGGGCCCAAAACAGCCCAGGATCAAGTACAGCAGAGAGGCGTATGGCCAGAGTTGTTTGGGGGCCAGAGTAGGCCTGCCCCTGTGACTGGAAACAACCGTTCAGGAATGGGCAGATTCTCACAGCCACGGGCATGATTTTCTTGTGGTCCAAGTCAGGCACTGGCCGCCTTTGGATAACTCTCTGGTTTGGGTGAAGAACACAAAAGGAGGGGAGTTCTATCGGATTCTGGGGAGATCACTGGAGCCATGCTTCATAATCCAAGGGTGTAATCAGAATTACCCTAGAAGTTTTTTCAAACTCCGCATGCCAGGACCTCACTCAGGACCTAGCAAATCAGAATCTCAGATGCGTCTGGGGTGGGGCGGGCAGGCGCAGACGACTATAGACTCAGATTCAACCTGCCACTGCTCACCCCAAGGTGGGCACCGCCTCAGTTGTCCAATCTTGGGGCCAGAGGCCTTATCCTCTTACTTTGTACTTAGCACAGCTCCCTCCCTCATAATAGACCTAAAATAGTATGTGTTGACTGATCGAATGAATGAATATGGGAAGAAATGAACACACACTTCTGGTTACCGAAAGAATTGTTGATTCTGTCAACAAACAGAGAAAGAACGGAGTTTCCCATAATGGATTTTAACTCCAGTTGTAAGTAAGCCTTCCAGTTACCTATTCTTAAGAACAGCTAAATATGACAACACTAATGTGTATTTTATCGACTAGCGTGGCTCAGGCATATATGGTATTACTGAACAAAACAAGGATTTGTATTAACATCATAGATGAGAGTCTAAAATGAAAGTAGGCACTCCACCTAACTCACGATTAATTATATAATCTGAGGCTTAATTCTGGCTTTGGAAACAATGGGAACCGTAATTACATGTCTAAAGCCCAAAATGGAATCCCACAAGTGTTTGACAAGCAGAACATAAGGATGATGGAGTGGTTTACCCATGAGCTTGACCACAGGGCAACCCTGGTGAGTCACGATTTCAGGCTGTGGTAGGATTTCTCATTACCCTCCATTCTTCTATGGTGACTATATTGAGCTCTGGGCCACTTGATGGATGTGACTCTGTTTGTGAATTCAGGCTGGCCTGCTGTCTTTGCGGATCTGACCCGTATATAGAATCGCCATGCAAATTAGCATGGGCCTCTGGCCAGAAAAAAATTAATCCAGGCCTAAAAGCAATCAAGTAAAAGGTGTCAAAGGGCACACAAAGAGGGGAAAATGACTGGGAACACTGGCATGCTACTTTTTAGGTTTCCCTAGCTCACTACCTTGTGATTTTTTTTTTTTTCCTTTCGTCACTAGAATACTCGCAAATGGAAGAGCTGGTAGAAATCCTTCCAAATACTTCTGGGATGAGAAAATAAGTTCATGCTGAAAGTTGCGTTAGGGATTCAGAGAGACCTTCCCTGAGTCAGGTCCGCAGGGACCTCCACACCAGCCCTTAGCATTGATCTCAGTGCCCTGTTGTGCCTGGACAGCACCTGCCACACTGGGTAGTTCTAGTCACTTGTTTTATAGTCTGTCCCCCACATTGGACTGGAAGTTCCTCGAGGCTAAGAATCATGTCCGTTTTGCCCACCTGATTCCCAGCATGTGGCACAGGCATTGGACAAACAGTCCTCAAATGAATGAACGGACGCTGGAGGATGATCTTGCCCCCACCTTCCTGTAACAAGAGAAGGCTGTACGGTGGCCAGGGCTCCCTGGCCCATGGTTGACAGCCTGCTTGTCCTTCCCAGAACGCCTTGCTGGTCTTGCAGCTCTCATCTTCCCTCCTGCTCTGCTCCAGGACGCTTGAAGCCTCACTAGGCTTTCTTTTGTCCACACTGGCAGGTTGCCTGGTAAAACACCACCCTGAGAAATGGAGACAGAATGTGAAGGGCACAGGCAAACCTGAGAAGGAAAGGCAGGGGCTGAGGTGGAGGGTAGGCTGGATCCAGAGAGTCGACAGTGAAGAGAGAGCCAGGTAAGGAGTCCCAGGCCCGGAGCACAGAGGGTCTAGAGGTGAGCAAAGGCCAAGGGTATGAAGAAGGAGACTGGACGTGGAGGTACCTTGTTTCACAGAAGATGCCATGTACCTGCCTTCCATAGAGACACCGCTGACAGTAACAGCAGTGATAATAACTAATGTTTCCTGAGCTCTAACTATGTGTACCGTGTAGAGTATCCTCCTCATGGGAGTGATTGACCCATACAAGGGACCGGTAATTGTCAGGGGTTAGAGGTCAGAAAGGTGAAGCTTTGATGACCAAGGTCGTATTGTCGCTGGAGAACTAGGAATGCCCCCAGGTCTCTGTCAGCCTCTCCTCATCCCACGAGGTCGGTGTGTAATGACACACAAGGGGTAAGTGTGTAACAGCACACGAGGAATAATGACAGAATGGCAATCAAAATACCACTTGACGGTTATCTCCCAACTGCCCCCAGCAGAGTGCTCACTGGTTAAGCAGGATCTGTGGTTTAGACTTCAAGCCAAACAGACCTCTTAACCGCCCCAATCCCCACCAAAAAAATGAATCGCGGGACTAGCAAATTAAGAATGTCTGTAGAGCACACCCTGACCTAACTGATGAAGCCAGCAGTGAGGTCAAGCGGAAGAGAGACGGCCTGAGTGCGCATCTTCAGATGATGGCGGCCCGAGTTCTATTAGCAGCTCTTGTGAGGATGAGAAGGATGTCTCGCGAGGAAGGAGCGAGGCCAGGATTCAGGTGGATAGGGAGAAGCATGAAGGCGTGGAGGGAAAGCATCCCTCCCCTGTAGTAGTAGTAGTAGCAATAATAATAATGGTAATAAATACGTAGAGGCTATCACTTCTAGAGTGCATTGAAGTGTATTGCTCAAGCTTTCTACCTATCATGTTAGGTAACTAGCGTTAGCCTTGGAATAAACAAACCATTTAGGGGATTTCTCTAAGACCACAGACCTAGGAAGTGGCAGAGATAGGACTCAATAGCAAGAGGGCAAAGCCCACCAGCTTTCTGTCTGCCACACGGGTAAGTAAGTTAATCTAGCTGGGGAACATGAGTGGGATGTAAGGGCAGACGCTGGCTCTGTGCCAAGCATCCCAGCCAAGCCTTCTCCTTCCTATCACTGGTTCTTCTAAGTGTCTGCTGAGAGCACACTCTCTCTTCCTTGCTGACTCCCAGCAGAGGAAATTCTCTATCAGACTGTACCATTCCAATTCATATTTATACATAATTTAAAATTTTTCCAGTAATGGATTAATTCCCAAACATAGAGGTTGGTCCCTAATCTAGGATTCATGGCAATAGGTACCATCTAAATATACTGGTAACTTACTGTAAATAAAAGAGCGTGGTCTGTGGAACAGGCAGAGCAATGAAACAGATCTAAGACTACGGTTATTTGTTACAACAGAAAAGGGGCGCCTGGGTGGCGCAGTCGGTTAAGCGTCCGACTTCAGCCAGGTCACGATCTCGCGGTCCGTGAGTTCGAGCCCCGCGTCGGGCTCTGGGCTGATGGCTCAGAGCCTGGAGCCTGTTTCCGATTCTGTGTCTCCCTCTCTCTCTGCCCCTCCCCGGTTCATGCTCTGTCTCTCTCTGTCCCAAAAATAAACGTTGTTACAACAGAACGAAGTCATTTGAAATTACTGAGAGAAAACATGGATTACGTAATAAATGATGATAAAATAACTGATGAGTTAAATAACAATTTTGCCGGATCTATATCTTGCCTCTTGCCGTCAACACATGGATGCAGCAAATATCTAAGTATAAAAAACGAAGCCACAAATGTATGGCATAAAAACACGGATGGATATTTTTATATCCTTGGACTGAGGAAGGGTTTTTTTTTCACCCCAAGATGATATTGATTCAGCATATAATTTTAAATTTCACATACCAAAAAATCACAAATAACATTTACAGAGAAAAAGTGAACTGGGAAAAATTAATTGCAAACTGTATAACAGACTAAGAGTTATTATCTTTACTGTACAAGAACTCCTATAAATCAAAGGAAACAGCCCAGTAAAAATGAGAAAGGATACACATAGGCTTTTCACAAAAGAAGAAATACCAAATGTATGAAAATATACTAAACCCTTAATAATAAGTATGGTTACACAAATAAAACAATCATAAAGCGTGTGTGTGTGTGTGTGTGTGTGTGTGTGTGTGTGTGTGTTTACTCATCAAATACAAAGAATAAAAAGAAAACAGCATTGGTCATGTGCTGAGAAATGACTATTCTTAAGCACTAGTGGTCGGAATGGAAATTGGCATAATTTCTGGAGAGAAGTTTAGTAATACATACCCCAGTTTAAAATATGTACACTAATGTGGCGCCTGGGTGGCTCAGTCAGTTAAGCGTCCAACTTCAGCTCAGGTAATGATCTCACAGCTGTGGGTTAGAGCCCAATGTTGGGCTCTATGCTGACAGCTCTGAGCCTGGAGCCTGCTTCAGATTCTGTGTCTCCCTCTTTCTCTGCCCCTTCCTTGTTCGTGCTCTCTCTCTCTCTCTCTCAAAAATAAATAAACATTAAAAACTTATAAAATATATATACTCACTCTTAGCCCAAGATTTCCAATTCAAAGAATCTATTTTTATTGTGTTAAAAGATATGCATTCTAGGGGCGCCTGGGTGGTTCAATCGGTTGAGTTTCTGACTTCGGCTCAGGTCATGATCTCATGGTTCATGAGTTCAAGCCTGGCGTTGGGCTCTGTACTGACAGCTCAGAGCCTGGAGCGTGCTTCAGATTCTGTGTCCCCGTCTCTCTCTGTCCCACCCCTGCTTGTGCTCTCTCTCTTTCAAAAATGAATAAACATAAAAAAATTTTTTTTAAAGATACGCATTCTAATATTTATGATTTTAACCATTTCTAAGTGCACAGTTCAGTGGCATTAAGTACATTCACATTGTTGTACATCCTCTGCAAATTTTTTTGTCTTCCCCAATTGAAACTCTGTATCCATTAAACACTAACTCTCCATTCTCCCTGCCCCTGCCCTTGGCAACTATGATCTACTTTCTGTTGGTAGGAATTTGACTACTCCAAGGATTTAAGAAAAGAATTGTACAAGAACTACACACACACACACACACACACACACACACAATGTATTTATTTAAAAAAAAATTTTTTTTATTTTTTTTAACGTTTATTTATTTTTGAGACAGAGAGAGACAGAGCATGAACAGGGGAGGGGCAGAGAGAGAGGGAGACACAGAATCTGAAATAGGCTTCAGGCTCTGAGCTGTCAGCACAGAGCCCGACGCGGGGCTTCAACTCACGAACCGTGAGATCATGACCTGAGCCGAAGTCGGACTCTTAACCGATCAAGCCACCCAGGCGCCCCTAAAAAAAATTTTTTAATGTTTACTTATTTTTGAGAGAGAGACAGACAGATGGTGAGTGGGGGAGGGGTAGAGAGAGAAGAAAACAAAATCTGAAGCAGGCTCCAGGCTCTCAGCCCAGAGCCCGATGCGGGGCTCGAACTCATGAATGGCGAGATCATGACCTGAGCCAAAGTCGGATGCCTAACGGACAGAGCCACCCAGGCACCCCGAAGATGTATTTATTCAAAAAAAATATATGCTTGGTAATAAACAAGACAGACGAAGGTACTTGTCTTATGCACAGTGTGATCTAGATAAGGTAGAACAGTAACAAACATGTAAGCAATAACAGCATTAGATTGCTGTAAATACTATGAAGAAAAGACACAGATTCATGTGACAGTGATTGTGGAGGGTCCTTCAGATGAGGCAGTAAGGAAAAGGTGTCTCAAGCACTATTTATAATCAAAAACAAATTAGAAACATCTAAACGGCTAAGCAACATGTCTGCTAAGGCTCAGAGTCCACCTGGCCGGATGTCAGCACATGACAGTTCACTGCAGACTGTAAGAGCCTTCCTTAGAAATAACTCCGTTAATTCAGTGTGCCTTCTGTAGAGTGTTTTCCCGGAGAGAAAGAGTTTCCAAAATTTGGGGGTAGAAAATAATTCGGCAGTGTACATGCTAATGCTGCTTTATTCTGAGAAGGAATGTGTAGATGACAGTTTCAAGTGCTTGATGTTCAACCCCTCCTAAAACTGTAAAGTAGCAGCAGGGCGATCAAGAGGCTGATCTAAATCTTCTCTCTGTGGTTTTACTTTTGTTCTGGCAGGCTGAGCCACCCTGGAAAAAAATTACAGTGTGTGCACGGGAAACATATTCTTCCCTCTTTCTTGACTAACTGACATACTGGAGAGCAGGCGTGAGTAAGGGGCAATGGCATTGGTTGTGCTATAGTCCAAATACAGGGAACAATTTAGCACCAAGGGCTTGGCCTACTCTTAGCCTAAGGCAGGAAATTCAAGGGTAATATAACACTTTGCTGTTAAGTAATACCGCTGGAATAAAAGCATGTTTGGGATGACTTTGGGCATTACCTTGGAATTTCTGTTTCATTTGCTTCCAGAAAGAACTTTTTTTTCCCGCCTAAAGTTCTTGTATTTCAGAATTTTTTGTAGCTGTATAAAGATGATGCATACAAACTGGCCTTGACTTAAAGCTGTATGTCATAAGAGCATGCTGAAGAAAACACGCAGGATCTCAGTTTTGACCACAAGACCCTAGGGCAGCATCTTTGTCTACAAGTCACAGGTCAGAGACCTCACTCTACTATTTATTAGCTGTGTGATCTTGGGCGGATTATTTCAGCCCTGATTCTGTAAAAGAGGAGTGACGGTTAGTACTTACTCAGAGTGTTTTCGTGAAGGTAAGATGCAGAACGTGTAGGGCCCAGTGCTGGCACACAATACGGCTTTCTCCTTCGTGCCTGGGCTTCATCACGGAGATTGGCATTACTGACACACAGTCAAAAAAGACTAACATGGAAAACCAAAATTTATTTTTGTTGGAACAACTTGGGACACGGTCCGACTGATTCTCCCTGTTGGGTTTTGAGCCATACTCCTCCCATGCTGCCTCCTAAGCCGAATTGCAGCATGAATTGAAGCCCTATCTTCAGCTTCAAAGGGACTTAGATTAACCGGAGCATCACTAGATAACTTGAAACAGACAGTGCAGGAGACTCAGACCCACAGGGGAAACTACTAAAGGATCTGGAGATGTTTTCTCTGGGAGAAGATTGAGGGGACATGAGCCTTGCCTCCAAATATTTGAAGGGTAGCATCATGTGGAAGAGAGACTAGATTTATTCTGCATGACTCTGTTAGTCTCCACGAAGACAGACTCCAGTTTTATATATGGGAAAAGTTTATTAAAAAAAAAAATTGTCAAGGAAAGATGCTATATTCTTTTTTTTTTAAATGTTTTTAATCTTTATTTATTTTTGAGAGACAAGAGAGACAGAGCACAAGCAGGGGGGAACAGACAGAGAGGGAGACACAGAATCCGAAGCAGGCTCCGAGCTGTCCGCACAGAGCCTGATGCCGGGCTCAAACTCACGAACAGTGAGATCATGACCTGAGCCTAAGTCAGACGCCCAACCGACTGAGCCACCCAGGCGCACCCGAGAGATGCTATCTTCTAAGGAAGGGAGTTCTACAGAGATTCTATCACAAAACAGCTAATCACTCCCTGGGAATTGTGCACGGAATTCTGTAACAGGCAAGAGCTAGGTGAGGTGCCCTCTAGGGTTCTTTCCCAGGTCAGGGAGGCTGTAATTCAACTAGCTACCTAAGTGCAGCATTTTGCACAACAACATCAAGAACAGCCATGGCGAGGTGTAAGGCACATACAGGAGCACACAGATTGTGCTTATGTGTGAACTGTAACCTTCTAAAACAAAAGAATTTCATGCCACATTGAAAAAAAGACTTTTTTGACGGCTAGAAATGAAAATGTTCATCCTTTAGACTAGCGTATCATATTTAATAGGTTCATGCTGTAGACACAGGGGCCAAAAGAAATGAACCAAGATCGTAGGCATTAAGTTACACTTTAATTTTATCTTTTTTTCTCCTGTGATTTTGACACCAGTGATTAAAAATGAACCTGGACCTTTGACCTACTCCTTTGGGGTTTCTTTCCCCCCCTCCCCCCCCATTCACCTGCAAACCTTTGCTGATCTTTGCATAGAGCTTTGGTCAACTGCTTTTAACAGCTAAACATTAAAGCCACTGAGAGCATAAACAGGAAGCTGGTGTTTAGGTGGGAGTTCCTAGGAATTTCATACTACTGACCACAGAGGCCAAGAGAGAAAGGAAATAGGAAAAACAGTGTAAATACCTGGGTGACTAATGACTTTGCGCAGCTTAGCTGGCTTTTCTGAACATTTAAGTCTCTTCTGGGGGAAACACCCTGAAAAATTTTCAGGACCCTGCGTGACATCGAAGGGGCAGATGTATGAGTGTTTACTGCAGGCGGTTGGTTTTGTTCACCGACTACCGGGCAGAGAGATTTTCTGCCGATCTCTCCAAGCGATGGACTCCATTTGCATGCGTGGTGCAGACATTTTGCCGAGCACCGGGGTTCCCAGGCCTCCGATTGTAAAGGATTGTTAAGGCCACCCCTTCCCTCGTTCACATGGATAGCGCCTAAGAGGATTTAGAATCAAGTGGGCACATTTGCACGGCCTTGTTCTGAAGAGGCAGCTGGAGCGCGGGCCGGCCGGTCTGGCGCAGCCAACCGCGGGTCCCGGGGGACCGCATTGTCCTCCAAGGGGCCGCCACGGGGGCTCCATTGTGCGCGGAGCAGCCCTTTTTCTCCTGCCCTCTGTCTCCCCCGGGCCTCCTCCCCCGCCCCCCCACGCAGACTTTTCTCTCAAGCTGCCCGGATCCCCCTGCTGCCGCATTTCCAATGCAGAGGAGCGGGCAGGGCTTCGGGCTGGCCATCTGCACGCGGAGATTGACAGCGGCCCCGGAAGGTCAGTGCCTCAACGATTTCTGTCTGAACAGCAGGCCACCCAGGCCTCCCGAGCAAAACAGGGACATCTGCTCCCCTTAATTTAGAACACTGGTTCCAATTTCACCGGAGCCCCCTGCTTAACGCCTCGCCTCGGCTCCGGGGGAGGGGTCGGGGAGGGGCCGAGCAGACGCGCCGCCCGTCCCCGACTCCCCCCGCTCCCGGGCAGAGCAGCTGAGCCGGCGGGGGCGGGGGGCGGGGGGCGGTCACTCACGTGATCCGGGTGACGTCGTGCGGGGGTGGGGGCGGGCCGGCGGATAGGCGCGCGCTGCTCCCCCTGAGCGCCCCACGCCCGCTTTCGTCCCGGGTCTGCAGAGGCGCGGGCTGCGCCGCCCGGAGCATTGGAGGTGGGCGGCCTGGAGGGCGGCGATCCCGCTCGGTGACGAAGGGTCGGGCGGCCCCGCGGTCCCTCTCCTCGGGCAGCCGGAGTTTGGGTCGTCTCAGCCTTGCTGGGAGGAACACGTGAAGGGGCAGGAAAGTTTACTGCAACTAGAGTGAGAAATCCAGCTCAGCCCCTCCGTGGGCAGGACTCTGGACTGGCAGCTTTAAAGCCAGCCTTCAGTGGGCAAGGCCCAGATCCTGCGTGGACAGTTGACATCGGAACTCGTCCTGCCTTTTGTGCTTCACAGTGGGTGAAAGAAAGAAAGCCCTGCATTTCTGAGTTTCCACCACTAAATCATAAGCTACTGGAACACAGACACTGCATCTTCTGCATTATTGTGGCTGCAGGTCCTAACACAAATGTTTGGAGACTAAATTAACGTGTGAAGTGGAGGTGGACCTGTGAGTCCTGAGTATAACTGTTTCTCTTTGTGTATGACAAAAAACGAGACTTGGTGGAGAATGAACCTGTGCATACAGCTAGGTTATTATTAATGAATTACTTTCCTCTTTTCTTCCCTTTCCTTCTTTGACAAGCGTCTTATTGTGCCTCTGTATTGCGGGATAGCAGGCAACCGGCTGGGGATATGAAGAAACAAGACCCGGGGGTCCTCAGATGTGGCCGCTCTGTGAGGGGGGCCGGGTGCAAGGAAACCGCTAACCAGGACTCTGGGTGTTAAGTGCAATAGTTGGGCTCCTCGATCGAGCCTCCAGAGAGAGAAGGAGGTCTAAGTTGAGTCTGGAAGGGTGAGTAGAAGCTTCCTGGGAGAAGGGCCCTTTATCCACACAGGTCCCTCTGCGTGGATTTCCCCCTAACCCTGTTTACCTCCTGCCCATTCTTCAGGCCTCAGGTGAAATGTCACTTCCTTGGTGCCTGGACAACCAACATAAGGTTGTCCTATTAAGCGATCCTGTGGCATGTCGCACTTCTCAAGACATGCACAGCTGGACAAAGTTTATCGTCTCTTTCCAACTGTGAGCTTCTTGAGGCAGAAACTGGCCTGTTCATGGGTACAGTCTACATACATATCCAACACAGTGCCTGCCCCCACCACGTTCCCTAAGTATTTGGTGAACCCATGAGCAATCAGGCTTTTTAAAGTTAAGGACAAAGCATTCATGCATTTTCTGTTTTGGAGGTGAGGCCAAACTGTGGGCCCTCCTCCACTCTGAGTCCCACGGGTACAACATGGAAACAGAATGACCTTTTAGAATTTATTATTTTGTGGTATCCCCGCAGTGCAGTGATTTCAAAACTCTCTTCTACAAAATCAGTGTGAGGTTGCTGCCCCCCCCCCCCCCACCCACCCAAGAGAGATACCATCATGAAGCAAGTCTGGGGAAGACAGGGTTGCATAGAGCCTTTAAGGAGCTCCTGCACAGCGTCCTGACCCAGATTGCTGGTTTTCAAGGAGCGTCTAGTAACGTTTAGAAGCTGGCTGATGTGGATGAGGGGTAATGGTAACTTTGCTGCACCATTTTCCCCAACTTCTCCCAGGCCCTGGAAGGTAGAAGGAGCTGCTGTGGGGAGAGCTAACCAAGATTGATTTGCCAGCTTGAAGGCTGTCTCCTTCCGCCTGGTTCCTTTGTTACACCTTGGACAAATTTGTTCCTTGGGTTTTGACCTTATCGAGAGAACAAGGGCGGAGATGGAGAGGCATTGGTGACATAGGACTGTCTGAGCTACAGTGCAGCCCTATGACATCGTAGCTGTGTGATTTTGAGGCAGTCTCTTGCTTCTCTGTACCTCAGACACTTCCGTTTGTGACCAGAAATAGTGGTACCTAATTTACAATGTTGTTAAGGTTTTAAAAGCTCTCATACGCATTTAGACTTTTCATGATGGATATAAATTTTATTTAACTGCTAATAATTAATAAATTAAAAATTAAATATCTAACCTTTACTAGGTTAATTTAACTAATTAAGTCTCCTGTTAGTGGAGCAGGATCACAGAGGACTATGGCCTAAGGGAGGAATTTTTCTCTGCTGGCTGCCTTCTTAGCTCAAGTGAGGCATTCTGGGTGTTCATCGTTACTTTTCCAGCCAGAAGGATTGCAGTTCTTTAACAGCATTTGCTGAGCTCTCCCTCTAAGTAAACTTAAGTTGTGATTTCATTATATTGTATTCTCAGAGAGGAGTGTAGCAGCTGTACATCAAAATTCAAAAGTTTTGCCTACTATCAATTTTCCAGGACTGACTTCATAGCCAAGTGTTAAGTTCCTCAGCAACAGGATTGTGATCCAGAAGCCCATATTATTTTGAATAGAAATCTGCTTACAATGAAAGAGTGAATGCGTTCCTGTCTTGTTTGTTGGAGCTTACTTTGACCATGGAAAAAATCGATACTGGCATCTCAGAGAGGAAAAATTTTCAGATCCTGTATGTGAGACCACAGTGTGAAAATTCACATTGTTTTAACATTGCGCTTAATGTTAAACATTGCACTTTCATGCTTTCCCGGCATAAAAGAAAGCTGCTTCTGGAAATTCAAAGGTACTCTGAAAGCGAACGTAGAAATGATTTCTTACCTGTATGTATAATATCGACAGTTTTACTCCAAGTCTTTATTTTCTGTGTAGAACATTGACTTGGGTAGAGTTTGCTAGACTAGATGTTTGGAGTGAATCTGTTTTCAGATATAATCTTTGACGCATTCATGAAAGCTTTATACTTTGAAGCAGGTAACAAAGGACATACTTCTTAAAATGCGTATTTATTTATTTTATTTTTTTTTTTCAACCTTTATTTATTTTTGGGACAGAGAGAGACAGAGCCTGAACGGGGGAGGGGCAGAGAGAGAGGGAGACACAGAATCGGAAACAGGTTCCAGGCTCTGAGCCATCAGCCCAGAGCCTGACGCGGGGCTCGAACTCACGGACCGCGAGATCGTGACCTGACTGAAGTCGGACGCTTAACCGACTGCGCCACCCAGGCGCCCCGCGTATTTATTTATTTTGAGAGCAAAAGTGTGAGCAGAGGAGGGGCAGAGAGAGAGGGAAAGAGAGAATCCCAAGCAGGCTCCACACTGTCGGCCCAGAGCCTGATTCAGGACTCAGTCTCACGAATGTCAGGATTATGACCTGAGCCAAAATCAAGAGTCAGCCAACTGAGCCATCCCAGGCATCCCAGGACATACTTCTTAAAGGTTGCCTCTATTCGTGGATCGAATCTCCATGCCCAGAATGGTACTTGGACCAAATATGCTGATATCACTTAAATCTTACAGGGGGTCACTGCTGAGGGATCAGAAATGTGCTAAACATCAAAAGATTCTCTCTAAAAAGAAGCTTTAAAAGCAACATCTAGTTTTAGACGTGAAGTGTGCCCTGTGCACCTCTTGGGTACCACTTCTCACCTTTGGGCACCCCCTGCCCTTTATTCCAGCTGTTGATTCAGGCTCTGAGCAGCTTCCTGTAGGTGCAGCCTGACAGGGCCATGCCTCTTGACCAGCCTCACACATTTGCCACTGGCCCCGGAGGTGCTCTGAGCCACTCGGGGCCAATGTGCTGACTTCAGCCCGAAACACAGTGGCATAAGTTTTCAGGGCAAACCTACAAAGCAGAAACCCTAATGGATAAATGCTTTCCTTTCTTCCCCCAAGATGGACCGTCCCGAGATGTCTTTCCTGCAACTCAGGCAGGACACACAGAGCCAGCAACTGTTTGCCAGGAGCTGTGACTCGTCTTTGCATTGATTTTCCATCCTTTTCTGCTTCATTCTTCCTGTCCCTTACTCCAACTCTCTGGATCACACTCTGCAATCAAGTATTTTCACTTAAGCCGTTGTCTCAGGATCTGCCGTCTGAGACCCAGGCTAAGTCATTTTGACATTAGGTTTTTTGGGTTGTTTTTTTTTTTTTTTTTTTGTTTTTTTTTTTTTTACCAAAGGAAGTGATAGTGTTTACACTGGTCTTCACGCCCTCTCATCCCACCCCATCCCTCTTCTCACTGTGAGCGTCTCCGTCCAGTTATTTTGTGAGATGGTTAAAGGGGTTACCTCTCTCCTTCCTTTGGATACGGTGGGACTTAGTGAGAGTGAGGAATCCTGGCTGCCTTTACTTCAGCACAGCAGGACCCAGGGTGAAGTTTGCCGTCTGCATCTGGCAGCTGGTCGGCAGCTTTGGCCCCGTGCTTTCGTCGGCTAACTTTAACCTGGCTCTGTTTAATTTTTCCAATCTGTATTTTTAACTTCATCCTAAGTTTTTTATTTGTTCATTTCATCTTGCTCTATTTATGGATTTGAGGAGTAAAAATAAGCAAAGATTAGCGTGAGTAGGACTTAAAAAAAAAAATCATAGGGCTCAAATGGCCCAGAGGCACATATAATACCCTTCCCATGTGACAAGGCTTTTAAAATGATAAGAGAATCATGGGTTTTGAAAGTAGCAGTGGAAAAACTTTATTGTCTCCATTTGGAGACCATTTATTGAATTTGTTTCATCACTAATAATAAGCCTCTGGATTCATGTCTGCATCCTGCTGGGCACCTGCCATAGTGGTACAGCTTTTATGGGTGCAGTGGTCAGGGGCATGCCAGGACATCACATCCGAAGTAAGACACCAGGTTTTCCATCTTGCTTCTCCACCATAAGATGGAAGTGTAAAACCTGAAGTGTGCATTCGAGTTCTGGAAGCAGCATTTTCCACCCTTGGGAAAACTGCTCCAACCAGAATACCATCCAGAGGTTAACAGCTTTGAGGAAGGCCCAGAAAAGGAAAGAGTTCTGCATTGGGTCTGGGTTGTGGTGCAAGCAGTCCTCCCACTCGGGCTTCTGGTGTTAGAGGCATCAGTGCTGGGAAGAAATGCCATGTGGAGTTATTGGCAAGCCCCAATGGGAAAATCACAATGCAGACCTCCAGGCTTCTGGAGGATGGCTGTACCGTTGGCAGCAGGGAATTGTATACTTTCTCACAATAGTTCTTACCTGCTGTGGGGACCCAGTAGAGACAGAGCTCCTAGCCATGGGACACCCCCTGACCATATGGCCAAACGAGCCCATCACAACTGGGCTCTGTCAGAACGACCACATCATGTCATGGGATAGGCCAAGGAACAATCCAGTGTAAGGCTGGACTGGTACCTCTGGAATTAAGCACAAGCAGGACCAGGGCACACAGCCAAGCTGACATGAGGGTTTCATGTCGCCCACTGTTAGTGGACCAGCACCTTCCCATCAGTTCACACCTATGGCCATATGGAGGATCCTTTATGATCAGTAGACTGAAGAGGAAGGAGCTTAAGCTTGCTGCATGGGTGGACCAGCTCTGTCTGTGGGTGCAAGCTGAAGACAGTGACTGCATTCTAGCCCCAGTCAAGGGTAGTCTTGAACAACAGTGGTGATGGAGAGCTTCAGGTGGTGTCCCTGGTCACTTGCTTTGTGTCGAAAGAGAAGTGGCCTGAGGTTAGACTCATGGGCTATAGCAAATGGCTTGACCAGATGGACAAGGGCCTAGAAGGAGAAAATGGGCAGACTGGCAACTAGCCAGCATGTCTGGAGCAGACATGTGGACGGACCTGAGAGGGCATATTGTGGGAGAATCTTTGTACTGCATGTTGGAACTCCAAGAGGGAGGCACTAAGCCTGCAAGAAGATGAAATGACTGACCAGTTAATGGCACCCAGCCTCTGTCATCAGCCACTTCTAGTATTGGCACCATAGACACATGAACAGAAGAGCCATGGTGGCAGGGGTAGAGGCTATGCCTGGGCCCACTAGCCTGGACTCCCAATTACCAAAGTTTTTCCAGCTAATGCTGCTGCCAAATGGCTAACATTCCAGTAGCAGAGAGTGATGCTGAGCTCCCAATATAGCCCCGTCCCTTAAGGGGACCAAACTGACACTCTGGCAGACTGCCTACATGGGACATCTTCCAACCTGGAAGAAATGGCAATTCATTTGAACATGAATGGACACATATACTGGATATGGGTTTATATTTTCCTGCTCTCAGGGCCTCAGCTAGTACCACTATCCAAGGCTTAAACAGTGTTAAATCTACTGTCATGGAATCCGATATAATATCACATCAGACCAAAGAACACATTTTTTAGCATGACTCCACTGGTTCTATCTCATGCTATACATCTAGAAGCTGCCAGCCCGTGAGAGCATAGCATAGACAGACCTGTTGAAAGCTTAACTGATGTGCCAGCTCAAAGGTGATACTTCTTAGGATGGAGTACCATTCTTCAGGATTCAGAGTAGACCTTAAATCAAAGACCTTTAAATGGCACTGTGTTCGCAATGGGTAGAACGCATGAGTCCAGGAACCAAGGATTCGAAGTGGAAGCAGTTCTTCTGACCATCACTCCCAGTGTCCTACTTGAAGAATTTTGCCTTTTTATCCTCACAAAATGGAGCCCTGTGAATTTTGAGATCCTGGTTCCTAAAGGGGGGATACTTCTGACAGGAGACACAGTGGTTGTCTCTTTGAACTTTAAGTATGGCTGATCCATGGGCAATTCTAGCTCCTTGCACCAAGGAACCAACAGGAAATATGAGAAGTCACTGCCTTGGAAGGGATCATTGAACCTGATCACAAGGAAGAGATAGGGAGATATTGTTATGTGCAGGGAAGGGAAGAATACTGTAGAACCTAGGTGATCTGCTTAGGTACCTCATGGTTTCCCTACTCCAACTTTGGAAGAAAATCTACCACAGCCTGAGATAGGCATAATGGTTAGGAGCTCAGACCCTTCAGGAATGAGGGATTGGTCTCACCACTAGGAAAGGCCCCAAGATCAGCAGACATGCCTGTTTGACAGTGAGGAACATCTTTAGTGGATAACAGGTAGGAGAAGATGAGTATTAGTAGGCACCCTGAAATCAGCTATAGGACCAAATCTATAATTTATTCCACTAACCTTCCTCCATTAAGGTCCCGTTAGGAACAGAAGCCCACTGGTATCTTAGAGGAGCTTTTCTTGGAACCTATATGAAGAAGAAGATCCAAGTGTTGTAAAAGGTGGACTGTAGTGATGCTTTGATGCACTGCACAGATTCCTATTCAGGAATGAAGGTCTTATTCTCCAGCTGCGGGGAGTTCTTTGAGAAGGCGGTCCTTACCTGTTAGCCTGTGGGTTTTGCCTCATGTAAAGAAGACTTTCTGGTCATCTGAAGGTCACACTGTCTTCCAGGGACAACCTTCACCGAATGACCTCTTGCCCTAACTTGGGTCAGCTCTCAAAGGCTACCTCACGTGGGTTGGCTGATGCTTTCACCAAGACTGCGTTACGTCTCAACTTCTCCCTCTGTTAATCTGACTTTGCCCCTCCCGCTTCCCAGGTGATCCCAAGAGCACTCAATAAACTGCTTCCTGGGAACACGACCTATAACAGCCATTAAAACTTGGGTTAGGGGCGCCTCGGTGGCTCAGTCGGTTGAGCGTCCGACTTCGGCTCAGGTCACAATCTCGCGGTCCGTGAGTTCGAGCCCCGCGTCGGGCTCTGGGCTGGTGGCTCAGAGCCTGGAGCCTGCTTCTGATTCTGTGTCTCCCTCTCTCTCTCTGCCCCTCCCCCGTTCATGCTCTGTCTCTCTCTGTCTCAAAAATAAATAAAGGTTAAGAAATTTAAAAAAATAAATAAATAAAAATAAAAAAAGGAAACGGAAAGAGGCGAAGTAAATTTAAAAAAAAAAAAAAAAGAAAGAAAAAAAAAAAAACTTGGGTTATTACCAGATGAAATAATTTGTATTCAAAGGCTGGTGAGAAAACACTTTGGTTATACGAACTAGTTGATTTTATTAATGCCAGACTATAATTATGAGTCTCTTTTGCTGGTTGCCAATTGATTTGAGTCAAATACACATATATGTAGCAAACTGAACTCTTTTTGTGAGAATTCCTAAGTACACTCAATCTGGGCATATCTCACTTCAGAGGCCAGATTTCCATCTCTGATTTCAGTTCTCTGTTGGGATTTTAGCCATTTTATAAGAGAGAATGCATTTCCACAAAGTAAGTAGTTGCAGACATTCCTCAGAGTTTTGATACATGGTCAGAAATTTCAGGAGAACTTGTGGATTCATAGATTCATTTCTGGACTCCTAAGGTTCTGTGCCTCCTTTGCACGCATGGTTTGTTTTTCAGCCTAATCAGCTCTTGCAACTAAACCACACTGATAAAGCAAACGTTTAATAATTCAGATATCTGCTGAGGTACGCATTCCAGGGGCAACTGTAGAAACTTAAAAACATGATTCATTTTTACGAAACTCTGTGAGTCTTTTCCTGAATTAGGAGTTTAGATTCACCCAATAGCAGCTCTCTACACCCTGCGGAGGTTTGGCAGTGTGTCTCCAGCTCCTGCCTGTTTGCTCCCGTGTTCATTTAACGCCTGGACAAGTGATCGAAGTGAGTTTATTATCTTCTTTGCCACTTTAAGTGCAGGTCTTGTCACATCTTGCTAAACTCAGGGAAAAGAGCAAGGTGCTTCCTCTGAGTGTTTTCATGACCAAGAGTTATTGACCTGAGGAAGTAGTTCAGAAAGCCTCTTCAACAAGTTTACCCAACTTAGAACTCTAACTGTGCCAAGTAGGATAAGCCCACATACCCTCTTCCCCGGAAACTTCTGTACAGTCTATGTATTGAGTGTCAGGAAGGGGACAGGTATAAAGAAAATGCACGTGGGGCCCCCGGGCAGCTCAGTCAGTTAAGCGTCCGACTCTTGATTTCGGCTCAGGTCGTGATCTCACAATTCTTGAGTTCAAGCCCCCACATCGGGTTCTGCACTGACAGCGTGGAGACTGCTTAGGACTCTCTCTCCCTCTCTCTCTCTCTCTGCCCCTCCCCTGCTCACGTGCATGCTCAAAATAAATAAACTAAAAAAAAAAACAAAAAAAAAAAAAAACCAAAAAAAAACTGAGAAAAAAGAAAAGAAAAGAAAATACACACACGATCATTTGCTGACACTCCTCATGTAATAATGAGCCCGAATGGCCATGTTCACAAGCAGATTTTTCCGCTAAACAACGCAGTGGAAGTTGGACACATGTGCCTCTTCTTTTGACTTAAGTAAAGAGCTTACAGTGTTTTCCCCTTTTTGTATGATTCTTAGGAGGCGAGCGAACTAGCTTTCCTATTTGCTGTCATGCTTCTCATACAGGCTAATTCATCATGTGAGGTCATTGCATGCGGTGGGTCCTGTATCCCCCTTTCCTGCCCTCCTTCCTGCCATCCCCAGCTCTTCCCTTCATGGTCTGGATGATCCCATCAGCTCTAAAAGTCCCTGGTTAAAAGGAGTGTAAGCACAAGTCTCCTCATGCTTCCCAGCTTTGAAGCTAGGGCCCACGGGGTCCAGGGGACTGCTGAGGGCAGGAGCAGTGGGGGGACAAGGGGAGCAGGGCAGTTGGGGCGAGTGATTCAGAGCTCACATCTTTTGGGTCTGTGTCCTTTCTCAATTGGGTTAGGTCGTCTCCCTCCCGTGGACTTCCCGATTGATTTAGCCAGCACCAGGGGAGCTGGCTTATGAGAATACTGAGCCTAGCCCTCCTGTTTGCCTCATCAATGTGCATTTTGATCTCAAAACACTTGGAGCAGTACTTTTCCTCTTCCTTTCGAACACATTTGCACTTTCCCCTGACTTTTCCACTGAAAAAGCTGCTGTTGAAAATAATGGTAAATTTTCTAGTATTGGCAACGTGTTCGGCCCTGGTTGGCCGTCTGAGGGGCCATCTTTCCCCAGGGCTTCTCCCTCTCATCATGCCAGATCTAGCTCCTCATACGTTCACATGTGCAATAAGGTGGCGTCCCCCTGATGAAGTTTCTGACTGGAACTGCAGGCTCCTCCCCATACTCGATCCAAAAGAATCTTCCTCAGTTTCTTCAGGTATGCTCGGCAGTAAGAATCTAGAATGGATCCTACTGTGTGTAGAATGTGTGTGTAGAATGATGCCTACTGTGTGTAAGCGCCACATGATCAGGGACACGGTCTTTCTTTATCACCACCGTTTCCTTGACTGCTAGAACAGTGTGGGTTCAGGGCCTACCCTCAGTCTTTGCTGGCTAAGCGAGTCCTGCCTCAGGCGTGGCCAGCACTCACCGACAGGCACCGTGCTAGGCTCTGAGCAGGCAGTAGACAGAACGAGTGCCTCTTGCCTCACAGGCAAGAGCTGGGGATGTGGAGAAAGGGAAGAAACTGAGGTTTAAACAACATTTCAGTGCAACATTGTACGTGTTGTGAGGTGAGGGGTGGAGATCAGAGAAAGCAATCCAGAGATGAGGTCTGTGCAGGGTCCTGAGGACAGTAGGAATTTACCAGTCCACCTATACTCCTTAAGCTAACGACGGGACCATTTACCATCTGCTCCCCTTCCTGCCCTTATCTTTTTAATCTAAGTTCTCTTTACTCCCCAGGCTGCCAGCCCTTCTGTTCCAGGGAACTAATCTGCTTTCTGTAACCCCCAAGGACTGGCTGGATGCTGTCTGGCCCCTTTCATCCCTGCTAGCCTTTCTCTGTGAATGTATGTTCATTACATCCTGAAAGGTCCTGCTCAAACCCAAGGGGTCTAGGGCAGCCTTCCCTAATGAATTCTCTTCTGATTCCTTTATTTCCCTCTTACTCACAGCTTAAGCTTTTAGTTTGTACAGTCTGATTCTAAGAATGCAGATAAACCACACTGGCACTGAGCATGATTTGGATGTCTGTAGATAAAAATCACCCAAAGAACAGTGTCAGGATTTTCCTCATCCTTTTATCAAAGCAGGAAAGGCAGCACCCGGTGCATTGCATTTCCGTGTGGAAGTCAGCACAGCAGAAGGTACCCACCTCCGTTGCCCAGAAACTCCTGGTCCTCTACTGTCAAAACATAGTTCTCTATGTAAATCTAGCACTGTTTATAGATAGGGATATTTGGGGAGAAATCTGGAGAAGAAATGTGTTAAAATGGGCTTTATAACCACTATCAAATTTTTAAAAAATTTTTTAATGTTTATTTATTTATTTATTTATTTATTTTAATTTTTTTTTTCAACGTTTATTTATTTTTGGGACAGAGAGAGACAGAGCATGAACGGGGGAGGGGCAGAGAGAGAGGGAGACACAGAATCAGAAACAGGCTCCAGGCTCTGAGCCATCAGCCCAGAGCCTGACGCGGGGCTCGAACCCACGGACCGCGAGATCGTGACCTGGCTGAAGTCAGACGCTTAACCGACTGCGCCACCCAGGCGCCCCTGTTTATTTATTTTTTGAGAGAGAGAGAGAGACAGTGTGAGCAGGGGAGGGGCAGAGAGAGAGAGAGGGAGACACAGAATCCAAAGCAGGCTCCAGCCTCCCGAGCTGTCAGCACACAGCCCGATGCGGGGCTTGAACTCACAAGCTGTGGGATCATGACCTGAGCCAAAGTCGGACTCTTAACTGACTGAGCCACCCAGGCTCCCCACTATCAAATTTTTATATTCGACTCCCAGCTGAGTTATAGATTCTTTAGGAATTTTCCATCTTTGTATTCCTATAGGAGAGTAGTTAAGGAAATAAAATTATAATAATAACTTTATAATTGTGCATAGCGCTTTACAGTTCACACCTAAAGTAAATGTCACCTCATCTGAGAAGCCATCCTAAATATCCATGACGGTTGCCTTCACCTTTCTTTGTGCTCCAACACCTCTTGTCAAACCTCTAAGTGTGGCACCCTTGGCCAAGCACCGTGACTTATGTTACGTGCCTGACTCCTTAGCAGATAGATTTTATCGAGAGTGGGGAGCTTAGGGGCACCTGTGTGGCTCGGTTGGCTAATCGTCTGACTGTTGGTTTCAGCTCAGGTCATGATCTCACGGTTCGTGGGATCGAGCCCCACATCAGGCTCTGTGCTGACAGCGTGGAGCTTGCTTGGGATTCTCTCTCTCTCCCTCTCTCTCTGCACCTTCCTCACTCTCTCTCACGTGCCCTCTCTCTCAAAATAAATAAACTAAAAAAATAAAAAAGAGTGGGGAGCTTAGCTTTTTCAATCGCATGCTTCTATGATCTGGCTCATGATAAAGGTCAGTACACTAAAAATACCTCATAGATAAGTAAGTAAATGAATGAACGGATAAATATATAAATGACTGTTATTTCCGTATTAAGTATGTGATAAAGGCTTGTTATATTACCCTTCGATTGTGATAGAATAAAGAAAACTAAAAGCAGATAAATCTAATAACTGTGGAAAACTTATTTGTGGCAGAAGGTTTGGAGTTGTAGATGAAATTAAGTCTCTAAATTTTCCTAAGGGTTCTTTTATTCCTAGAATAGATACTGATGAGTTAGTTGCATTCATTTGCAGCAGTATTTCTGCAGAGTCGGGAAATTGATTTAATTAAGTCCTGTCTTTCCCTAAGAGTTAGAAAAGTATTCTAAGAGTGGAAAAAATCATAGAACAAATAGTTACCATGTAAATTATGGAGTATTAGGTGCTTCTCTGAGTATTTTCTCCTTCATGATTAAATGTTAATCTCTGAGTTATGCACTGTAATAATAGATCCAACTGAAAAAGTGTTTCTGGCACTAATGCATAAAATATGTGCATGCAGTTTGAAGGCTGAAAAATGGCACATTCTTTGGGGGTGGATGAAGAATGGTCTGAAAGTTACTGCCACTCTAGGGAAACAGAACGTGATTATCTACAACGTTAGCTGATTTTAAATACTGATTGCCAAACTGTTCAATAAAATATGAATACTTATTACGGCAATCCATATCACATGTTACATATCCTATTTCAGGGGTGGAGTGCACCTTCTTAAAGAAACATGTGCTAACTAGGTAATGTCAAACATTATAAAGTGAGTGGAAATTGAGACTGAAGTTCTCCTCTCTTATTGGTTGCTCAACTGGACTTTAACCTCTAGGAAAAGACTAAAACTATAAACAACACTCAGTATCCATGGTAACGTGCATAAGAAGGTAATTATTTTTTCTTTACATTTTTAAATTTTAGAGTTTAATAGCATATTATATGCATTGCCTCAGGCCCACGATTCCTGCAGTTGGTCATTAAGTATCAGGAAATGCCCTCTCTACCAGTCATTATTGCTTAAATAAAATGCCACTTACAAGCCTTGTGAACAAAAGAGCTACAGTGTCTGTTTAAGGCATACCTTGACTATTGTGGTGATTTGGCAATGAGTGCAAGGACCCCAGAGCACCTGGCCCAGAAGCCAGGCTTGTGTCCCGAGAACAGCATTCACAAGGAAGCCTTTTCAGTTATGGTTAATTAGACGCAAGAAACAGCTCCGTCCTTCAGGTGAACACACCAGAAGGAAGGCCCCAAGCCCATGTTCTCATGCGGTCAAACGGCTGCTGTAGGAATAGTGCCGGAGCAAAGGGTTCTGGGTAAGTCCAGCGTGCGTTAATTCCATCATATTGTGAAGGACAACCCTCTGATGTACCATTTTGGAAGTGTAGGTTTTATACTATTTGGGTTTTGTTTTTAATGTTTATTCATGTTTGAGAGGGAGAGCGTGAGCCGGGGAGGGGCAGAGAGAGAGAGGAGGGACAGAGGGTCCCAAGCGGGCTCTACACTGACAGCAGCGAGTGCAGTGCAGGGCTTAAACTCACGAACTGTGAGAACATGACCTGAGCCAAGTTGGACACTCAACAGACTGAGCCACCCAGGCGCCCCTATACTATTTTTTTTTTTTTTTTAAGGAAGACTCATTGACAACGAATCCAACAGTTGAGAAGGTGTGAGGGGAGAATTTACTTAACAAAATCTGATGTTTGTTCTACATAGGCAGAGTGATGTAATAGTAGACCAGAAAATTCAGTCCAAGTTGAAACCAAAACTCTTTTCCCTTGGCCCCTGTACACCTGGGTGGCTTACACTAGACAGGTGCCAACCTCACGGCTTTGGTTTGCCTGCAGAGGTGGCCTCAGTAAACCTGTCCCCAGGTGACTTGTGCAAACAAAAGGAAGAATATGTGCTGAAAACTAATCTAGGGAGTGCTAAATTTAGATCGGATTTTTCTTCCAAGAGTTTGTTTGTAAATCAGTTTTGGGAACCTGGAACAAACATTTCCCATAAAAACATTGTAATACATGTGGCTATGAAAATTTAACCCCTAATGACAGTGAAATGTTACACATCAGCAAAACACATTTTGTAGCAGTTGTCTTTTCTCCGTCTTCCTCCGCTATATGATGGATTAAAGGGGCTTTTGTGGGCTGATCTAGGAGGTAGACCACCATGTGCAATGGTGCCTGGGGGAAATCAGTCCCCACTCAAAAAGCTGGATGTGAGAAACTCTCATCCTGCTGCCAGAACTTCACAGAGAAGGGAGAATTCCCTTCAACAGTTCGGATGATGCCACACAGAAGGAAGAGGGAGCAGGCTCTTTTATGTAAGGGACATTCATAAATTTGGTGTTTGTATTTTGAGAACTGCCAGCACTTAATTTAGAAAGTATTACAACTGTACTAGGCAGAAGGTGAAGTTGACGGAGTTGAGACCAGGAAGTTGAATACGAAAACATAAACAGTAAAGCAAAATATAGAACCAAGATTTGAACAGAGATAGACGTTGGAACTAAGAACTTCATAGCAGAGCCATGAGCAAGACCGACGTTTCAGCGCCAAACAAGGCAATGCAAAAATTTCTTTACTAGAGAAACTAAAGAAATTTAAAAGCGGCAAAGCAACGGGACCCTGATGCTGATTGCTCACATTTTCTGTTCTTTTGTCCCTGCCTGGATTGACTCTAAAAGCTAATAAGTCCTGAACAGTCTAAGCAATCACAAAGTCACGTGTCCATCCCACTCCACTTCTGTGACCCACAGCCTAGCTGCTTGCCTCACCCCCCAAAAATCTGTGAGCAACAAAAGCTCTCCTTCTAGACAATTCCCCAATTGTTTTTGCTCCCAAATAGCAAGAGAGAGAATTTTTTTTTTTTTTTCAGTGAGAACGAGGGCGAGGTGGGATGTGGGGAGGGGAGCAAAGATGGAGCCATGACCCATGAGGAAGAACAGGAATCAGTTTAAGAGATTGTCAGGGTCAAGGATCTTTTTGGAAAAGAGAAAGAGAGAGAAAGGGAACTATGATTCCTGGGAAAAGGAATTAAAGTAGTGGGCCAGGAGGAAGGCAGAAGAATGCTGTGTAAGATGCATGAAATGATGCTTGGAATCTTCCAGAAAAAAAAAAAAACACAATAAAAAAACACCACACATGAAAAATGTATGTGGTGAGATCAAATGTCTTGTGGTACCAAGCAGGAAGCAGAAGGTAAGTTCCCAAGCAAGATCAGCAATCATGGGGCTGACCAAGAACTCTCCAGACTGCCAAAATTGGGAGTTTGTGCCTGGTTCACCTAATACCCAAGGTGCAGGGAAGTCTCCAGTGCTTGTCAAGCTCCTCAGGAATAATTTGACTTTCTGTTCTCACAATCCAGTCTGGGCGCCTCTGGAGAATCTTGTGTTTACATGTCCAACTGTAGCTGTGACTCCAAGGAACCACACCAGCTGGGTTGGGGACCAAACCCCCTGTGCTTTTGAGAAGGTAGAGAGGGATTCAAACACTGTGGTTTTTGTCACCACAAGTGTCCTGTCATTCGGGGCAATTTGTTCCAGTTGCCACCACTGGAACAAAATGGCAGATGATATTTTTCAAAGCTGTTTGGAAAGTGCGTTTCCAAGTCAGTTACAAAAAAGCCCACACTATGTTATTTTCACTGCGCCCAAACAAAAAAGTGGTTGTGTGCAAAGATGCTTTAGGAAGAGAACTCACAGTCTAATGGTTGGAGTAGA
This sequence comes from Leopardus geoffroyi, assembly GCF_018350155.1. NCBI lineage: Eukaryota > Metazoa > Chordata > Mammalia > Carnivora > Felidae > Leopardus > Leopardus geoffroyi. The sequence goes on along the minus strand of NC_059341.1, from coordinate 28,238,144 downwards.
TTGAGAGCATAAATTAAGTTACATCAATGGTAGGAGACTTTCCCTGCTTCTCTAGACTTGGAATTTTGGCTCCAGTATCATTTTTCAGCCCTTAATATAGAGGCTTAACACTTTCAAATATGTTAATTTCAGAAAAAAACATTTCTTGCTACTTAGTTCAAATAATCTTTTCCTGGATGAATTAAGTGAAGAGGAATAAAAAAGTCAACGTAAAATATAGATTCATTCCAATCTAATGAGATTGTTGGAAGTCTGACTTGGTGGGAAACCCTCACCTCTGGGAAGTCTGCTGCCACACCAGCCATGTCCTTGTGGCACCGTAACTTCTCAGGTCCGTGACGTTTGGAAAGGGTGGCTTGGACAACACAGATCACAAAAATACATCACTCTCCTGAATGTCCAGCCTGGCAAGTTCATGCTCAGGTTAGCACCATACTTGTGGAAGGGGCACGTTTCTCAGTTGGTTTTTGATGCTCTCACTCATTTCAAAACAGGCTTTGAATTGGGTAAAAGGGAGGCTTTTACCCTAGGGAGCCTAGAGAGGCTATCATTGTCAGGTATTTCCCCAACTTCATCGTGTTTATTTTTATTTATTTTTTTTTTCAACGTTTATTTTTTTGGGGACAGAGAGAAACAGAGCATGAATGGGGGAGGGGCAGAGAGAGAGGGAGACACAGAATCGGAAACAGGCTCCAAGCTCTGAGCCATCAGCCCAGAGCCCGACGCGGGGCTCAAACTCACGGACCGCGAGATCATGACCTGGCTGAAGTCGGACGCCCAACCGACTGCGCCACCCAGGCGCCCCTCATCGTGTTTATTAATGGATATTATCAGAGGGAGTAATTTTTAACAGTCTCACTGATTTGCATACATTGGAGAAAAGTCTTTCTGAATCACTGAATGTCTGGATTATGAAACTGTTAGAAGCACACGTGAAGTCTGATTGTTTTAAATAGTTCCACTTGACCAATAGGCTTCCCTAAGTAACAGTTGTTGAGGGAGCTGCTTCAACAAAATAATAGAAGCGATTTATTCTACATGTAACCTTAGATCGCCCTGGGTGATACTCTCTTTAGCTCCAAGAATCACTGATCATCCTGAGGTGGAGAGGAATAGAGAGATCATCTAGGCCAAGGGCAAACTTTTCTGTAAAGGGCCAGATAGTAACTATTTCAGGCATTGTGGGCCATGTGGCCTCTGTCATGACTATTCAACTGCCGCTGTGGCATGAAAGCAGCTGTAGATGATAGAGAAGTAAAAGAGTGTGTCTGTTCTAACACAGCTTTTGATTTACAAAAACAGGTAACAGGCAGGATTCGACTGGTGGGTTTTAGCTTGTCAGCCCCTGATCTAGTCCAACTTGCTCACTTTACAGATAAGGGAAAAGGAAGCTGAGAAGACTGAGAATTCTCCAGACTCACTTGATGGTTAGTGGCAAAGCCAGACCCCAAACCTGGAAATTAAATCTAGATTACGGCTTTATTTCTACCATGACACATTAGTTCTGTCTCATTTCAAGAAGCCGCTTCTGCCCTGCAGATGACAGAGGTTTGAGTCAGCAGCGTTTGAGGAAATTATGCTCCAGTAACAATTCAGTTATTTAATAAAAAGCACTTTGAGGAAGTGATTTTATAGGAGATTGTCACTAATTATCGACATTACTCTCAGTGCCGGTGTTTTGTTTAAAGATGGCATCAGGGGAGTGACAAATTGAAAGATTGTTGTTATGTCATAGGGTCTCGTTTTAACAATGTTTTTCACTAGAGTTGATTTGAATAAAACTAGCAAACTAGGGTTTCCAATTTGCCAAAGAACAATCAGCCCCCAGAGCAGAAGTTCTTACCATGAATCGGGGGATTAAGGACTCCCTGAAATTCATACAGAAGTTTCTGTGGATGCACTTTTGTCCCTCGGGACAAGATAAACATTTTTTTTTTCTTTCTTTCTTTCTTTCTTTCTTTCTTTCTTTCTTTCTTCCTTTTTTCTTTCTTTCTTTCTTTCTTTCTTTCTTCCTTCCTTCCTTTTTTCTTTCTTTCTTTTTCTTTCTTTCTTTCATTCCTTTTTTTAAGCTTATTTATTTATTTTGAGAGAGAGAGAGTGCGCAAGAGGGGAGGGAGCAGAGAGAGGGAGAGACAGAATCCCAAGGAGGGATCCCCTCTGTCAGCGCAGAAAGGTGAGACTTGAACTCACGAACCCGTGAGATCATGACCTGAGCCAAGATCAAGAGCTGGACGCTCAACCGATCGAACCACCCAGGTGCCCCAAGATACACAGTTTTCTTCAGATCCCTAGAGGGATTTTGTGAGCCCTGCAAAGTTACAGGATTTCACATGATGGAAGATTCTTGTCTAGTCAGGCTGCTCGAACAGTCTGTCTGAAGAGGGAATGAAGAACTTTTGGCCAACCAAGTAAGTCCCTTCCTCACATGTATCCTCTGGGGCTGGCACTCCGAGGGTAGTTAGCTGGCCACCAGAAGGGTCCATAGGGGAAGGGAAAAGTAGGCATGGTTTGGTTACAAAGAGAGATACAGATCTAATCTGTGAGACAATTTCAGCATCAGAGGGTGAGAGGCAGTGATGCTCGACATCGATGGGCAGCATCAATGCAGTTTTGGGGTGTTAGCCAGCTCAGAGCAAGACTCAGCAACTGGGTACCTGAGATGAAATTCAACTCCCAGAGGCTTCACTTCTGGCAACACGCTGGACTGAGTTAACTCGGCCAGCCCTTCTGCTAGAGACACAGAGTGATCCTAGAGTTAATAGAATGGAAAAAACAAACAAACAAAACTGTGTCGTTGTCATTTTTTAATGCAAGTTGAATTCAGAAGAAAGAAATGGAAACTCTCGCATGACCGAAGCAACGAGTGAACTAAAATCAGAATGGCCAGCTTCAGCCGAACCGACAGTGACCCAGGAGGTGAAAGGCTAGACTTTTCATCCCCCTGCATGGATAAGAAGCGTGGCCTCGAGTCCGATCAAGGAGAGGAGTGAGAAGAGAGGTTTTAGCCTAAAGCCAGAACTCTTGAAGAGCTGTTGGTTTGTGAGACGGGGTCAAGAAAACTCCATCCCATGGCCCAGATGGGTATTAGGGAAGCTTTCTGCCAGACCTAGGGCTCCAGGCTGGAGAAAATGTCTACAGTGAATAAAATTAAAAGCCACCCTTTGGGGTGCCTGAGTGGCTCAGTCGGTTGGGCGTCCGACTTTGGCTCAGGTCATGGTCTCACAATTCATGGGTTTGAGCCCCGCGTCGGGCTCTGTGCTGGCGGCTCAGGGCCTGGAGCCTGCTTCAGATTCTGTCTGTGTGTCTGTCTCTCTCTCTCTGTCTCTCTGCCCCTCCCCCCTCACATTCTATCTCTCAAGAATGAATAAACATTAAAAGAAAAAAATTAAAAGCCAACCTTTTACTTCATGCTCTGGAGTAGGATCTGAATTTACGTTATACACATGGATTGGGACTCCCTGACCGAGGAACAAAATGCTCCAAACTGAAGAGTGCTTGATGTTCCGTGGATGCCTGCACAGAACTAGGGCAGACACCTCACAGCCCATGGCACATTGGCTGGCCCCCACAGAACGATGCCCTCTACTGAAGATGAGCTTGTACCAGAAAATCTCACCTGCACGCAGAGCCAGATCAGTATGGGAGAAACAAAAACTACACAGATCGAACACTTGGAAGGGACTATAAAATAAACATTTTAAAAATACAGGATAGGATGTAGAAACCATTAGGAAAGAATACATTAAAAACAGCAGTTGCAAACGTTTGTAAAAGCACCACACAGGAACTACAGAAATGAGAATGACAGCCGTTAATTACGGACTCGTAAAACAATATTTGCTACGTGGCTGAGGCGCACATCACTGAACCAGAAGGCAGATCCGAGGCTGTGACTCGGAATGCTACACAGAACGTTCAAGGCATGGAAATCCATTTTGACTAAGTCCATGAAAGCCAAGGACGGCTCACACTACTTGGCTATGGCAGCAAAACCAACTCTAGCCCCACTTACTAGGTTCTTGAACCTGGTCAGAAGGGACAGGAGGGACAAGGGCCTGAGCTTGAAAACCCAGAGCCTTGGGAGCCCTTGATGTGTAAAGTTTGGGAAAGGAGGGCTGTTTTCCTGACAGGCCTGACTTATCTACCTGTCTGGCCTCTCAAGACTGTTCTGTCCTAAAGTTAGCTCTTACCTCGAGAGGAAGAGTGGGAAGTGTCCATCTTCCCTCCAGATTCTTTCCAGGCCTGGGATCCTCTGGCCGAGTAGAGCCGTGCCAGGGCTATAAGAGCTGTGAAGGGTGGTTTTCTAAAGGCCACAGTGATCAGTGCCTCCCTGAGTAAGGACCCACCCCCAAGAGAAGGAGACATATCACAAGCCCTGTGGTACCTGGGAGAAGGCAGCTTCCCCCCCCCCACCCCCGCTCCCCTCCCCAAGCAGGATACATAACAAAAGGGTGAACAGTAGGATCAGTGAGCAGACTCCCTCTATAAAATCCTGTGGCCATCAGTGAGTCCCTGATCTATGAGCCACTGCTGGCCTGCTCTCTGAAAACTGGCCGCTGCTCCCTCCACATCGGCCTGACCCTTTCTGGATCAGACCTCAGTAAACTGTGAATCTCGTTCTCTTGGCTGCTTCTCCCAGGCCTGGTATCCCCGTCCCACATCCCCACACTCCCTGTGGCTTCTGGTTTGACACAGTCTCGAGCGCTGGCTTGGTCATAGCCTGAGGACGACTTTTCCACAACCAAGCAGGATCTTTCCAGAAGGCAAACCCTCCCTTTGCTTCAGTTCCCTGGGAATCAATGCTTTTTCTGAGAACCTTGTGACATGTAAGAGAACATCAGGAAAAACACAGTTGCTACAGGGGGCCTGGGACAGTCTGATTTGGAAACTGGAGATAAATTTTCGCAGACCCCTTACTCAGGGGAACCCCAGAGAGCTGCAGTTTAGCATTTTGCAGTGACGGGCAGCACACGCTAATGGCCCAAGAAAATAATGCCATTAACACCATAATGATGGGGCAGACAGGACTCCCATTGACTTCAGAGGGACCTGGGCTCTAGGTGACGTTCAAATGCCCTCTGCCTGCCTTCCGTGTTCAACATGTACCCGTTCCAAAGCTGAATCAGCAGTGCGAGCCAATTCTGCAACAAAATGAAGACCTTTGTTATCTTAAATTACTTGTACCATCTAACTCCTTATATAAAGCAAAATGTCTCTTAATAAAATCACCTTGATTTCCATTAGTATGTAGTACATCATCACAGCGATGATTTTATTAGGCCACTAGACCCTCAGAGAGTGTTAAAAGGCTGGCACAAAGGATGTCAATTTAGTAGGGGAAGCTGAGTGTCCAGTTTTCTACCAGAAACTAAAGTCTTGATTCTGGATATCTGAGCAGACATTCATTTTAAATGATGTCTCAAGACCAAATTTGTAGTCAAGATATTCTTTATTATAACCCAAAGTAATATACATATATATATATATATAACTTGTATATATATTATACAAGTATATATTATACTTGCAAATATATTATATAATATATAATATATAATATATATTATATATTATATATATACGTATATATATAAAATATATAACCCCGCCTTCAGAGATAGGCTACTTCTAGCAAAGTATTAGGAAAATAAAATATTTTCAAATCAGGTTTTGCTCCTGTGTTAAAAGTCACAAGTAGGAAGTTCACCTTTTCAATTTTCTTTGCTCTGTTCCCCATAACGCAGGCCCCATGCATTTTGGATCTGGCCTGCAGTTCTGATGCATGTACGTGACACGTTTTCTGGGACCTTTTAGTACCAGTGCAGCCAGGGGCCCAGGCACTTAGGAAGGTAGGTGGGATGGAAGGAGTGCAAATGCTCTGTTGAGTGCCCTCCAGGGTGGCAGATAATGGCAGTGAGGAAGAGTTGCCTGGGCCTTAGCCCCATTTCTGCCATTAATCGGCTGTGTGACTTTGGGCATATCACTTTAACCTTCCAGCGCCCTGGTCTCCTCGTCTGTAATTGGAGATGGTGGGTAACAGCCTGTCTTGAAAGTTGTTTTTGATGATCTATGTATGATACCTGTAAAGCACTTACCTTATGTTACTTACTAGCTAAGTGAACATTCCTTCGTTTCCAGAGCCAGAACATAACATCACACACCCAAGAGAGGAATCCCTCCTGAATTCTGTATCCAGGGGATATCCTTTTATGGCCATGTGGACGCCGAGGAAGACAGAGACATTTCCATTTGGGCATTCTTAACTGAAAGGAAAGATTTTTATTAACCAAAACAGGACTTTGGTAGACCAAAGATGTAGAGCGGGGACAATTTAGGCTACTCTAAAAGTAGGTTCTTCTGACGAATGAAGGTAGGATTGGCACCTAGCTCACAGAGTGATTGGAGAACGGAATAAAATAACCCATGTGAAGGTGATTAGCACGGTACTTGGCACAAGGGAAGCACTCAAGATATGTTGGCTGTGCTTATGCCAGAAGCTCCTGCACCCGATGTCCTCTCTAAAGCTCACTGGACCCCACTGCTGAGGTCCTATTCACAGGTGAGGAATCGGGGAACCTGAGCAATCACACAGGAATTTTTTTTTTTCTTTTCTAATGTTTATTTAACTTGAGAGAGAGAGAGAGAGCAAGAGCAGGGGAGGGGCAGAGAGAGCTGGAGACACAGAATCCGAAGCAGGCTCCAGGCTCTGAGCTGTCAGCACAGAGCCTGACACGGGGCTTGAACTCACAAACCGTGAGGTCATGACCTGAGCTGAAGTTGAACGCTTAACCCACTGAGCCACCCAGGTGCCTCAACACGAGAATTTTATAGTATGTGCTGGAACCAGGGCTGGGGCCAGGGCAATGGGGCTCCACGGCGAATGCTTTCTAATATGCCTCTCTATTCCTCATCTGTGTATTCTGAGAGCGTTGAAGTCCTCCTAACCTGCTCGCAAGAGTTGAGCCCTTCACAGTGCGGTATTTTTACAGGGTGCTCCCCTCAGCCAGCGAGGTGGCCAGCACCCCCCTGAGAGATTCCCACCTCCAGCGGTTCTGTGATGCCATACTGGTGGGCTTGTAGATAAGGCAATCGCCGACGAGGAAGAACTATCCCAAGATGCTACCATGTGTCAATTCTCCACACCCCCAGCCCCTGAAAACACCTCATAACTGGTAGGGGTGGGGGACAAGCTACTCTGCAAAATGTTTTTGAACCCTAATTAGTGGGCTAGCCCTTATTATATGATTGAACCCCATATCACCTCCCAGAGCAGCCCTTGTCTAACACCATTGATTCAGGTTTTAACTTGGAGGTTTTTTCTCCTTTTCCTCACTTGCTGCTGATCTATGGGACACAGTAGCCTCTGTTCGTTACTGCGTGGGTCTGCAGTGACGTGGTGTTTCACATTTAAAATTACTCAAAGGCCTCGATGCACACTATGACCCAGCAACCTGGCCTCTTTGTTTTCTAACCGTACAAACCACCCGAAAAACAGAACAAAACAAAAGGAGGTAAGGCAGGGAAGTCCCTAAAATATCGATACTCAATCTGCCTTTGGATCTTGGAATTGGGGGGAACAAGATGCTGATGAGCATAAAGTTATGGTTCCACGTGCAGGTGGGTTAGTCTTTAAAGGGTCTGACCGGCATGGCCTTGTACTGTCCCATCTATACAGGACTTTTGGATGCATTATTTCATACAACTCTACCCAAACCCTGTGAGGTAGGTAGGACATTTTACAGGGAAGGAAAATGAGCCTGTGAGAGGTTAAGTGACTCGTCCCCGGTTACAGAACACAGCGAGTGCTCGGACTTTTGGCCCAGTGTCCAGCCTGCTCCACCACCCAGCTCCGTCTCCCTGGAGAAAGTGTTACGTGTAGCTGAGCCCGAGTCCTAGCAGCCCCCACGAGGCGGTGCTTTGAGAGTCTGGGCAGATTATTAGATCAGGATAAGTTGAACAGCTTGGTGGGATTTAATTGTTTGGAAGGTAGTCAGCACATTTCCCAACACTAAGGGAGACCACTGGAGTCTGCTTTTCCCCGATAATGATGCTACCTGATTTTTGGAGAGTGCTTTCATGTTGATGCTTTGCTTACTTGATTCCAGACCCAGTCCGGGATCTGTGTGAAAGGTTTCATCTTCGTTAACATGTACAGTAACATACTGGGGGAAAAAAACCCAAGATGATGGGAGATGAACCAAAAGGAGACAGGCAGGACTTCTTTACGCCACCTGTGCCCAGCATGCTTGTCCCCCAGAAATTAACATCCACCACCCCTTCAAATCTTGCATCAGACTTTCCCTTCTTAATGCAAACTGTCCTCCCCACCCCCACCCCCCATTTCCTTAACGGACCCTGCTGCCTACTTTTCCAGAGCACCATTCATTTTTCAACCCACAAATATTATCATTGATTATGTTCACTGTCTGACTTCTGCTAGAATGTGAACGTCCCTGGGGGCAGGAACATCTTTATCTTACTGACATGTCCCCAGTGCCCACGTAGTGCCTGGTTATGCTTGGTTGGGTAAACGGATGCAGAAGTGATCATCCTCGGTTACAGACTGTGGCTGCTCCAAGGTACCCAGCACCCCTTTCGTGCTGGAAACTACAAATGCCCACATCAGCATCCAGGCTTCTGGAAGAGGAGCTGTAAATGCTAGGCAGGGAGTCTGGCTCCTGCCAAGACAGCTGAGAGGGTTCTCGTTTCAGCCAAGACCTGCAGCAGAAACCTAGTCCTACAGGCTGTAGGCATGGGGTGTGGTGGGGGGCTCTAGGGCAGGAGATGGCCAACCTCCAGCCTCGGTTGGGGACAGCAAGACTCACTCTAAACCCCTCCACTGCCTGGAAAAGGTGACCTCAAAACTTTCAGCCCTAGGCTTGTTCCAGGTTGAGGCTTGTAGGGCTAGATAGGAAATGGTCAGGACCAGAACCTGTTACAGAATTTATAGGGACAAGTCCAACATGAAGATGTGGGGACACTTGTTTAAAATGCATTACAAAGTTAGGGGCACCTGGGTGGCTCAGTTGGTTAAGCATCCCACTTCAGCCTACGTCATGATCTCATCGTTCCTAAGTTCAAGCCCCGCATCAGGCTCTGTGCTGCCGGCTCGGAGCCTGGAGCCTGTTTCAGACTCTGTGTCTCCCTCTCTCTCTCTGCCCCTCCCCCACTCATGCTCTGTCTCTCTCTCTCTCTCTCTCTCTCTCTCTCTCTCAAAAATAAAACATTACAAAAAAATTTTTTAATGCATTACGAAGTTCAAGGCATGTCTCGGGCAAATGGGGACACGTGTGAGGACACAGGGGGAGATGGCAGTACTTCTCCTGACCCCTTCAGCTTCAGCCAGAGCCCACACTTGAGGACACTGCGGCCTCTGTGCTGAGTTTGCTGCTCAATGAGACTGGTGCCAGTTTCACCAGGCTCAGAGCCTCCCATTGGCCTTGGGGGGAGGGGAAGGAGGGGAGCAGGCAGAGCTCTTTCAGAGGAAGCCCGGTGAGGAGGCTGGCCCCCAAGCCGGGCCCCCCAGAGAACAGGCAGCCTCTCAAGGGGAACTTAGTGATGTCTTCATCTACTTGGTAGAAGTCACAGCCCACTGCCATGTGAATCTGCCCCAAGTGGTACTCTCCAAGATGGACATCAACTGGCGGACTCTGCCCTCAAAAATAGACTTGCTCTGGGGCGCCTGGGTGGCTCAGTGAGCTGGGCATCTGACTTTGGCTCAGGTCATGAGCTCACGGTTCATGAGTTCGAGCCCCACATCTGGAGCCTGCTTCGGATTCTGTGTCTCCTTCTCTCTCTGCCTTCTCCCACTCATGCTCTGTCTCTCTCAAAAATAAATAAACATTAAGAAAAAAAAAAATAGACTTGCCCCATGAGGCCACCTCTGAAGGCCAAGCTTGGAGCCTGCAGACCTTGCCTGTGAGTCCACAGGCCAGGCCTCAACCTAGAAACACGAGCACAGGACCTGCAACTCGGCATAGCATCCGAGAAGCAGAGGATGGCCTGGCCATGGAACTTTGCTGTAGTCCTTTCTTAATGGATCATGGGCGTAGCGGCCCTGCTTCCTAAGTTCTGAGGCCCAAGAACCTTCAGAAGATAGCCTCCTGATATTTTCTACAAAGGTTTTGATTAGCAAAAATAAAAATAATTTAAAAAAATAAAATGGATTAAGAATTTTAAGATGCTGGCCACAGAGCATTAAACCAAGTGGGCCCTTCTGAGGACTGACAACGCTAATGACATTTCATGGATCCTCCTGCCAGAAAACTCCATAACAAACGTAAATCACTTGTGTCTGAGACGTGTAGCATGTTTCTCCTTGAGGAAAGAGCCCTCGGGTGGAGTGGATGAAGGTACCAAAAATTGTTTCTGCGCCACTAACGAAAGGATCCGCCGTTGCGTTTGCAGGGTGGGGGTGGGATGAGCAGTGGCAGAATGAGGTGACATCAAAGGTGGTGTTGGGCCAGACTGGGTTGATGTCCATGTGAAATGACTAGCCAAGACTCTGGAACATTCTTCATTCAGAAAAGTGGTCAGTGATCAGTGACAGGTAGGTAAAAAAAAGAACGGGGCACCTGAGTGGCTCAGTGGGTTAAGTGCCTGACTTTGGCTCAGGTCATGATCTCAAGGCACATGGGCTCGAGCCCCGTGTTGAGCTTTCTGCTGTCGGCACAGAATCTGCTTCAGATCCTCTGTCCCCTCTCTCTCTGCCCCTCCCCAACTTGTGCATACGCACACTCTCTCTCTCTCTCTCTCAAAAATAAACATTGAAAAATTAAAAAAAAAAAAAAAAGAAAAAGAAAAGAGCAATTAGAAGGAATAAAGCCGAGGTTGAGTCACGTTGTTGTGGCTTTTTATGCTGGGAAGCCCAGGGCCTTTCCACATGAATCAGCTGAAAGTCTGCATTACTAACAACATTTAAGTAGGCTTCCTTGGATATCAGATGCTGAGGTAGGTGCCATCCCCTCACATTTGGATGGCCCTTTACAGTCTAAAACCTGCTTCTATATATATAATGCTTTCAGTGGACTCTCTCAATAAGCCTACTAGGTTAGCAGGGTGTTGTTGTCGGCAGACAGGCAGACTGACTAGTCTGAGTCCACAGAGTCAGTAAGGGCCCAGAGGGGGCACAAGAACGCAGTTCTGCTAGCTTTGAGTCTAACGCTTTTGTCCTTTCCTCCACGATGCTTCCGTCACGGGTAGTGGCGGCCATCTTTCCAGAGCTCATGGCCTGAGACAGACAGACAAATGCAGCCCAGGGCATCACAAGCATATAGCAACACGTTGACTAATGGTCTCCAATTACCGATATCCTGGCAGCAAAAGGGCAGTGAGCTGCTAGGGATGCAGAGTATCAGCTCCGCTTTCAGGAAAAACTAGGTGTTCAGAGGGATTGGATGTTTCTTTCCCTGATGCAAATGGTACATGAACTGCTTTTTGGGGGCATCCGATAAACGTGAACTACAGACTAAGTAAAGATGAATAAAGGGATGCTCTCCTGAGTGAGTAAGCATTTTGAAATGGCCCATTAACCTCTTATCAGAAGGATTCTTTCCTTCGAAGCACATTGGTCATTTCCTGCACTAAAAGGTGTGCAGACGATTTGCCACATCACATTATTATGCACAGCTAACTGCTTTGCAAAAACTTGTACCTGCAGATGCAATCAGTGGGTTTGAGTTAAATACCTCAATCATTAACTTTTTCTCTAAAAACTAACAAGTGCAATTAGCCCATATTAATGAAATAATCTTGAGTTCTTTTTTTTTTTTTAAACCGAAGTTCCATTTGAGTCACACAAAAAAGAAAATGCATCTAAAAATCAGTTCCATTTTAGAACAGGCACATGTTCCAAACAGCTGAACTTATTTTTCCTTCTTCAGATTCTGCAAAATTCACTCCCAGGTTTACTCTCTATGCCAAGTTTCAGAGCTGAGCAAATTTTTATGGTCTAGTTATAAACCCTAGAAAAACAAGGTTTATAGGAAATGTTGACACAACCTTAACTAAAGTGGTGTTAGCTGACACCTCTATATTTTCAATTTGGGGATTTCTACTGGGAAAATATAAACGCTAATTCAGCAAAGGAAGCCAACTATAATAAAAATGTTGTAGTCTTCCTGTTCACCCCATGAAGTTCTACTTCAAAAGATGCCAGTGCAACATGGAGGTGAGTTAGAATTAGTATGCTCAGTATGTAGGGCACCTGCAAATAGCTAAGCCTCCTGGTTACTATAAACTTTGCCTGGGAATGCATGACCTCACCATGAGTCATGGCTGCCCACTGCAGTCCAGTCAGAGAGGTGGCGGCGGATTCCAGGTCTTTACGTGAAAGGCGTCTACTATCCTTGCACCGCGCACCTCCAAATCTACCATAAATAGAGACCAGAGTAGGTTTTTCACGGACCCGGAGAGCGAGCCTCCAAAACACAGAGAAGCCAAAACGTTGAGAGTTGAGCAAAGGCACACCGCGGACGTTGATCCCGATCGCGGTCAGCTCAGAATGGGGCCAGTAGCGGTGCCAGGGGGACCCAGGTGTGAGGGCATGCCAAAACATCAGGACAAAGAGCCAACGACAGTTCTCATTTCCCCAATCCCTCTAAACAGCCCAGATGAGAAGCACATGTGTTCCATATTTAGGCTTTGATTTTTTTTTTTTTTTTTTTCCTTCTGAAACGAGAGGAGGTGGAAGAAGGGGTGAAGTTTGACTCAGGTCCAGAGATAAAGACTGACATACACAAATGGACCATAATAGGGGGCAAAGTGAGTTAAGCTGAAGTAAATGTTTTAAAATCCTCAGCTAGATAGACTAAACAGTATTGGCCTAGGAGCCAAAAGACCCAGCTGTCTGTCCCGAGGCTCCCACCGGGGAAATGCGACTCCAGCCTGCGGAGCCTCCCTGGTGTCTCTGCTTGGTCATCTGTAAAATGGAGGCCGGCCTCCATTACGCGACAGCGGCGAGGAGTAAGTAATGGCCCTGGAAGTGCTTGGTGAATTTTAAACTGCAAGACGGATGGGAGTATTATGCCGTGTTGATTGCATTTCTCCATTGGAAAACTGTGTTCAGAAAATGGAAATATTTTCAATCGAGGGACAAATCCATCAGGATAAAGGGGGAAAAAACCCTTCCTAACATATTTGTAATTGCTTTTAGTTCATCCTAGAACTGATTCAGAGGGCCATTTACCGCTGACATCTTTGCTTTTGTGTTAAGTCTAATAGTCTACTAAAAAGGCCATTTGGGTCGCACCCCAATTACCATCACATATGTCTAAACTTCACCAGCTCACAAGGGACCGCTAAGTTACATATCTTCATGAACAGAAAGTATTTTGGATGATTATTTTCTTCCTCCCAGGTTTCTAAGGCTGTTGGCAGCATTTTCCCAGAGTGTTTTCAAAAGCTTTCACAAGATATCCTCATAACATTGGCAAAAAATATGAAGCATACTTTAAAGGCTAATGCTTAACTTCTGTAGACCCTGATTTTTATTTATTTATTTTTTTTTTTTCAGGTTGAAAAGGAAGACAGGAGTTTCTGGATGTACCTGTCAAGACTAAATGATTGTTCATTTCCTGTGAATTGGGAATAACGTAATCACATGCAGCTGGGGAGCTAGGCTGTGTTTCTTGCTTTTTCCTCTTCCAGAAGCTGGGTCCCTTACCAGCTGGGAAATATTACTGTATGAACGTGCTGAAAAACTTAAGGGAAATGAAAAGAACAACAACATTCTAGATGTCAGCAATCAGTTTGATGGTCTTACCTGTACCAACATGAGAGGATTTTAATAGCAAAAGTTTGTAAAGATTAATTTAATTTAAACTGAGTTCTTAGATTAAAAAAAAAAAAAAGCAAGTGTTTACAGAGTCACAAAAATCTTTGTCTAGAATTGAGCTGATTAGAATTAACCCTGTCACAATTACACACGCCAACGACTGGGTAAGTTGAGAGAAACAATTTAAAATAAAGTATTTTAACACAAGAGAAATGGATTAGTAGGAATCAAAGTATCCGTCCTTTGCTAATGCAGTCATTACCTGGGGGGAAAAAAAAACCCACATAAATTCAATGCTGAGTTTAAAATTGGAATTCAGCAAAATGTAATCTCGGGCACTTATTTTAAATGCACGCTTCTATCTTTTAGTATAATAAATTTTGTTCGGGGTTTCATTAGCCATTACACTATACATTGTGATTATGTCAGATATTAGATGCTGAGAAATGGAGCCAACATCTCACTTCAGGTGGCTCCTGTTCCAACTCATCATCAGAATTAATTAAAGAAAGAGGAGGTGGGATGGGGAGCAGGAGAAATGTTTGGATTAGTCAGGTCACTGTTTTTTCCTGGGAAGGTGAGGAATGGAAGGAGAGAGACGCCAAGGCAGAAGGAAAGTCTCTGTTGGGATGCCTGGGTGGCTCAGTCGGTTAAGTGTCTGACTCTTAATTTCCACTCAGGTCATGATCTTGCGGTTCATGAGTTCGAGCCCTACATGGGGCTCCATGCTGGCAGTGCAGAGGCTGCTTGTGAGTCTCTCTCTCCCACTCTCTCTCAAAATAAATAAATAAACTTTAAAAAAGAAGAAGAAGAGGGGCGCCTGGGTGGCTCAGTCAGTTTAGCATCCGACTTCGGCTCACGTCACGGTCTCACCATCATGAGTTCACGCCCTGCATCAGGCTCTGTGCTGACAGCTCAGAGCCTGGAGCCTGCTTTGGATTCTGTCTCTCTCCCTCTCTCTCTCTGCCCCGCCCCTGTTTGCACTCTGTCTCTGAATCTGTCTCTCTCTCAAAAATAAATACATTAAAAAAAATAAAAATAAAAAAAAGAAGAAGAAAATTCTCTGCCAATGGAATCTTATGGCATCACTGCCCATCCTATCCAGACTTGTGCTTGGAAGAAATTTGGGGCCTCAGGGGAATGTGAGGGGCTACAATCGCCCTGGATCACCATGTGCATGTGCATGTGGTTGTCACATTTGGCTAGGCATCAGAATTACTGGGGGAATTTTTAAAAATAGAAAACAACTGGGTCCCATCCAGTCCTGGGATAAAGCTCGCGCATGACATCATTTTTGTTGTTGTTGTTGTTGTTGTTGTTGTTTTAATGTATGTTTTTAACACACCCAAGCCTACAATTGATTCTGAATGCTGAGCCAACATTGAAAACCAGGGGTAGGCGATAGTTGGAAATTAACTAAAAGGTGAATTTGACAATATTGCACCTTATCTAAGTCTCTTTCATATTGTTTGAATCCAGAGAACTGCCTTTTCTGACGTCTACCAAACACAAGATGATGAGGATGACAATAATAAAAAATATCAATGCTGCTGAAGCTCCTTGAGGACTCTTCAGAATGACACAGCACTTACACATCCATTAGGTCATTTCTTTTCCCTCTTCTCTCTCTTAGTGCTTTGAGGCCAGCAGTGAGAGCATCGTCACTCCATCTCACAGGTATGAAAGCATGCCACATCCTGCTAAATCCCCCACCAGTGCGAGTGGGTGGGCTGACCCCCATTTCGTGCCCCTTCCCCCTTAGCAATCCCATCAGCTTGGCCTGACAGCTGGTTTTGTGGCACACCTGGGACAGCGGGCAGGGAGGGTCCTCTGCCCTGAGTTGATTTTATGCTCCTGTAGTAGAAAAGGCAGAGAATTCAGCGACTTGAATTAGCTCCCAACTTGACTGCAATTGGAAAGAAGCTTTGTGTTTTTTTCTCACCTTTTTTTAAATTAAATGTTTTTTCTTTAGTTCACTTATTTATTTTGAGAGACAGAGAGAGCGAACAAGAGAGGGGCAGAGAGAGAAGGAGAGAGAGAGAGACTCCCAAGCAGGCTCCACACTGTCAGCGCAGAGCCCCATGAAAGGCTCCAACTCAAGAACCGTGAGATCAAGACCCGAGCCGAGATCAAGAGTCGGAAGCTTAACCGACTGAGCTACCCAGGTGTCTTGTGTTTTGTTTTCACCTTAAAGAGTCGGCTTACATCCAGCACGCACAATAGATATGATACATTTTTGCCTTTCCGTTGTACACAAGTCCTTTTCTGAAGCTAACACATGTCTCCCTTGTCCATGTCGTTGCTTCCTGGGATTCAAGAGAGAAGAGATCGTGAGGAGAAAAAGACACAGTGGGACGGTAGACGGCAGGTTGCCCCTGGCAGGCCGGGTGGAGCAGGCAGCTGTGCAGGGCTCCTGCCTGCCAGCTTCTTTCACATCACGAGAAGCAAATGGCCCCCAGGTGAAGGATGGAAGAAGCAGCTGAGAAATCTTCCTGTCATATTTGGGTTTATTTCCCTGCCGCCTGAGTAAGCTTTCAGTAACCTTGGTCTTTCGATTCAACTATTTTGATGGAAAGAAATAACGATCACAGCAACTGTGGCTGATGGATGTTAAGAGCTGGACCTTACCCTTTCAGGGGAAGACTGCTTGAGAATGGACTTGAGGACAAGGCGTTACAAAGCATGGCACCGGAAGCTATGTTTTTGCTGACTCGACTTACCTTATTAACAAAATCATTTCACGTTTTATGTGAACATAAACAAAACTTCCCAGGCAATCTTTGGAGGTGTTGGATGCTGTGGTAGCTACCACTGTGGCAAAAGGGCAGTGTTGAAGTGTAATCAATCTCCCAGATAATAATATTTTACCGATCAATAACTTATTGTACTTACAGGTTTGCCCCGGCATATAAAAATATATTTATAAAAAGTATCACCCAGACTTTTATAAATTAGTAGACTGACCGTTGCTTTAATCATCTTTTATCTTCTACATGTGTGAACCTAAAAGATTGATGGTGTTTTAGTTATGTCTACATCACATCTGATTTCACAATAGCTTATGGAGAAACCTATTTTTGATAGTAATGAAAAAGGATTTCATATACAGTTGCATATATGGAAATTAGCTAGTTTTTTAAACCAGGTATGTAGAGCTCCTTTCTGGGATAGGAATCATAAATGGGTTTCATCCGAGCATGAACTGGGCAGTTCACAGAAGTGGCATCCTGAGAAAGCTGGTCTCGGCTCAGCAAACATGTGTGCGAGATGGATTAGTGATGTCTGCCATGGAAGGACAAGGTCCTGGTGCCATCTGTGTGCCATTTCTGCCGTGGGAGGAAAGGGAAAATACTGAAATATGTAGCAAATGTGTATTTCACTATGCACAAAGATGCATAAAGAATTCCTCTGATGACAGTTTTTGCCAGAGCAAAGACTCAATCGATAACTTCAAATAGTGTTAGATTTCAGAGTATTATTAAAAATACTTAATGCATATCTGGGTGTCTAAAAGAGTAAGGATTATTCATTTTTCTCAACATGTTACAACTGTTATGTGAAATTCTGGAAATTAAGTCTGTCATCATTATGGTAGTGAATATCAGTCAGAATCTTCCAATTATGTAAGCAACTCACAAATGAGTCTTTTTCCTTGAATTCCATCAGCACTGAGGTACACGGCAGCCTGATTATTTTCATTAATGTAGTTTTCATCGCACTCAAAGAAAATGCCATTGTTTGGTGATTATGACGCCCATAGGGAAGTCATAAAGTCTGTCATATTCCTAAGTTCCATCTAACAGTATCAGTGAGGATACAACTCTAGCATAGTCATTTATTTCCTGTTAAAAGATAATATCAATGGAAAAGCAAAGTGGGGTTATCCCCCTGGAGAGACCATGAGTTTAAGATGATTAATGTTGTAAAGAAATAGCTTTCTTATTGAATAAATGGCCTTTTCATCAGATCGTTTTAAATTGCAAAATTTAATTTCAGATGGAAGAAAACATTCCTCAATTATACTGCAAATAATGACATATTGACACACTTCTTTAGCATGTTTTCTGCCAAAGATTTATCATTTCAGATCATTTTCATTGTGTGTTTCTTAGTTGCATATTATTCCTCTTACCTTTCAAATGTATAGACACTTTTCATTATTCATTTATTGAGTTCTTGAAGACATGGGTTGACTACAAAGGGTTTGATTCTGTTTATTTTATATAGCCAGGAAAGTGACCAGTCATGAAAGAAACCCTCCAAGAATTTGTTGTGTTTCTGTACTCCTCCTCCTCTAGCTGTTAGCCAACAAATCCATTTTCAGTCAGCAAATCATAGTTCCATATTTCCAGGTGCCATTTAACCCATTGAGCATCTTGCCACTTTCTCCAAACCAATGTTTGGAAGTTTCTTTTAACACATCTTCTCCTTTTCTTCCTGGATGTTCTATGTACAGGACTTTTTTAGTGGGGAAGAGAGTGACAGTGGAGTTTGCTTTAACTATGAAAGTAGCTTGCTTGACTTACAGGAGGAAGCAGGACACGATTTTTCTGAATTCTTACCTTGTCCTTTTAACGGGGCACATTATCTTTTCTGTTCCCATATATCATTTGTCTTTAAGGATCTCTGGGGAATAACTGCTAAAGCTGGAACTGGGTCCTTCCTGAAGCAATGAGGGAAGTGGGGAGTTTCTCCTTTGGGGTCACTGTTTCCAAGATAGTTGTGTTCACCAAGATGGAAATTTTCTCCAAAATTATGTATATGCCGGACCTCTGGGAAAATAGGTGTAGGCATGATTTGCTTTTATTCAACCCTAGTGGCCAGCACAATAGATACCCAGCCCTCAGAATAGCTTTTATTTTATAGGTAGGTATTCTGAGCTGGATGAGTAGAAAGTGTTTAATTGCCTTAATTTCAGCATTTGACAGAAACTTCTTTTAGAGTTTGTGTCATGAGCGCTGGTTGCCTGTTCAGTGTCTATTCTTGCTTATCACCAGCAACGTGCCCAAAGAAAGATTTCATTTGCCAGACTCTCTTGTAGGTGGGGAGGGCAGGGGGCCACTGAGGGGGAAGCCTATGTTGTTGGGTGGAACTTTTTCCATTAGACTGGCTGTCAGCTCCTTTATGGGAGAAGTTTCTCCTTTCATCCTCTCTCAGTGGATTGCTGAGTCCTTAAAACTGGTCTTAGCTCATGTTTGTGCAATTGTGAGGCTTGCCCTTCCAGTGAGTATTTTGATAAAAGTTATTAAGTAATAGAGAAGGAACATTCTGATCATGTTAATGCAAGCAGGATATAAAACAAAAATGGAAAGACACCGGTGAGGATCTTACCAATTTAGGTCTAATTACAAACACAATGCCTTGGAAAAGATTAGGTATGATAAATCCAAATGGGAAGGTTGTATGCATTAACAAGGATAGATTTGTTATTTTAATTAGAAAACATTAAGTACTGGGGCACGTGGGTGGCTCAGTCAGTTGAGCGTCAGACTCTTGGTTTTGGCTCAGGTCATGATCCCACGGTCATGGGATTGAACTATATCTGGCTTTGTGCTGAGCGTGGAGCCTGCTTAAGATTCTCTCTCTCTTTCTCTCTCTCTCTCTCAAATAAATAAATAAATAGGGGCTCCTGAGTGGCTCAGTTGGTTAAGCATGTGACTCTTGATTTCGGCTCAGGCCATGATCTCACGGTTCATGGGATCAAGCCCTGCATCAAGATGTGCGCTGACAGTGTGGAGCCTGCTTGGGTTTCTCTCTCTTCCTCTTTCTCTCTTCCCCTCTTCTCTCCCCCCTCAAAATAAATAAAGAAAGAAAAAAGAAAAAAAAGAAAACCTTAAGTACTAATAGTTACTAGCTGGGGGGGGCGGGCAGGGAATAAAATCACGAGCAAGAAGACGTGGTCCAGGACTTTCCGGAGTTGACAATCTAATGGGGAAGACTTATAGTAAAATAAGCAATCAGGGTAGACACGTACAGCCACACAGAGTATGCACTGGACAACTTCAGGGGACATTTGTCACATAGAGTACAGTATAAAGGGTGCCCCACTGCAAGGCATGACCTGTCCAACTACAGAGGTGGCAGCCCTCGAGGCAAGTTTTCTAAAGTGTGCTATGTAAACAGTGATAGAGGTCATACTGTGCCAAGGGAGACATAGTACCAGCCCCTGGCCTAGCCTAGGAGGTGGTTTCTTGGAGTAAATGGCGTTATACCTGAGACTTCAAGATCAGCCTGAGTTAGCCAGACCAAGAGGAAGAAGCGTTGCCCAAGTAAGAAGAACAGTGTAGACAGAGTCAGGGACAAGAGGTGGTAGGGCCAAGTTAACCAAGGAGTACATATAAGGAATGCCATGGCGGCTCAGTCCTGCGTGCCATCTGGAAGGCTTCTTTTTCGAGCTTTCCAAATCCAGATCAGCTGCACTCAAACGTGATGGATTGTGAAAGAGAAGGAGCTCCTCACCTCCCACCTCTGTTTTCTGAAGTTCTCAGCAACATTTCCCCATATAGTACAGTTGGTTCAAAAGCTCCAGGAAGATTCCCTGCCTTCAGACAGATGGGTCCCAATGGTGGGCTCCCGTTCCTGCCACCTGTTCAACTATATCAAATGTCAAGCATTTTGATTCAGAGAAACTAAATCAATCTGATTGTGACATTTCTCTTCCTCAAGTCTTTTAAGGATTTGGGGATTAAAAACAAACAAGCAAACAAAATACTTTGGAGGATCAAATTCAAAGTTCTTAGCATGGCTTACACGGTATAGTCATCTCTCACAGGGCAGGGACCATTTCTGTCTCGTCACTTAGCATTTGTCACAATAGCTGGCACAGAGTAGCAATGAATGAATGGCCAGGCAGTTTTTTCCTGCCCGCAGTTTCCCCCTCTAGTCTGCTCCAAAAAGAAGCGGACTGGCTTCCAGGCAGGGCAAGCCCTGGTCCACATCCTGGGTTTTCACAAGCGATAACCGCCACCTGCCACAGCTCGCTGACTCTTCAGGTTCTGGGTCTGCTCTCCCCTGGCACCTCAGGCACAACCAGTCAGGGTGTATCATTTTAATATCCCTGCTACTTGACACTTATCAAAATTTTGGTTTATTGCCCTAAAGAGAAAATCATGCAAGTGTGAAAGATGTATGCACGAGAATATTTGCTGCAGCATTGTTTATCACGGTGAAAAATTGGAGTGACCCAAATGTCCATTAATAGAGGGCTGGTCCCATCAATTATGGAATATAACACCCAGCGGAATAGGAAACAACCTTAAAATGGAAGAAGGAGAGTCTACTGTATTTCATCAAATCTGAGATACCATCATTTTCAAAATGCATCATTATTTTATGATACTAAGAAAAATAAGTGCTGTCAATTAAAAGACAGTGCTCTCCTGTTATCTAGAATTTTTACTTTATACTTATTAGCTCCTTTACACTTTGGCATATTTTTATACATTACTCTTAATGCGTTCTTGAAAAAAATATATAAGCATGATAAATTAATATGTTTCTGGAACATCTTCATATTTAGAGTCCAACTCTTCTGAATGCTTATTAACTCAGACGTGTCAATGTCCATCTATGTTTTGAAGCCATCAAGAGTGTCTGGATGCTGAGTTTCTTAAGAATGCACGAAAGAGAGAAAGGCATTGGGGTCCTCAGTTGGCTTTGCAGTTACGTAGAATTGGCCAATTTTGGACTTGTGCTTGAGGAATATTGATAAACCACTTCATATTTACTTCCAACAAAACTCCCACACTCCTCCCTCAATGATGTTGCTCCCAACAGTTAAAAGAAAACTCACCTCTTGCTCATGAATTTTCTCCTAATCCATTAACACCCATTCCGAATGTTTTGACGGTTTTGTGAATGTGTCTACAACGGCTGCCTGGCCAGGCATCACGATTTGTTCAGATGCAGCCCCATTCCAGGGGTGCAAATTGTTTTTTAAAAAAAGTGTTTAAGAGGGGTGCCTGGGTGGCTCAGTTGGTTAAGTGTCTGACTTTGGCTCAGGTCATCATCTCACAGTTTGTGAATTCGAGCCCCTTGTTGGGCTGTGTGCTGACAGCTCAGAACCTGGAGCCTGCTTCAGGTTCTATTTCTCCCTCTCTCTCTACCCTTCTCCCACTTGCACTCTGTCTCTCAAAAATAAATAAACATTTAAAAGAATTAATAAAAATAAGGCGTTTTAGAATCAATTAAATATCTTATATGTCCAAAACACGTTGAGGAGTGACAAAATGTCTAGCGATAAATGTATGTAGTATATATACAAGTATACACGTACATGTATTTATATTAATATGAAATTAACTTGAGGGATGTTAAATAATAACATGAGGATGTTTATCCAATATTATCAATAGTCACTTCTAAAGTGGTGCAATTTAAGATGATTTTACCTTCTTCGTATTTTTCTGTATATTTAACACTTTTATTTACAGTAAAGATGTAGCATGTTTTCAAAAGTAGTAAACTTTATTTGTTAAAAAGAGGGATGATATTTATGGAAAATTGCCTAACACATAGGCATTTCCATTTAAAATTTGATTTTATATCCTATGGATATGTTTTAGGAGGTCTGTAAGGCCCCTAAAATTAGAAATAGTCCTTTAATTTACCTGTCACACTTAGCATAAAATCTGAGCTCCTTCCCAGAAACCCCTGCCTCACCCCTGCCTACAGTGCTGATGTGAGCCCTTCCAACTGTTCTGAGCTCTCTCCAGTAGGCACACACGAACCCGTTCAGTCCTTGAACACCCAACCCCTTGTCTCCCATGACTCCATCACACGGGCCTCCAACATTTAGCTACGTGCTTAATAAATGAGGCCACCCCTGACTACTTGATCTAAAGTAGTCTTCCCTCATTCTTCTTCATCACCTCGCTCTGTTTTGTTTCCTTCAGAGTATTAATTACCATATGAAAACCACTTCAGTTACATGTTTGTCCTCTTGTTTATAGACTGCCTTTTGCCACTAGAATGGAAACTCCATGGAAGCAGGATCCCTGGCTATCACAGTAACTCCCCTCTCTGCTGTGCTCAGTCACTGACTGGCATTGGTAGCAGCTCAAGGGGTGACAGTCTTGGTGTGAACGTGGTTGTGGGACCAGAAGGGTGGATGCAGCCCTCTTGACAGCTGATAGAAGAAACATCTTCACAACACTCATTGCCTTTTTCACTTTCAAAGGCAGTGGGAGACTTATCACATATTACTCAGGGCCTTCTTTTTGAAGACCCATGGGGAAAAAAATTCCCTCAAGTAGCAATCCCGGGAGGAGTTGTGCTTTACTTGGGCGATTGGTTTGTGTATTTAACTAATTAAATAATTAAGAAAATTAATTAAGTAATTAAGTAATTGACAATGTGATCTGAGTTCTCTGTTTTTGTAAATGTGTGCCTGAAACTTGGAACTGGACTTGTAGTCTATTTTTTGGCAAATGCACAGGAACACCTATAAATATTTATGTATATTACTTGAATACATATTGATTTTGGATCAACGTTACTCATGGGTTAATCTTATTTTTCCTACCTACCCTAATCCTTTTTCCCCATGTTCACAACTTACTCATTTTTACATTCTCTTCTTGTACTGCACACGTTTTAATAGGTCACATTATATGTTTTGAAATACAGTGTGGGTATAAGTGAATTAGTTGTTGTTTTGTTGTTTAATGCTAAGGCTGGTAACATGGAGCCATGATTTAGCCTCAACCTTCAGCTTTACACCCACCCCACTCTCCTTTGTCACTCTGCCCTGATGCTCACCGCTTTCTTCTTGATCTTCCACTGGAGTCTACCACATTTTATTACCAAGATTTGCTTGGGAATCTTGCCTGCCTTAGAGAAGAGTGTTTTGATGTAGTCCTCTATCAATTTAGCCATTGCAAAAAAGTAAAATCACTATGAATTACCAAGTGTCATGCTCAGCCAAACCTTCTCCCTTATTCCCTCTCCCACACCCTCTACTGCTAATGGTGGGAAACCTTCACCATCCACTTCGTTCATTTCCATATGGCTTGTAATTTTTATGGGTATGATTTATTTATCATTGGAGAGAAAAATAATAAAGAGAGATGAAATTCTGTATATGGGTTACCTTCTGAGAAGTTTTAGCCTTTCCCTCTCAACCATCATTATAATGGAGTTTTAGAGTATTAGCTAAGATGTATGCATACAACAGAGAGTACAAAAAAAAAAGCTAGTAATTTTTTAGTCTAGAGATGAGAATAGAGGATCATAGTATGGACAAAATATCCCCCTACTCTGATGTCCTATGTACACTAAATCAACGAAGACAACCAAATCAGAAAGAAAACCAAAAAGGCAAGAATGTCCTTATTGAAAGTGGAGTGAGTCCCATTACTAAACAGCAAAATCTGTTAATTATTGGAGAGTAAATGCATTTGACCACTGCAACTTTAAGGGAGAATTAAGAGAATCTGATATGGGGACCATTCAAGATTCATGTGAAATCAAGAGAACGAGCAGACATCTTATTTAGAATGATTGATGGCCCCTGCTGTGATGAGCAAGTGTGAAAAACATATGCCGCCTGGTTTTATGTGTTTTGCCTGCCAGATGGTGCCTAACCCTACCCCACCCCTGAACCTTCTCTTACTCCCACCCATGCCAATCTCTGCCGTATCCCAACCACTCTCCCTAGTCATCCCCAGTCCCTGTAACCTAATCTCCCCTGCAGAAGTGGGGGTGGGGGAAAGGGCTGCGTGAGGCTCAGGTACGAAGTACAGATGTCTGTTTTGCATATTATTGGACAAAATTAAAAGCTTAAATTAGACTGATTTGTTTCCTAGGCTATATGTCAACAGCATCTAAATGTCACATACCTGTCTGCCTCTCTAGCAGGTAATCTTTTTCTCTTCATTGCCAAGACAGTTCCTAGAACATAGTAGGTATGTAATAAATGCTTACAAATGAATGAATAGCTAAATAAATACAGGATCAATAAAGAAGGGAATGAAGTGAATTTGGCATCATCTGATCTTTGTAAATCCAGGCTTCCTCCCAGTGTTGAGTCCTCTGTGTAGTAGGCTGCTGTAGAATTTGCTAGAGAGTCACATCAACCTTCTCGTTTTGTTATTTAGGAATTATATACCATTGTCCCTTCTCAGACAGCTGTGATATCACTGACTTCACTCTAGTCTTCCCGTACTGCTCCTCTTTTTCAAAAGATACCCCAGTGGAATCGGGGTCACATTTGCAATCACTTTCCATTACTCAGATTATAATTCATCTGGTTTTATAGGCCAAGCTCTCTTCAGGCTACGTTTTCTTTCACTGGCAATCAAATCCTCTCTTACATATAAATGTATACTTTTACTATGAAAGTAATGTAACTACATTACCAAGAAATCCAGAAAACAGGGATGAAGGGAGAAAAAAAAAATCACTCCTAAGACTAACTCTCTAATACAACCACCGTTAGGATTTTGGTAAATTTCCAATAATGTTCCCTATATGTTTGTTTTTACATAATTTCATATGGTTTCATTCAGTATACATACAACTATATTTCCTGACTTTTCTAACTGGTCAGGAAAGTCGAAACAACACTAATGACTTAGCCCAAAGGATTAATATAAGAAACTAGGTAAACAGATATTGGAGCACTGAAGACACATAAAGGAGACTCTGAAATAAAACAGACATGGTCAGTGCAGGAAGCAGCTACTACCCCTAGGGCTGGAGGAACAAAGAGAAGGGGTCAAGGTAATCAGAACCTAGAAGCTTGGGGGAGGGGCAGCAGAATTGGGACACAAACCTCAGGGAGGGCACCCCACCAGGGCTCCGCTCATAGTTCTGAAAGGACGGGTGATGGGGCGTGGGCAAACAGAAACTAGAGCCAACTACTGGTGAAATCAACTGCCACTGTCCAGAGTGCAGGGCCACTGGCGGGGTAACTGATGAGACAGGAAGCACTAGGGAAGCCTCCTGCCCTTCTCCCCACTCTTGCCTTCATGCTCCCTCCAGGGCCCCCTATTGGGATCCAATAGGGAGCCAGCAGGCATAGCAGAAATGAGTTTGTAAAGTTCCGTCTCCCAGCACCACGGAGCAAAGTGGGTTCCCAGATGGGGGACAGTAGCTTAGTAAGGAACCCATACCTTCAAAGCTTTATTTTGGGTGTGACTACACAGCCTATATCTTAAATGGTTGCACCGTCTTTCACACGGTGGTTGTACCTCATTTACTTAATCATTTCCTTATTCCTGAACATTCCAGTTTATGGCCAAGATTTTGCTTTCGAAAGTATAAAGATGCAATGGATATGGCCAAGATTTTGCTTTCAAAAGTAAAGATGCAATGGAAATCGTGCATTTGGTTTTCCATTCTCTTAGGATAAGTTCTCAAAAGACTAATACTCTCTGTGTCAAAGGACAGGATAAAAGCGTTATGACTCTAAGGCACATTGGCAAAATGCTTTTCAAGCCGGTCGTCTCAGTTTGTGCTGTTACCTCCATAATGTAAAAATACAACTAGCGGTACAAATGGCTATCGTCTACCACATCCACAGATGGTGCCCTCATTCCATTCAAGACATCGCCTTCGCTCCTGATTTTATGAACAAATAAACAAACGCTTTCTCATGTAGCTTATAGCAATTAAGATCCATGTTAACCCTTTTGCTAACATTCTAAGCTAGAATATATAGTGATTTGATATGCAAACTTTTCGGTATGGCTCAAAGGCTACGTTTTTGGTTTAGGCAACTCGGGTAAAGAAGCTCCTTTCTTCCTTCTCTCTTCACCTTTAATTGTTTTTTTGAGCTCCTGCACCCCAGGAGCTTAGCCCTCTATAAGAGCAGAAACTATTAGGAGGAGTCCTACCCACGTCTTGGCCCCATCTCTCTGAAAGCCGTGGGAGTAAGCAGTGAAAGCCGGGATCCATTCAGTTGGTGAGTCCTGAAGATAAAAAATGAAGAGCTTGATGTAAATACAAAACTCATGACAGACTATACGCAAAAGCCACTTTACCTTTTCCAAAGCATTTTGAGTCTTTACAATAATAGTATACATTGACCGCACAATGATGTGTTGTTTGATTCTATACCTTTATAATATTCTTAGAATAAATTAACAAGTCAAAAAAATGTTTTGGGGTCTCATTGTTTTGAATCAGAAGACCTTGTATATAAATACAGACACACGCTGTATATCTACACACATATTGTAGTGTACCTACAACCAAATCTGTACATTCATTTGTAAATTTGTATTCACAAGCTCTTCCTCAGAGAGCTAGATTCTGGTAATAGATGACCATTTCCACTTCCTTTAATTAACTTTAATAAGACAGATTTCATGTAGCAGTTTGTTCTATTAAATCTAAGTCATCTCCTCTCAGCGCCCAGATTTATGACCCCTAATTTCAGCGCACCTCCTACTTATCAAAACCAGGAAAATGATGGCACGTATCTCACAGTGACTTACGGTGTGCGGTAAAGGTATTTTCTTTGTTTCATCCCTTGGCCCTGCAAGGTCCGTGGAAGTCTGTTGGGTGCTTTTCTTTTCTCTCAAAGGTGTGGAAGAGAAGTGGAGAAGACAGGGAGCAGCCTCAATGTGGCCCGTGGACCTTCCTCCGTGTGAAATGTTGCAGGGTGTGGGGTACAACTGTGACTGCTTTATGGTCGTTCCCAATTTACATGTTAGACAACAGCAGAGCCAGAGAGTGGGGAGAGGAGACCATGTTTTGGCCAGCATCAGGTTTCAGGGCTGCTGACCTTATCCCTTAAAGATAAATAAATAGGAGGAGCCACATTTGGAGCTAATTTTGAAGGACGGTCCCAATACTGCAAATACGTGGTTGAGAGGAAAAACAGGTAGTGGGAGAAAATAGAAGCTAATTCACAGACAAGCACCTGGAAAGGCCTGGAAAATGTGACACATGTAAAAGCAGGGTGCCTGAGAGGTGAGTGGGAGGGCGGAGGGGCAAAGCAGGGGTGACAGAAGAATTTGGGAGAGAGGTTAACACCGTTCCTCTGTTGACAAAGGACTCATTCTAGTGACATGCTTTGTTGTCAAAAACATTGTCATCAGAAGTAAGAAATGACATAAGGAACCTAAGAATGCACTTTGGGATGACAGCAAAGAGAGGATTATTAAAGAAAAGAAAAATTCTACAACGCTTAGGAAAATAGAATCGAAGGAGTTGAGATGTGTTGAGTGTTTGGATAGTAAATGTAATGGAAGTGTTTGCTGTTATTGTTAGCAGCAGCGTCACATGGGCCAGTTGAGGAAAAGGCCGGAGGAAGGGGAAGGGTTCAGAGGGAGGACAGAGGATGGACAGCAGGAGGAAAAGCGTCCAAGTACGCATCTGTCTTAGGTCTCATGGGGTTCCAGGCCACAGGGTAAGTTGATAAGAAAGTTGGCCAAATATGTGCAAGTTCTGAAAATAGTTTTGGCAGTGGGCCCGGGCAGCCCTGAGCTGGTCCTCTGCCCGGATCTCTGGAAGAAGTGGGTCAGAGCCTACGGATCTTTTCAGATCACCTACTCCAGTCAATGCTAAAAAGATAATCGACCCAACTGGCCTTCTACAGTTCCATCCATTCTATCACCCAGCCCCTCCTTCCTGCCGCCTCCCTCCTTTTAACTTGGGACACAAACTTTTGTTCTACAGTTGAAGATAAAACATCTTCACATGTGAATCCTGAGAGTAGTAGCATCTTGCCTGAAACTTAATTTCACTGGGTGTAATGAATCCATCAGTAGCTGTAATCCATTCCTTTTTTTTTTAATGTTTATTTATTTTTGAGAGACAGAGAGAGCACAAGCAGAGGAGAGGCACAGAAAGGGGGACAGAGGATTCAAAGCAGGCTCCCCAACATGGGGCTCAAATTCACAAACCATGAAATCATGAACTGAGCCAAAGTTGGACAGTCAATTGACTGAATCACCCAGGTGCCCTTAGCTGTAATCCATTCTTATTGGAACCTGAGAAGAGTGGTAAAAAGCTTGGGCTTTGGTGTCAGACTTGCAGGAGTGCCTGGGTGGCTCAGTTGGTTAAGCAGCCGGCCCTTGATTTTGGCTCAGGTCATGATCTCACAGTTCATGAGATAGAGCCCGATAGCGGGCTCTGCACTGACAGTGTGGAGCCTGCTTGGGATTCTCTCTCTCTTTCTCTCTCTACCCTCACCTCATTTTCTCTCTCTCTCTCTCAAAATATATAAATAAACTTAAAAAAAAAAAAACAGACTTGGATTTAATTCCCATAACTGCCAATTGCCTGTTAAGTGACCTTGTGCATGTTGCTTAATCTTCATGAGTCTCAGTTTCCTCATCCATAAGATGGGGACAACAATAACATTTACCCTTGGGATTGCTGCAAGGATTAAATCATCTATTATGTGTAAAGGAGCCAGCACAAGCTACAATTCCATACATACATAAGTGCAGCTGTTGGTATTATTATTCATACGGTGAGTGGTTTGGAAGGCAGGATGGCGCTGGCCACAAGAAGGGGAAAGGGGGAAGGAAAGGAATAAAGGCCCTGGGTTGGCATGAGGTTGGCCTGTGCAACTTCAGCTTTGTACAACTGCATCCTTGGATATAAACTCAACTTTGGTCATTCAGCTCTGTGATGCCCACCAATGTTGCTCATGTATCTCCTGAACATAATTTCATTTCATTTATTTTTTTTAAGTTTATTTATTTATGTTGAGAGGGGTGGAGGGGCAGAGAGAAGGAGAGAACCCCAAGCAGGCTCCAAGCTGTCAGTGCAGAGCCTGACGCGGGGCTCGAACCCGCAAACCGTGATATCGTGACCTGAGCCGAAACCGAGTTGGACGCTTAACCAAATGAGCCACCCAGGTGCTCCGAACATAATTTCACTTTAAAAGAGTTTTGCCCCAGAGGCATCCTCAACTGAGGCATGAGGCCTGGAGAAGGTAAGGTGTCAGAGTTTAACTCCTGGGCCTGCTCACTTCAGTCTCAAACTTCAAAAGGTCTGTGAGGTTTCTGAAGAAATGGAATTTTAGACTATTCATGGTGTAAATACTGCACCTCAGAGGACCTTCAAGTCATTTGCAAACTTTTAAGCTAGCAGGCCCATTCCCACATCACGGGTTGGCACCGATTCCCCAGGCACCCGGCATCTCCTACGTGCTCCCGGACTGCATCCTAAAGGTTCTGCCTCAGTCCATCTTGCTGGCCACTTCCCCTCCCCAGCTGGTCCTGATTGTCCCAGGTCACGGCCCTAGACCTGTTTCCTGCTCCTTTGACCTGTGGTCCCATACTGTTTCCATCAGGCTGACCCCTGGCTTCTTTCCTTCGATCCATTTTTCTTTTGTCCCTTTCTCACAGGGCTTCACGGCTGCTCTGAGCCGGGCTTCACCCTCTCCCTGGTAGGTGCTCTCATGGCAGAGTGCCTGGCCCCCAGGGTCACTCTGCCTTCAGCAACAGACCCCAGATCCACATCTCCTCTTATCCTGTGAGAAATTAGTTTTGAGCCACTTGAAAGAACGGGCTGACGTGAAGACTTTAGAATTTGGTCATCACTGAAAAGCTAAATGTGCATCATGTAGCTAGAAAGGCCACGTGTGCTTGAGAATTGATTTTCTCTAGGTGTGCACATGGTGAGCACCAGACCTCACTCATGTGTAATTAGAGAACAGCAATACATAGTAGAGCTTTGCATGTACGGGAGTCAACCCAATATTCAGAGAGAAAATAATTGTAATTGATTGATTAGAAAAGGGCAACATAAAGATGATTTTAATGACTTTCTATCAGGTGACATGGTGTTCCAGCCAGGCCTTGTAATTACTTTCCAGACACCCTGTCCACCTCCCAGCATATGTGGTCTTTTCTGAACCTGTCTGCCTTTACAGATGAGAATGGTGAAGCACAGAGGTTCAATGCTTGCCCAAGGTCACGGTTTGTAAATGTTGGAGTTGGAATTTGAACCTAGATAATCTGGCTCCAGATTTCATGCTTCCAACCCCTACATTATGTTACCTCTCAAAAAAAAAATTTCATTCAAACATCTTGTAATAGTAATTATTTTTATTGATTTGCTTGCTTTATGTGATTCTACAAGGTGGGTGTGAGTTTGCTGGACAGGTGGTGCTGCCTTATTCAAAGCAGTGACTGACTGTTTTCAAATGCTAGAAGAATGAAACATTAAGGAGCCAGAAATGCAAGGGAGTGAATTAAGGCAGGCTGAGTATCTGCAAGCTAAGGACATTATGCCAAATATTTGATGGTTCAGAGTTCTAACCTCTTACCCATGTTTGGGCAGCTAGATATAGAAAAACCTAGAATTATCTGTCCCTGGCTTACCAGAACCTTCAATTACTGGATTTTTTTTTTTTTCTTTACCTGGTCTTTTCACAAAGACGTCACTATCAACAAAATACTCTGAGCAGACTGTTTATTTGTTTGTTTGTTTACTTATTTATTTTTAGAGCAACTTCTAGTGGCTGCCTTGAGTTTATATAATTTGGCCCCAGTCTCCTCCATCCAAATGATCTTTAGCATGAGGACCATGAGATGCTCCCCCAGCTTCCATTTTGTCCTTTGGACCATGTTTACCAAGTCAATAAAGCAGACATGAAGGCTTGATGGTTCTGAAAAAGCATTGGTTCTGAAAAAGAGTTGATAATGTGTTCCCTGAATTTCTGGTTGAATACAATCTTTAGTATTGGTCACAATTTATTTTATTTTATCAATACAATTGAAGAGAAAAATATTCTGTGTACTTTATATTGAGTGTTATACGGACACAGGTGCATGTGTGTCACCTTTGTGAAGCTGTTTAATAACACAGGTTAGGGGCACTCAGCTAAATGGTGTATAAGGTCAACTGAATTCTAACAGCATCTTGAGTCCCCAGTAGCGTAAGACCTGGCTGAGCTGGATGATATGAGTGAATCAAAACTATGTAAGATTTAACCGTACATATGATGACAGCATAGGTGACCACAGCATAAGGCAAATTAATCAATTGCAACACCATGGGGTTCAGAGAAATATTCTCACTCAGAAATGGCAATTCCCTGCCAATGTCCTGCTGCACCCTTTTCCCAGATCCACAGCTGACAACATCGATCAGTCACAGTACTCTTTCCACTGAGCCCAGAATTAGCCTTAAGAAATAATAATGCCTGGGGGGCACCTGGGTGGCTCAGTTGGTTAAACTTTCACCTCTTGATCTCTGCTCAGGTCATGATCTCATGGTTCCTGGGATCAAGCCCCAAGGTCGGCTCTGTGCTGACAGTGCAGAGCCTGCTTGGGATTCTCTCTGTCTCTCTCTCTCTCTGCCCCTCCTCACCCATGCTCTCTCTCTCTCTCTCTCTCTCTCTCTCAGAATATGTTTTTTAAAAAAGAAACAATAATGCCTATAATAATATCTCTCTCCTTCCCTTGTATTTCCTTCTTGAATGGGAAAGAAAGGAGTAGAGTCCAGCTACCAAGTGGGGCATACGCATAGGTCATGCCTGTAAAAACAAACATAAACTGTCACATGTGTCACAGCAATGGAGAAGATTGAGAGTTTTGGTGGGGTGGGGCTGTTTTTAAGTATGCAAGTTTTCATAATATTCACTTAAAAAATTCTTGTGGCTTCCTTTGCATACTTTTGGAACTTTATTAGTAGTAAGAAATTATTGCACCTCTCACAACTCATTCCAACATACCAGGCTGTCGGGGCACCTCCATTGAGAACAGCTGCTGTGGAGGTTTAAACTCCAAAGTCTGCTCCAGACCAAGGTGAAAGAACAAGCTAACCACCTTAACACATCGCGACGTGACTATAACCCAATCCAAGGCAAATTATCCCTTCCCTCCACGTTCTTGAATAGCTGTGAGTGTTCCTCCTACACTTAGATGCTTACAATTCTTGGTTCCCAAGGCGGTTATGACAAGTAAGAGGGAACACATTGGCTTTTTCCTTTTTGGACACCCTTCCTCCACCCCCCAAAAATATGAGTAAGGCCGGTGTGGCAGTCCTCGCTAGCAGCTTCCCATGGTCTTGTGCTGAGCCAGTCTTGGTGACGTCTCAGAGCACTTCCCTACCTCCCTCAGGGAAAAAGTTCGCTCCATAAGGGATCAGTGAAAAGTGAGATACTTCACTGAAGCTTCCCAAGGGTTGGGTCTGCTTCATCTCCACCAATGTAGCACAAAGCCTGGCCCACAGCAAGTGCTCGGGAAAGATGTTGGAACAAGTGAATTCGCTGATGAATGAAAAATCACTGAAGTTCCCATTGCACATCTCTGTTCCCCTCCCAGCTCTTCTCTTCAGCCACAGGGGACCTCAGTCTGCTCTCCTTCCTTCCCCTTCAAAGATTGGAGCCAGCCTTTCCTGCTTCTAGGAGTCCCCTCTATTCCCCTCATCTCCCCACCATCCAACACAGCTCTTTCCTGCTCCTCCACCCCCACACCCACCACTTCGCTCTGCAAAGGGCCCCCTCGAAGGGGCCTCCATCTTTCAAAAGCAGCCAGAAAATTGTAAAGGACAAAACACTCCCCGCGCAACAACTAACATTTTCCTGTTGTGTATTTGTCATGTTTCTGTTCCCCCAGAGGAGTAATCTCTTTACAGGCAAGGGACAGTGCCTTTTACTTGTAATTCTAGTGGTCCATGGGGGGAGGGTGTTAGGGGAGGGTGACTATTCCTGTCATACTCTGCACATGGAGGGTTCTTTCATGAGAGCTTTGTGGCTCTCGGAACACCACCGCCGTCACCTTAGGGATATTGATACTGTGTAAAAACATGAGCGTGCTGGCAATTAGAGGGAATTAAGTTCCTACCTTATTTTCCAGTACACAGAAGGCCTCTTAAGAGAAGTGGGGTGTTATGGACTTAGTGTAAAGAGAACATGAGTTTCCTTTTCGTAAGACCTTAATCTAATGAGTATAAACACATTAATTTAGGCAGGCTTTGTCAAAGTTCCCCAATTCTGTCCAGTCACATGCAAAGAGGAATACAAAATTCCTATTTTGTTAGCTCTTTTATCCTTTTCTCTGACCTCTTCCCAGCCTCCCCTGCCCCTGTGTCCTTCCCTGCCCCCCCCCCCCCCGCATATACACACACATGCAGAAACAGAGGAAAGGTGTGTTAAAGTTGTCAGAGAATTTAACGCAGTCAAAATTGTAAGATTTATGGTTGAAAAATCTATTTTTCTGTAACAATTTTCTACTTAAAAAGCCAGTTCCAATAGCTCAGCTTCTTTTCAAATGCACTTTGTGTGGTAATATCGCATATCTCCATTCCAGTCCTTGGAACTTAATTTTTATTTGATTTTATTGACGCTGCTTGATTGGAATGTGTATCGCTTGAGCCCCCACGGAGAACTGAGCAGGTGTGAGTAAAGCAAAACATCTTTTGTTAATAGAAGTACACCCTGGGAGTTCATGGAGACGCTGTAATTTCGATTGCTTTTATGAAAATTCTGTAAATTCCCATGTTGTGAATTTCAAACAGAGCTTGGGAGACCAACAGTCTTTAATACGAGCCAAAGATATGGTTATTTCTATGACTGAAATAAATGTTCTGCTTTCTTTTTGCCAAAAAAGAAATTCAGGTATTTAATTAGAATGTTTAAACTGTAGAAAATCATATTAACTTTTGAGTTTGGCTCTCATAGCTAGAAAATGGAGATCTTGCTGTGATCGCCCTACCGAAAGGTAACTTTGGGTTTCCTGAGTAACGTCTGAAGCATGAAGGATCACTCATCCCACCTTCATTCGAGTCCAGAATGACTTTGCAACAGCATTGCCCATTTCCAGCCTAAGTCGTATCTAATTTAGAGACCAAGGGAATGGGAACCGGTCCCTCAAACCTCTCAGCTTAAGAGGGTGATGTATTAGCTCTCTGCATCTAGCCCTCCTGGATCAGCTGCTACAGGGAATCTAAGGGTGAGGCCAAGCCCAACTTTCTTCCTGGTTTGGGGCCAGACACATATGGTGTTGCACTCTCCCAAGCTGGAAGGAAAGACGTAAGCTTGGTATATTACAAAATTGCATGTGTCATTAGAAAAAGATGTCAGAACGCTTTATTTAAAACTTTGTTTTCTCAGGTTGTATTGCCCAAGTGTATCTTGGCATAGACAGCTTAGCTTCAAAAATTCCAAGATGTATAAAGAGTTTCACCTAGCTGAAGCTATTATATTTGGTTATTTGCCACTAACACCTTTTCCCCCCTTCATTCTTGCAGAGGAGTGAAGTGATGACTGAATTTCTACTAAAAATTTTGTTCTCTTCTCCTTGCAGCCATGGGGTCTATTCTTGACAGGATCATTTATCTGCTCCAAAAAGAGGAATGTGGAGTTCACAATGGTGTGGGACTTCTGGGGATTTCTTGGATAAGGCCATTAGAGTCAAAGCTGTCACCATTCCAGGACAACTTTCAGAAGAATTATCTAGCAGCCTGCCCCGGTAAACTTGCCAAATTGCTCGTACTTGGCTAGAAACCACGGGTACTTGAAGGCCTTTCTTTTCCCCTGTAGAGCAATAGAGTATCACTCGACAGGAGCTAAGCATACTCATGTGATGTCTCTGGGAGTTTTTCAGGCTGTGCGTAAACCCCTGCAAAGGACCTGCTTCAAATGACATCTTCACGTCCACTTAGTCCCACTAAAACAAAGGCCACCTACAGAGAAACAGGTGTGCCTTTTGAAAGCATATGCCCTCCTGGTCTCCTATGCTCCTTGACAACTGGGTGGAGAAGTAACAAGGACTTAGATTATTTTTTTCTCCAAACTTATCCACCAGGCGTTTAGGGGGCATGGCTCTTCTTAAGTATAAAGATTTTGAGAGATTGGAGGATGCTCCCCTACGGCCTACAGACTTCTCTGAAAAACACGGTCTTTATGGGCAGGGGTGGAGTCTAATGTCCCAGGAAGTTCCCAGGCCTTGCCAATTACCTCAGCGCAAAGAAATTGAACTGGGCTGGATTGAGTGTTGTCACGTCTGTCCCCAGAAACCTGCTTCACTTCCAAGCTACATTACCTCAGCCTTTCAAAGTTACCACAGGCAATGTTGGAATTTAATTTTGCTCCCCTTGGCCACGGTGCATAAGAACATTTGCTAGTTCCTGGCCATATCTTCTCTCATGTACTGCCCGTGATGGCTGCCCCACTACCTTTCCCAGTCCAGACAAGCCACGGAAAGGAAAAATCAGGGCCCTGGGAAGTTCAGTGACGGGTGTGCTGAGCCTCTGGGAAGGAATCAGGGAGCAGGGACGTTAAGAGGACATTCACATGGAACAGGAAAGTCAAGATTGTGACCGGTGCTGCCTTCTATCCAGGAAAGGAAGAGATTAGTTATGACTTCTCATTTCTCTGGTACCTCAACTGTAGGAAAGAGCCCACCTAACCACCCAGATCCCATTCTAGTAGGAGTTGGTGTTCTTCCGCTGTGTGACACCCTTCCAGCTCATGCCTGTCTCCCACTGACTGCAGAAATGCTGGGCTGAAATGGTTTTAAATTTTTATTTTTTTATTTTTTATTTTTAGAGAAAGAGAGCACAAGTGGGAGAGGGTCAGAGAAGGAGAGAGAGGATCCCAAGCAGGCTCCATGCTCAACACGAAGCCTGACATGAGGCTCTGTCCCATGAATGGTGAGATCATGACCTGCGCTGAAATCAATAGTTAGATGCTTCACTGACTGAGCCACCCAGGCACTCCTGAGTTGAAATGTTTTAAAGTAACATGGTAAACAGATTCACATTTATGCCTAATCATCCTTCAGTAAAGTAATGATTATGTGTGTTAGGGACATTGCATATGAGGTGTTTTTTTTTTTCAATTACAACACTATGGCCTGTTCATGGAGGCTCAGACTTCATAGTTCTGGAAAACAATTGGATCCTTGTTCTCATTTACCATCCAGGTGCCTGAATTTCTAGATAATAAAACCTCAACCAGTAGTTCTCCAATATTGACATGCAGAAGAATATTAAAGTTTTACAGTGTTTGCTAAAATGCAGATTCCTAGGCCTCACCACCAGAAGCTCAGACTTTCTGGGCACCAACCCTGGGTCACAGCCAAACATCATCCCTGGTGACTCAAGAATCACCTCCAATAAATCTGAGTCCCAGTCTTTCCTGTTACATCCTTTGTCTTTTTCATTTGCCTCATCATTTAACTGTATTGAGCTGAAATTGGCAACCTCCATGTTCCTACTTTGTTACATTACCTGTGTTTCTACACCCTAATATTTCTTCAGGAAAGTGCCCTCCAGCTCTGAGCAAAGGCTCTAGGGGCTCCTTTAGTCTTCCCCCACTTCCCACATGATGGGGACAGGGATCTCTCACTCCTAGTACCTAGTGAGTGGTTCTAGGAGAAGGGACTTCCCAGGGATGGGAATGGGGTTGCTTGTAGGGGCTCAGCTTCCAGATGGCTATTCCCTGGGCTGTTTCTTTGCCTTGGGTCAATTAATTCTTTTTTCCCCAAGAATTCTTGGGTCTGTCCTATGGCTTTGATTTCCACTGTACCCACCTGTTTCTTGGGATCAAGGTTTCCTTCCTCCTCTGGCTCCTAAGCCTTGGGATCAGCCATAAATACCCTCCTACTCTCCAACTCCTGAAGTAAGCCACAATCCTTTAATCCTTTTGAAGTTGGAAACAGCTGGAAACAGGCTGAGGGTAAAAAGGGCAAACAGAGACCCACGGATATTAAGTCCAAAGCGTCCCAGGGCACTTTTCTCCATCAGGCTTCTCGGCACGTCACTGGAGCTGAGGCCCTGATGTTAACCTGCACGTTCCTCTTTCACTGGGGGAGGGAGGCCCTCCCCACCCCCGTTGGCTCCAGTCCCAGGGCTGATGGTCCTCAGCACTGCTGGTCTCTCTGTTCAACGGTCCCTCTTCCTATTCCAGTTTATTTATTCATTTCATGCCCCGCCCCTGTCCCACCTCTCCAGGAGAGAAGGACATTGGGACAATGCCTATGATAGATTTCAGGATTCCCAAAGAACCTCAGAAAGATCCTTCATGTTTTAGAAAAACTGTCAGACTGTTTTTCCAGGATCTACTAAAAAAATAAAAATAAAATAATAATAATAATAATAAGGCTATACTCTCTTCCTCTCAGGAGCCAAGGCTGGTATGAAAGCAGGAAAAACACAGGAGTTTTGGGGCTGGCGTCTGTAAGGGGCAAGAAGTGGCCGGAGTGACAGCGCTTGAGTGTAGGGGGCTGGGAAGCTTCGGTGTTTGTCCAGCGTGCTCCTCCTTCCTTCATACTTCAGGTAACAAAAACTTCCTCACAGCTGCTCCTGCTTGATTCGTGCCCACGCCTGGGAGAGTTCAGCCTGCCTGATTCAGGGTTTGCCCCAAGCCCTCAGGCAGAAGCCCCAGCTCCAGAGGTAGCCATAGCAGAAGCAAGGGCAGCCTTTGGAAAGGCTGTGCAGGTTCCAGAGGGGAAGGCCTGGGTTCAAATCCCAATTTACCACTTATGTGATGGTAGGCAGGTATTTTAACGTTTCTGTGCCTTGGTTTCCTCATCTGTAGAAGTGAGGTAGTAGAAACTGTGGATTAGGTGGCTTAATCCACAAAAAGCGTTCAGAACATGCCAGAATATGTTAGACATTGTCTAAGCAGAAAGCCTTACTATTATCATTTTGCCACTATCTACCTCGCTGCTGTGCCTATGTCTCAGTCCTCCAAAGGATCCCCAACACTTGAATTCAAACTCATCCCCAGGCTCTTTCAGATGGTCAAAAGCAACATATTTCTTAGTAATTGCTTTGTAATTTTTCTAAAACTGAATACAATTTCTTTTTTTAGTTAAGTTTATTTATTTATTTTGAGGGAGAGACAAAGACAGAGAGGCAGAAGGAGAGGGAGAGAGAGACAGAGAGAGAGAGAGAGAGAGAGAGAGAATCCCAAGCAGGTTCTGCACTGTGAGCACAGAGCCTGATGTGGGGCTCAAACTCATGGAAATGTGGGCTCATGTCCTGAGCCGAAATCAAGAGTCAGGCGTTTAACCAGCTGAGCCACTCAGGAGCCCGGAAATGCATAAAATTTGTTTCTTTCTTTTTTTTTTTTTTAATGTTTATTTTTGAGAGAGAGAGACGGAGAGAGACAGAGAGTGTGAGTGGGGGAGGAGCAGAGTGAGAGGAGGACACAAATCCGAAGCAGGCTCCAGGCTCTGACCTGTCAGCATAGAGCCCAGACGTGGGGCTCGAACTCACAGACTGAAAGATCATGACCTGAGCCGAAGCCGGACGCTCAACCGACTGAGCCACCCAGGCGCCCTGCCCTCCATGCTTTTTAAACTATTTTTTATTTTTTTTAAGTTTATTTATTTTGGGGAGAGAGAGAGAGAGAGGGAGAGAGAGAGACAGAGTGCAAGCAGGGTAGGGGTAGAGACAGAGGGAGACACAGAATCCAAAGCAGGCTCCAGGCTCCGAGCTGTCAGCACAGAGCCTGATGCGGGCTCGAACCCACGGACTACCACAAGATCATGACCTGAGCTGAAGTCGGACGCTTAACCGACTGAGCCACCCAGGCGCCCCGCGTAAGATTTCTTAACACCATTTTGGTCACATTGGATAAGCTACCATGCAAATTGACTTCCGTGCAACTGAACAATAGGAAATAGCAGGACCAGGAAATTGCGTTGGTTCATGATCTTTGTCTGGGCAAGGGGTACTGCTATAGCAGCAACAGAATGATAACCTTCACCAGAAGAGGAAAAACAAAACAGCTTGATTGCCACACCAGCATTAGGAACCTATAAACTGTATTTTTAGGAAGATAAACATGGCTGGTCTCCGGGGCACCCTTCCCAGAGAAGTGAAGACCCACCCGTGTGGCTATCACTTTGGGGGAGGTAGAAGTGCCTTGCATACCCCTTTTGGCGGCCCACAACCCCCCCCCCCCCCACCTGCTCTGTGGCTGCCCAGCCAGCTCTGTTCTAATGGAAATGTTCCCAGCACTGGCTTTCTTGCTCCATGTGGCATTTTCTAGACTCCCCCAGAGCTGCCCAACTGGGCTCCAGGGGCTATTGTTCCAAGTACCAATTTTTGTTTTTATTCTGCTCTGGTTACAAAATCGCATAGTTTGGAGTGGCCTGCTCCAGCCTGATTTCTTCAGGAGCTCAGTTACTTCAGTACACCATTTTGCACAGCATAGTTTCGTAAGGAAACACGTAACACATTAGAGCAGAAACCACTGTATTGTTATCATTAGCTTGAAGACACATTTCAACACTGACTTTCAATGTGTCTATATTATTTTTGTAAATGGATTGCAAGTCCTTACTTTATTTCTTGAAATTATCAAAAGGAAAACTTAGATGGTCATTTGCCTGGAAATGAGATGGTGTTCTAAAATACCTTTTATCCTAGGCAGCACTGAGTCTATGTTGACTCGTTTCTAAGTTCAATTGGCATACCATCTAGACTTCAGTGTCTGAGCTACATAGTGATCATATTTTTATGAAACTATTTTATTTTTATGTCCTATTTGTTCTCTGTCATTCTTTCTCTCTCCCTCCTTCTTTCTTTCCTTGTTGTTCTTGGAGAGGAGGGCTCACTTTACTAAAGCCTGTTTCTTAGTGACTATTTTGTTTTTGGTGTTGTCAGTGTGATCCATCATGCTAAGGGGTTATTTTCTATTCCTTGAAAAAGAAATGATATGAACTTAGATGGACATCTGTCTGTCAATATTTCACATATAAGGCCTTAGTTACCTTGTCATGTGATGTGAGTCATTTGCCCTTAATGATGATATCAAATCAGAAAAGTTTAGCTGGTGTTCATGTAGAATATACCTCTTGCTACAAAACATATTCAGATTAAATCCCTTCTATCACATTTACTGAACACTTATTTTCTTTATACACGTTAGTTAATTTAAAGATCATGATAATATTGAACAAATGAGTAGCCAGTGTTGGTTTAATGCTACATGCCAAGTATTCTTCTAAGCATTTCAGTGATATTAACTCGTTCAACCCTCAATTCACCCCCTTAAAAATGAATACTTTATCATGCTTATTCTGCAGGAAAGGAAACTGAGGCACAGAAAGGCCAGTGTGAAGTGGTATGTGGTGAATGAAGGTCATTGTGAGGCAGTTACGTGGTGAAGCCAACATTGAAAGCTAGGCAATGAGACT
Source organism: Leopardus geoffroyi (assembly GCF_018350155.1). Lineage (NCBI taxonomy): Eukaryota > Metazoa > Chordata > Mammalia > Carnivora > Felidae > Leopardus > Leopardus geoffroyi. The sequence goes on along the minus strand of NC_059341.1, from coordinate 28,197,308 downwards.
CAAGAGCCTGCAGGATAAATGTGCCTGGCCCTCACCACCACGATCCTGTCCCAGCAAGGAAAGAACTATCATCCCCATTACACAGTCGAAGAAACCAGTGCTTGGAGAGACAAAATACCCCATCCGAAGTCACAGATGTTCAGTGGTAGAACAGAGATTTGAACTAAACACGTAAGTACTTGGCCACTTCAGTCCTTCCTGAATTCCCATGCTTCTCTGTTATCTCAGACTCCAATACTGCATTAGATCCCCTTATCTCTTGAATATTTTTGAGACTTCAGGTGGAAAGGCCTCACTGCCTTTCATTTACGACTTTTGAATTTGCATATATACCATTTATTTCTAAAGTGTATGCAGAAATAAGAATATCTGGTTTAAACAGGAAGTCTTTAGCAAAAAGGCATCAATTCAAAAGAACTCTCAAAAAAGTTCTCAAATGTGCAAATGACTTTTTTTTCCCTTTAAAAAGCCTTCTGGGGGCGCCTGGGTGGCGCAGTCGGTTAAGCGTCCGACTTCAGCCAGGTCACGATCTCGCGGTCCGTGAGTTCGAGCCCCGCGTCGGGCTCTGGGCTGATGGCTCAGAGCCTGGAGCCTGTTTCCGATTCTGTGTCTCCCTCTCTCTCTGCCCCTCCCCCGTTCATGCTCTGTCTCTCTCTGTCCCAAAAATAAATAAACGTTGAAAAAAAAAATTTTTAAAGCCTTCTGAATTAACTTGGCAGAAGACTGCATGAACCTGATAGCTTTGAGATTTCTCCCAATTTCTCTTTAGAATTCCCTCAAAGATAAACATGAAGATTAGAAGTGGAAACTAAGTCTAAGAAGACCATATGCAAAAGACAAGCCTGATTCTCCACCACCACTCCAAGGGTTGTATTGAGGAGCACATTTTTGGATAGAAAGTCACACGCCCCACAGCCAGAGCCAGAATAGGACAAATGCTCCCCAAGGAGACTGGACAAGCTTCTGGCTCACCATTCTGTTGTTGTGATACACCAGCTTGGCATTAGCAAGCAAAACAGATACACTCTCCAAATTTTGAACTGGGAAAAGCCACACTTCTGCCTTCCACGTACCAGTGTCTCCTTTTTATTTTCATCAATTTTTTCGGCTGTTCATCTATGACCAGAGTGGTGGTAAAAGGTGGGGTGGAGAGAAGGGACCAAGGGGCAGGACGTATTGGAGATACAGTTTCAGCTCCTACTGGAAGAAGCCATTTTCAGATAAAGGGGCCTGGTTTTCTGAGAAGAAAAGGGGATAGGGTTAGGCTGCTAAAACCTGACTGGAGTCCGGGAGACGTGCCTTAGATGAGTACTAGACTTTATAAACTGAGCTGGGTTCTACACATTAATTATATTCTCCGACCTGGGCCAGTGTCCAGGCCCCTGTTCCCGGGCCAGTACATCCTTCTCCAGGCACTGTGAGCTGAACCCTTCTCCAGAGTTGACAGGAACTGCCTCATGCCCAAGTGCAGGGGAAGATAAGCCCTTACCCCAGAGATGATGTTCAGCCAGTGACTGGCAGTACGCAAAAGGCTAGAGCCTTGTTCTAGGTGGGACAATGCTGTGTGGCAATGCTGCCCATGGGTTCAAGTTGAGACTAGACTTCAGTTGAACCCATGGATTCACCTTGCTTCTTCCTCAGCCCCAGCGTGGGTCCCTTCCCACCTTGTAGGCCATGTGTCTCCTGCAGGAGTTGTCACTAAATCACTGCACAACAGTCCCCATCTCAGTCTCTGTTTCTAAGGGACACAAAACCTCAATCTACTAAACTAATTAATAGTAGTTCTAGGTACACTGAATATCTTGTAAGTAAAGGTGATACAAAAACCCTTACATGGGTAGTTTTTTCTTGTTTTATAGAATTCAATTCAAAAAAAAAAAAAAATGCAGAGCCAGTATATTTTGGGCCTCTTGAAACGCATTGCCAAATTATTTTTGATGAGGTGTGTCCCAATTGTACTACCTCCAGCAATGTTTCAGAGTGGAATTAACAACAAAAGCAGCCAGCCCTGGAAACCAGGATAATTCCAAACTATAAAGGTTATCTTACTGCTGCTGTTATTTGTGTATCTCAGATTGCCAATGGGGTTGAATATCTCCCCGTATTTGTTTACTAATGGTTGATCTTCCTTAGGGGAATTTCGAATCTAAGAAGAAAATTCCATGCCAGCTTTCCACAAGTTTTGATGCTACGAGATTAATGTCATTGTGTGTGAGGGCTTTTCAGTTCCGTGTAAGACAATTCCAAGTTTAGAAACTGGGCAAAATCATCAGGACTGTTTTTCCTGTGTAGAAAGGTTAAAATAAAGCAGATGTGAAACTGGCCTCAAATCTTTTTCTCATGCGGTATTATTTGTCAGGGATGTTAACTCTTGAAACTACACACAAAAGAATACTGAAGAAATAATTTGATCGTCATTAAAATTACCTTTCATGTCATTTTATTAATAAAACATACTTAATAGCATAAGCATAATTATAGTGAATGACCTCATTGGCCTTACTCTCTCAGATTCCATGGCAAACCTCCTTGTTTTCCTTGTCCTGTGTCACCCCTTTTCTTCTTTTCCAGTGCCCTGAATGTGGGTGTTCCTGCACTTTTCTGTTTTGGGGCCTTTTGTTGTCCCCGCTTTACATTTTCCCTTGGCGGTTTATTTACAGTGCAAAACTAAACTACCTGAGGTGATTTTTTCCAGACCTTTCCATGCCACTCATGAGTGTGAAATGCCTGAGGGTTCCCCACAAATTCAGCAGTGCTCCCACACAGACAGATAACCTCACAATAAGGACACACTCTCATCAGAAAGTGCTGCTCGCTAGGAAATGCCACAGAGATGAAATGAATGTTTCTACACAATTCCCACACCACCACCTGACCACTGACCTGGTGTGTAAAGACAACTTGTTCTGTATGGGTCCCATGCTTGTTATGGGCATAAAATGAAAGTTGTTGGACAAATTAGGCCCAAGACTATATGTTTCTAGCCTGTGTCAGAACTGTAAATTACTACTTAGCAATATCTAAAACCTGGGACATTTTACATCCAATTTCTAGCATATCTTTTAAAAAAGGCTGATTCGAAGGGGCACATGTACCCCAATGTCTATAGGAGCACTATCATCTATAGCCAAATTATGGGAAGAGCCCAAATGTCTGTTGACTGATGAATGAATAAAGAAGATGTGGTGTATATATATATATATATACAATGGAATATTACTCGGGGATGAAAAAGAATGAAATCTTGCCATTTGCAACAACGTGGATGGAAATGGAGTGTATTATGCTAAGCAAAATCAGTCAGAGAAAGACAGATATCATACGATTTCACTCATATGTTGAATTTGAGAAATTCAACAGATGAACATAGGGGAAGGGAAGGAAAAATAAGATAAAAACAGAGAGGGAGGTGAATCATAAGAGACTCTTAAATACAGAGAACAAATGAGGGTTGATGGGGGGGTGGGTTAAATGGGTGACGGGCATTATGAAGGGCACTTTTCGGGATGAGCCTCGGGTGTTACATGTAAGAGATGACTCACTGGGTTCTGCTTCTGAAGCCAAGACTACACTGTATGTTAACTAACTTGAAAAAAATAAACCAGATATAACAATATTGGCTCAAAATTCCTACATGAGAAGAGTCTATAAAAGCCTGGTAATGGCTCCCCCGCTTTAAAATTTTTTTTTATATTTCTTTATTTGAGAGAGAGAGAGAGAGAGAGAGAGAGAGCACATGAGTGGGGAAGGGGCAGAGAAAGAGGGAGACACAGAATCCAAAGCAGGCTCCAGGCTCTGAGCTGTCAGCACAGAGCCCAATGTGGGGCTTGGACCCATGATCTGTGAGATCATGACCTGAGCTGAAGTCGGATGCACAACCGACTGAGCCACCCAGGCATCCCATGACTCCCCCGCTCTAAATGAAGCATGGACCTCCAGTTTACCACAGTCCCCTTGGCACCCCATTGCCTTAAACCTCCTCTTATTTCTTTGCCTCTTTTCTTGATACCCTTCTCTCCCTCCCTCCACTTCTATGTATGCTCTTTCCTTGCCCGAGATTCTCTCTGCACATGCACCTATCAACTTACTCCTCTGTGTGGCACATCCTATTCGGTTTTAGAACTCTATTTGATGTCGCCTCTTCTGTATACCTTTTCCTGACTGTCCACTAGCACCACTACCTAGTTAATCACTAGCTCCTGTCCATTTATTCTGTGACATGTAAAAAGCCAAATGTATTTATCTATAAATACAGGGCAAGCAAGTCATATCGAGAAACCAGCATGCAACAGACACTCTGCGAGGGGCTGCATGTATACAATAATATATATATATATATATATATATATATATATATATATATGATCCAGGAAGCATGGAGTGCAGTTTGCAGAAACTGCTTGGGTAAAGCATTGAGGAGGGTGTTGTGCAGAATAGAGGCAAGGCTACTCCATTTTGAAGCAAGCTTTCTAGAGTAAGTAAGTGGCTTACTTGATCTGACATTTGAAGGACAAGGAGGAATTAGCTTAGCTAATAAGTTGAGGAAAAGTGAATTTTAGGAAAGGAAGGCATAATCTGAGAAGACACAGAAGCATAAAATACACAGTGTAGACAGGGAATTGCAACCAGCTTTCTATTGCCACAGATAAAAAAAAAGTCCATTCCCTGACATAGCAAAATATGAGGCAAGAATCGTTTTAACCTACTCCCTTTATTTGAGCCACAGTTTCCTTTCACTCCATTAAAAAAAATTTTTTTGGGGGGCGCCTGGGTGGCGCAGTCGGTTAAGCGTCCGACTTCGGCCAGGTCACGATCTCGCGGTCAGTGAGTTCGGGCCCCGCGTCGGGCTCTGGGCTGATGGCCCGGAGCCTGGAGCCTGTTTCCGATTCTGTGTCTCCCTCTCTCTCTGCCCCTCCCCCGATGCTCTGTCTCTCTCTGTCCCAAAAATAAATAAACGTTGAAAAAAAAAAAATTAAAAAAAAAATTTTTTTTTAACATTTATTTTTGAGACAGAGAGAGACAGAGCATGAACGGGGGAGGGGCAGAGAGAGAGGGAGACACAGAATCGGAAACAGGCTCCAGGCTCTGAGCAGTCAGCACAGAGCCCGACGTGGGGCTCGAACCCACGGACAGTGAGATCGTGACCTGAGCCAAAGTCGGACGCTTAACCGACTGAGCCACCCAGGCGCCCCTTCACTCCATTTTAAATGGTAGAATTAGTTAAATATCACAACTAAAATAAATAAAAGCAGCTGTATTTTAGGAGAAAATGTTAATTTTAACTTGAGGCCTACATTTTTATTCTTAGTTGTGTGATTTCATGTGCATATCGGGCCTGCACTTGAGCTTTCTTTGGAAACAAGAGTTTGGAAGCAAGAATGCAACATAGGCCATTTTTAACGTCAAGGCTATCATGCTACTTTGTTTTCATAGCCAGAAATATAAAAATTAAAGAAATATGTTTCACAAATAGAATCAATGAAAATTGGGTAAGGGCATGCAAGGCCTGCTCACTTATTTTGGGTAAAATAAGAATATTTTATCTAAAAGTTTTCCAAATTATTTTCTGGAAGTTAGAGCTAGATCAAATTTGATTCCCCAAATCTCCTCCTGGGGATCATTTGGCAAAGACAATATGTTAGTGAGTAAAAATTTCCTTTTAAACTTCCAAATGAAATTTTCTGCCACAATATCAGGAAAATATTACCTGAATTTATCTTGTAGGCAGACTAAATGACATTTTACATTTTTTTCTTTGAAATCACTTTGAAGAATTAAGTCAGAAAAGAGGAGAACATTCTTTTAACAATTTACTCTCCTATAGCTGGATTTTGGTTATAACTGCCTAAAGTATACTTAAAACACATTAATATTGGTGTTTACCTCTTAAAATGTCAGGTTCTATATACAAAATTCCAAATATATCTGCCAAATATGCCAAGCACCAATGAAAGTTATTACTTTCGAATATTTTAAGTAATTGGTAGTTTCCTTGATGTTCTAAAAATAAGGCCCCTACATCCTTCAGCCAAATATATTTCCTTTTGATAACTAATAAACTTCAGGATGGAACATAAGAACTTTGCCATGAGCATTTAAATAATCATAAAGTAAAACATACACTGTAGTACTTTTCATGGGGTTGACCACCTTGATAGCGATATGAATAATTCTCATAGATTGCTGGGCATAGTTTTAGGTGCTTAGCAGTGAATAATTCTGATTTTTCCCCCCTAAGGAATTCCTCACTGTGAGTCCTGTGTTACTGGAGTAAGATCAATGCGCATTCCTATCAATTTTTTTAAAGCTCACTTGTTCAGAAAAATTTTGACAGGCCTTCAAAGATATTATTAGGTTTAGTTCTATCCCAAAAGGTTTGAGAAACAGTTTTTTCTTCCATACCACCTTGAACCATAAGTCATGCATCCACACACGGTACAGCCCAAAGTTCTTAGGGGCAGTCACAAGATCCATGAACTAATGGTAAGAAAAGGCAATGATTTGATCTTTGGCAAAGTTCAATGTGTGATATTATCAGGAAAGACATTCTAAGGCCTGACTATAGAAAGGAACATTCTGGAAAAGTTTCAAAATATCCTCTCAGATAAACATTTGGCAGCATTCAGAAAGCATAATTCTCAGAGAATTTCTCCAGCATTGTGTAGTTTGGTCCTCGAGTGATTAAAAGGGGTGATTTAGGGACACTGCGTGGCTTAGTTGGTTAAGTGTCTGACTCTTGATTTTAGCTCAGGTCATGATCTCATGGTTTGTGAGATTGAGTCCTGTGTTGGGCTCTGTGCTGACAGTGTGGAGCCTGCTTGGGATTCTCTCTCTCCCTCTCTCTCTCTCTGCCCCTCCCCTGCTCATGCTATCTTTCTCGTTCTCAAAATAAATAAATAAACATTTGTTTTTAAAATAAAAGGGCTAATTTATATAAAGTCTTCATGGTTATTACAATTTGTTCTTAAAATGTTCTAGTATTACTTAATATTACATGCTGCAGAGTTGCTCTCTAAAAAAAAAAAAAAAAAGGCACCCATATAGAAATACGGTTTGTATGAATTTGATTTAAATGTCATTAAAGCTGAGACAGGTGCTATATGGTTCCTTTGAGTTGTGTTGTTAGACATAAAACACACTGAGGAAGTTACACGTTTATTTGCAATAAACCTAGATTTAGCCTTGATATATAAGTGAGCCTCATCAGATCTGTGTTTTGGTGGACATCTTCAGCTCCCTTATAGGAAAAAAAATTTTTTTAATGAAGAGTGTTTTCAAGACTGCCAAACTGATTCAGAAAAGTAAAGTGTTGCTGATAGCAGAAGATGACTGCCTAGTCTCCCCTCATACCTGAGCCCAATAAACAAAATATTTGTTCATTCTGTGCATACATTTATGTCAACGACCTAAAACATGCCATCTTTTAATGGAGACTGAGGTAAGATTTAAAATATTTTCATGATTCTCTGATTTCTTCTTTGCTGTTGGAATAAACTCCATTGTCAAACAATACAGAGATACATAAAGAGAAGAGTCATTCCCATAGTGTCCTTACAAACCCTTCTCTCTGATGTATATCAAGCTATATATCCACCCTATTCTTCATGCTCCCACAAACATATAGTCATATTTATGTTAACACACAAACATGTAGGGTTTTTATTTTATAATAGTATTCTTTGCACATTTTCTTGCAACTTACTTTATCACTTAATGGCTGGTCCAGCCACAGACATATAATTCATTTTAAGGAACACCGAAAACAGATTCTGATTTTGATTTGCATCAAGATGTATTAAAGTGGAGAAAGAATTTTTAATTATATTATGTTTTTATTTAGTAACATGGCATAAGTTTTCATTTATTGAGATTTTATGTCTTTCAAGAGAAAAAGTTCTTCATATAGTTATAATTTTTATAATTTTCATTATGATATTTGTTAACTTCATTTTTGTTTTTGTTTTTGCTATCGTGAAAAGGTGGGTTTTATTTTTCATTTGTATTTAACTGGTTATCACTAGTATGGTGAATTGTATTAATGATCATTATCTACTCCCTCTATGGTAAGAGGATTATACATCCATGCTTGTTGAATATAATTTGCAATACCTACTTAGAGAGGAAGCATACTTCCTTTCCCAATTGGGCTGGCCATATGACTTCCTTTGGCCAATGAATATGAATGAATATGACATAAACACACCCAAACAGGAGCTCTAAATTCAATTGTGAGATTTCACTTAGCCTTTTGAGTTTCTGCTTTTTGACATAAAAATGAGCAGGTAGGAGCTGCTGCTTCAGCCTAGCTCCTGGAATGAGAATACTTGTGAAGCAGACCTGCAACCAACCCATAGCTTAGAGAAGAATAGCAGCCAACTGTCAAGAACTTGAAAGGTCTCATATTTTACCCCACTTTGAAGCTAAGGACTTAACTTGCCAGTTTCATGGATACTGAAGGAAGAACTTACTCCTGGGTCAGAGACAAAAACTATCACAACAAAAGCAGCATCCAGAATGTCAACATGATTGTGTGGCTTTCCTGAGTTTCTGTTCCCACACTGGTGATGTGAAGGGGCTCAGATGGATACCTGAACAAAGAGTAGGTTGCATTACAGGAGAGGAACATGGAACTTGAAACCCCATCGTTTCATAGCAAGCAGTGATCAAGCTTGCTCTTTGTCCTAGAGGTAGAAATTATGTCCTCCCTCAAGGTTGCTCATTGCAAACACACCTGAGAAATGGCTGGGTAAAAAAATGATTAGGGTCTTAAAGGCTTAGCAGACCCAACAGGACATGTAGAAACATGAGACTCATGCAACAGTGTCTACCAACACCAACCCTCAGCCCCCAGGTAATGAAATTGAGAAATAAATGTTTGCTATTGAGAAATAAATGAAATTGAGAAATAAAACTGCCATATTAGGCTTGTTTTGTTACACAGCAAAGTTAACCAACACAAAAAGTACAGAGACAAGGCACTGATGTTTGTATATTTGTCTTATATCCTGCCACCTTACCTAATTCTCTTACTTAAAAAATAATTTACTAAAGTTTCTTGGATTTTCTAGGTATAATATCTTCTGCAAGTAAAGTGATTTCTCCCTTTTTTCATCCAGTGTTTATACTGATTATTATTGATTATTTTGTTTTCTTACCTTCCATATTAGCCTAAATCTCCAAAATAGTTTTGAATAACAATAATAGTAAATATGCCATTTGTTAAGATATTGTCTCTTAGTTCCAGATCTACCCTTTGATATTTCACTTCTGATGCCAGAACCAGAACTCTGCAAACCATGTTTTTGCTTCTCATAGTGCTCCATGGTAAACTGCTGACAGGGATACTGCTGGGAGATCCCAGGCTGCAGAAGGAAGACTTGTTCTTTCCTATTTTTTTCTGGGGGATTCTTATTTGTTCCCAGTTCTTATGAGTGTCATCTCACCAATGCCTCTTCATCTTGGCAGCAGCATTTCCATCCAATAGCAGTAGGAGAATTCCGTAAATGGTTTTCCAGTATGTACAGAAGCCATCCCATTGTGCTCCCCTTCCCTTACTCAGAGATGCCAGGGGTCTGAGTTTCATTTTCACAAGGTCCCTTCTCTAAACTTCTAAGTTTTAATAACTCCAATCTCTCTTCTTGATCCCACCCAATCATAGGATGGTGGCTACTTTCTGCAATTACTACCTCTGTGATTCCAAGTTCTCTCTCTTTTTTTAAACTTTTTTTACTTTGTGAATAATTTGACACTTAGTGAATAATTCCTTATGTTAAATTCTCTCTGCTAAAATAACTGGTGTGATTTCTTCCTTCTGATTGACCCCTGATTGTTAAGTAGGTAGGTATTCCTATTTATTTTCTGATTTTAATGATGATAACTTTAACCATTCACTTTTTAGTATGTGGTTGCTGGGTTTTGGTTAACTGCTGTTGAAGTTTGTCAAATGTGTTTATTATATATTGACAAATACATTTTTTCTTTGTTAATGTACTAAGCTAGGTATTATTCATAATGTTGAATCACCTTTACATTTATGGAATAAATAGCTAATAGTTAACAATTTTGTAGCACTACATATGCTCTAAGAACTCCATATATATTAATTCACTTAATAAACCTACTTGATTATGGCTTATAATGACATTGCCAAACCTGATTGCCAAATGTTTATTTAGAACTTATATTCATAGCTGAAATTGAGTAATAGAATTTTATATCATGTATTGCTTTACTTGTTTCCTAATATCTTATTGTCTCTATTAAACTGAAAGATCCTTGAATATCAGTGCTTTACCAATATTTTTCTCCTACTCAGTCAATATCACAGTACCTTGTAAGACCATATGATTGATAATTATTGACATAAGGTATGGGCACCTGGTTTGCTCAGTCAGTTAAGCGTCCAACTTCAGGTCAGGTTGTGATCTCATGGTTTGTGGGTTTGGGTCCCACTTTGGGTTCTGTTCTGGCAGCTCAGAGCCTGGAGTCAGCTTTGGATTCTGTGTCTCCCTCTCTCTCTGCTCCTCCCCCATTCACACTCTGTCTTTCTCTCTCACAAAAATAAATAAACATTAAGAAAAATGTAATAGATCTTAAAGTAAGTCTACTTTTTGAAAAATTAACATTTATTCTGTAATAAGTTTTAATTTTACATCTTCTTCAATATAAGAAATTAAAATATATAACAATAGATACATTTAATATTATTTCAACTGGATCTCTCAGGGCCTAAGTGTTCATTTCAGAACCCCGAAAATTTGTGAATTGTTCCTGATGCTCTCTCCTTAAACATGCTTTCATAGAGTTTTTAAATTTTCCAATCCTTAATTAGTAGCAATAATTACTTTTGCATATTTTTGGGGTGCTGTGTTACGTTTTGTAAGGTAGATTGTCTCAGCATTATTTCTTTTCTCAGAAGATTAAAGACAAATTAGTAAAATATATGCATCAAGGATTCTTAATTATGAAACCGTTTTCAACAAAATACTTTTTGTTTAGGTTAAAATTGGATTTCCATGGTTTGAGGCTTCAGGGCTTCTCCCACTTTGCTCCCATAGATTAAAGACTTGAACTAGTCATCAAAGTTTATCATGTTGACCTTTTAAGGTACTAGCTAAAGGATTTGGCAACTATTTTCTATGATTTAGCTTTACTTGATTTTTTTCCTTCAAAGCATCTGTTAATATGTCTTTGTGATTAAGTTAAAAGACAAGCCATGCTATTTTTTATTTGTGTCTTTTTTTTACATTAAACATTTTTTTAATGTGTATTTTTGAGAGAGAGAGAGCATGAGTGGGGGAGGAGCAGAGAGAGAGAGGGAGACATAGAATCTGAAACAGGTGCCATGCTCTGAACTGTCAGCACAGAGCCCCATGTGGGGCCTGAACTCAGGAACAACGAGATCATGACCTAGGCTGAAGTCAGATGCTTAACCAACTGAGCCACCCAGGTACCCCAATTTGTGTCTTTTTTAAATTGCATTTTAAGGATCTTCTATGTGCACAACACAATACTGGGAGATAGATAAGTAAAAATGTATTCTGTACCACCAAGGATCTTGAAATTTAAGGGAGTGACCAAATGCTGGCTCAAATTTTATATTCAAATAATAGTGTAGGGCAAACGTTTTTCAATCCCAATAGCAATAGGAAAAACAACATATCAAAATTAGACAAGCATGTTGCTGAGGTGACACTCTGAGGGTCTTTTCCCTATTTGTTTTTGTTTTAATTCTAGGTTCTAATTTTATGTGATTTGGTAGGTAATGATTGGGGATTTATAATCACAGTCATGAAGAATCTTTTTCTCACGTTGTCACGTCATGTTTGGGAGCAGTAATGTAAATGATTGTAATCAGAATTTTTGTTACTACTATTTTCTCTTTTTACCTTCCCTACTATTCTAAATTTTTGCGTTCTAATTTTGATTATAAGGAATGATTATTATGTATCCTTTTACTAAAATGCAGTTTTCTAAAGCTTGGGCTGGACTTATTTGAGAAAATACTCTATTTTAATGTATTATGTAGCCTGAAAATGGCCTCAAATACTTCTTGTCAGTTTAATTCAGTTTAATTTGTTCAATTCAGTTTAATTGTTAACCTCAGCTTCTTTGGTATGTGTGTGTGTATGTGTTTATGTGGATCATATCCCTGATGATGGCAAAAACCTACACACAGTTTTGAAAACCACAGATACAGGGAACTATTTTGATGATATTCATCTAATTTTAAAAGTAAATTATGGCAGAGAACTATAGTTTGATCATATTAAGTATAGTCTACATTACTATCCTATATTTTTATCTCAGCTTTTCATTTACTTCTAAATATGAGATCCTTCTTTTCCAAGGTTTTCTGGGATTATGATTTAAAGACAAGGAAATAAGAAATACGTATAGTTTATAGGGTGTTAAGTGACAGACATAGGAATCTACTTCAGGAAATTAAAATGGCAACTAGGGGGAATTAGTTTTTCTTTTAAATTAGGTTTATTAAGATATATAAATTGTCTCATTCACATCAATTACATGATATTTAAAAATATTAGAAAGCTTATAGTTTAAAATTTCACACTACTGACTCAGAGGTTTGTTCAAAGTTTTTCACCAACTGTCTGGAACGCCAACCAGACAATAAAGCATAAAATATACTAGCTATTTTTAATATGGTGTTAGCAGCCCCTTTATTATATTGCTTATTATACAGTTATTTTGTTTTTCTGATGTTTTTTGTTTTTTTAGTTGATTTTTGTTGTTTGGTTCTTTAAAAAATGTTGATGCTATTTTCATAGAGAAAAAAAAAAAAAAAAGCATAGACCAAAGGAAGAAAGTGATGTTGAGCAAATGTTAATGGAAAATTACTTTCTTGGTTTTAAAATTGAAGTTGACACCTTTGAGTTGTCAAGATTTTTTTGGGGGGGGGGGTGTGTATTAGTTAATTCAAAATCTCTAAGATTTTAGGAAAATAATTGAAATCAGGAGATGGTCTTGAATGTGAAAAGACAAAAGATGGGGGAAAAAGTGTAAAGAGTAGAAAGGAGAAACTTTGGCAAATGTCTTTGTTCCACAGCAACATCTTTTCTGTTTTGAAAATAAGTCTTTGCAGGTGCGTTTCCTATCTTATTTTCCTGCTCAAGGAACAATGTTGATCATTTTCTGAATTTACCAGCAATTGGTGTGTGCTGAGGACTCATTTATTTCTTACAAAATGTCGCTAACCCATTCCTGTCCTCTTAAATTTAAAACAGCTGCTACCCACTGGCAGGATCTAAATCTTAACAGAGACAGACAGAATTCCACATTCTCTGTATGCCTGTATTACACTATTGTTAATAATAATCTCTGTCCGTCAAGGTGACAAGGGCACAATGTGCGTCTACGCACATAATTTCTTTGTACGTATATAAAAAGCTAAGGCTTTTATTTTGTTAATAAAAACTCATGATTTAATTAAAAAAGAAACCTCTGACTGTTGCTGCCATTGGAAGCACTGTAATTTAGTTTGCTTAAAACACTGCATCATTCAATCGCTGTTTCCTTTCTCTACAGTTATATATTTTTTTTAATATTCTCTGTGAACTAGAATAGCTGATTTACTGAGCAAAAATAGCAGAAGGGTCCAAGCTAAATGTTAAAAGGTAAAGCAAATTTGGAAAAAGGGACATATTTTTAATTTTAAATTTATAAATTTATAATTTTATTTTCAGAATACATTTCATCATTTAGAATTTACACTCTTCTCAACATTTATTTTGCAAAGAAGACAGTTCCAACGTTTCCAATGAATGCTTCACTGTTTAAAATATGAATTTTGACATAATCATAAATACCTGGATTTTCAAAGATAACACTGCTTTTTCTTGTTCATTTTTTTTACTTGCTTTTACATTGTTACCTTACCAAAAAAGAAATACTTTTGTGTTTTTCTCTTAGATTTTTCCTGCAGCACAACTTCAATTTCCATAAACATAGATTCATCTGTTTTGAAAAATGCTAAAGCTTATTTTCATGCATAATATAAATCACTGAAAGAGACAGTAAAGAATTCAAAAGGTACTTCATGTTCTACCAGAGTGAAATCCAAATCATTCTTCTCCACAGTGGATTCATGGCTTCCTGCAAGATAAGATCTCGTCCTGGTAAGGACTTCATCTCTAAAGAAAAGAGAACATGATTTCTCAAGGGAACTCCAGTATCATAATTCATAAAATCAAATATATCAATAAGCACAGCTCTTCTTTTAAAATAGTCATCCAAGTCTCTGGAAACTAGAGTCTAGTGCATTGATGTTAAATTGTAATATGCTATAACAATGTAAATATGTAAAAGAGAACACATAGTTAATTATTAAAAAGTTTTCATTCTCATGAATAAAATTAAAATGCCCAGTAATCCTTAATTAATACATTTAGAATCCCTTCCTTAGTGATGAGAATTAACTTTGCAATTTAATTTGACACTTTGCAGTGTGAAAAAGAAAGATAAAAAATAAGCCTCTTGGGAAAGGGAGGAAAATTTCCAGTCTCTAACTAACCAATCCAATTTAATCAGGTCTCTCTCCCCACCTCTTTCTTTCTCTGTCTTTTTTTTTTCCCCTGAAATAATTGATATTTCTACCCCTAGTCTCTCCCAGTCCTCTCTCTCTCTCTCTGTCTCTCTCTGTCTCTCTCTCTCTCTCTCTCTCTCTCTCTCTCTCTATATATATATATATATGTATATATATATATATATATATATATATATATATATATATATATACAGAACTAACTTTAAAGATCTGAGGTTTGGATTTCATTTCATCTTAAAGTATTTGCCTGGATTTGTTGCCAGTCAACATGGTAGTCCAGAATCTTAAAAAGATTAAAAAAATATATAGACTATGTTAAAGGAGATACATGACACTCTAGATATACGAAACCACGAACCAAATACAGCAAAAATTTCCAAATGTTGAATACTTTTTACAGTGCCCATCTGATCTTGGTATATATTATTCATGTATTCACCAAAAATGTATTGCAAATCTATAATCCATGATGGCACAGGGCCCAGGATTCAGTCCCTGCCTAGAGAAGTTCATAATTTAGTAAGAGAGTCAGATAGGTAAACAAATAAGTTTCAGTATTAGATGGCAAATTCTTATATAAACAGTTATATGGTACTGTGGGGAGAAACATGAAGACTTCCCAGAGGAGGTGACATCTGACCCAGGGCAGAACAGAAGGATAAGCAGAAGGTGGGAAATTTATCCTTGGCAGAGAGAAGCTCCGTATGCAAAGAAGTGGGTAATGGGGAATGAGGGGATATAAATGAATAAAGTTATCTGAAGGACAGAGTCCATGGTGACAGAGGAAGTTGGGGAGAGAGAAATGAATTAGAGCCAATCTATGAAAGCCTTTGTATGCCTCACTGAGGAGATACTACTTTAGATTGTAGGCAAAGGACTGTAAGCAGAGAAATGACATAATCAGCTCTAAGATTATCAGAAGTCAGACTCCCTGAGAAATAGTCACAGAAGCCCTGAGGTTTGCATGCAGCAACTCATATAGGGAATAGTTTTGGGAACAGTACTTCTAAAAGAGTAAGGGGAAGGAGGGCTGGGAAGAGGGGAAGTTGGGCCTTAAAGCAGATGCATCAGAGGCTGTAGCCGATCCCTTGTAGCTCTTGAGCCACAATGGCTGTTCAGAGTTGTCCTACCTTGAAGCCAGGCCACTAGGCCTCTTACCCACACTGAGAATGACTGGATGTGGGCTGTCTCCAGAGATAAGGGGTAGCCTTGGGCATGGCTGATTCCCGCAGATGGGAGAATGCCTGGAGAGGGACACAGTTGTGAACTATCACCAACCAACACGTCCAGAAGCTGGAACAAATGTCTCCATCCAGGGATCTGAAGAGGAGAAGGGATCTGAGCAATGTGTCACAGAAGCCACTGCAGAGGTTTTACGTTTTTGTTGTTGTTGGTGGTGGTGGAGGTTTGTTTTTTTAGCCTAAATCTGACCATACTGAGAAGGATGGTCTCAAGTGAGGAAAGATTAGTTAGAAAGAGATCAGATGGGATTTTGTGGGGGGAAAAAAAAAAAGATGACAAAGATGATGCCAAAGGTACTATGGTAATTCAGTTGGGGAAAGATAATTGTAACATAAATGGTGCTTGAACAACTGGCTATTTATATGGGAAAAGAAAAAGAAACTCAACTCTTGCTTCACACTATACAACAATCTAATTCTAAATGGATCATATTCTTGAATGTGAAAGCTAAGCTACAAAACTTGTGGAAGAAATCAAAAGAGAAATTCTTTGTGACCTTGGGTGAGTCCAACCTTTCTTAGATAGAACACTAGAAAATAAACAACAAAGGAACTGAAAGACTGACAATGCCAAATGTTGGTGAGAATGTGAAGGAACTAGAACTTTCATACATTACTGATGAGAATGTAAATTTGTACAGCCACCTTGCACAGCAGTTTAAAATTTTCTTACAAAGTTAAGGATATACTAACCACAAAATCCAGTCCCACTACAAGGTATTTGCCCAAGACAAAAGAAAACGTAAGAGTTGTATTCCAAAGCTTATAGGTGTTTAATCTATAATAGACAAAACTGGAAACAACTCAAATGTGTGTCAATGGGTGGATGGATAACATAGATTATAATATATCCAGAATATTGTATACTATACAGCAATAAAAAAGGGTTTGAACTACTGATACAACAATGTGGGTAAATCTCATAGACATTTCACTAGGTAAAAGATGCCAGACACAAAACACTATATTATTCTATTTATATGAATCTATTTATTATATAAAAGCAAAAGAAACACTGGTACTAGGGACCAGAGGAGGGGAAAGGACTGACCACAAAGTAGCAAAAGGGAACTTTTCTGGGTGATGAGAATATTCCATAATATATGTATTTTAAAATTGTTTGGTGGGAACATGGCTTTATTTATTGGTTAAGATTCATTGAATTATATATTTGTTATTTGTGAAATTTTTCAAGTTTATTTATTTATTTATTTATTTATTTATTTATTTATTTTGAGAGAGAGTATGTGTGCGCACATGCAAGTGGGGGAGGGGCAGAGAGATAGAGAGAGAGAGAGAGAGAGAGAGAGAGAGAATCTCAAGAAGCTCTGCACCGTCAGCAGTGTGGAGCCCAATTCGGGGTTCAAACCCACAACTGCAAGGTCATGAACTGAGTCAAAATCCAGAGTCAGACACTTAACTGACTGAACCACCAGGTGCCCCCATCCTGTTTCTCCTGACATCACCTCTCTGCTTTGTATTCACTCTAAAGCATAGCTTTGTAGTTCTAATCAGATAATAATTAGAGCACGAGAACTTACATATGACAATAAACTATTGTTTCAATATAAGGTATTTTCCTGCACATATATCAGCTTTTGTCAATCCACAATTTTGTTCCCTGATATCTGAGTCAAAAGAGCTATCACATTTCTTTAATTTTTCTAAATTAAATCCAACCTGACTTAGTTTCCACACTAGAGAGGTCAAAAATGCCATCTATCTATCTATCTATCTATCTATCTATCATCTATCTATCTATCTATCTTTCCTGGCTCCTATTCCTTCTCTTAGGGTTGTACATAAACCCAGAAATAATGGGGAAGAGCCTCAGCCCTTCAGTGCCTGGTAACTTCCAGTCCTGGTCATCCTGGCCCAAGGGTTTTCGTCATCCATTCACAGATATGAAGCCTCATGCCTCTGGATCACATTTGGCCTCAGGACCATCTGTATAGAATCCTAGGCTGGCATCTAGCTTCCCTGGCACACATACTCCCTAGGGCCCTGTGTACACGTGAGCCTCAGACAGAACCTACAACTGGTGTGAACCCCCTCTCAACAGCCCCCTTCCCCGGCCCCCAGCTGACAGTCTTCTCTCACCTTTGCAGTTGTTCTCCAAGTATGGATCCTGGACCAGCAGCAGCACCTGAGCGCTGCTTTTTTATTTCAAAGTTTGTCAGGCAACTCTAATGTGCAGCCAAGGTTGAGAATCATTGTTCTAGATTTAAGAACAATGGTGATGACAGAGATATTGAGACTATGCATAATATAAATACATCTTAAGTATTTAAATGATTGAAATCTAGGAAAAGTAGGTTTTAAGTGAATTTAGAAATCAACACTTCAGTCTCTTAATTAGCTGAGAAAAGCTTCTTGGAAAAAGTGGGATTTGAGGACTACAGGCTGCAGAATATTCTGGAGCTTCTCCTTCTTGCATGCTGGGGGATTACTGGAGCTAGGGTGCCACCTTGGACTGTGAGATGACTTTGGGAATGTAGGTCATGTATGACTGAGCAACAAGATGGAAAGAGCCTGAGTCCCTGATAGGTGACATGGGCAAACTGGACCTGAATCACCTATGTCCAGGCATTTTTATACAGGAGAGAAATAAACCAATCTAGTTAAAGCCTGTTATCTTGTGGGGTTTTTTTGTTTGTTTGTTTGTTTTTTGTTTTGTGATTTGCAACCAATGTCAATAGCAGTACCCACCACATGTCTAGACAAGAGAATCTCACCAAAATAACAGACTAATGAAATACTCACATTCTATATAGCCTCAGAGTTTACTTTAAAGTGTAATGTAAAAGTGACCGTGACTACCATTTGTGGTATAGAACAACACACGAACCTGATAATTAACACTCACTTCCCTCCTCCCATGTGTCACAAGAGAACTGAGAAGCCAAGGAAAGCAAGTTGCAGGCTAAGTGCGTGTTCTGCGAATCAGTCAGTACAACAGTCGCATATGCCTGGCCGTACTGTGAACTCTATTGTCTATTTTGCCCTCTATTTCTCTTAAGTATTTTTCTCTTTTGTTTAAATACCAAAAAGCAGTATCCTAATGCACAAAATACCAAAAAGCAATATCCCTAATGCACAAAAATACTTCTCTAGAAGACATATATAAACATTGTGAAAAATCTATTTCTAAAGGAAAATGTGACTATTGACAATCATTTAGAGCGTTACTGAATTTCTGGGCAAAGCTGTTCATTTTGCAGGTTTTATGATCTTTCTTAAGCTAGAGACTTAAATGATCAAGCCTTTCACTTTCAAGGTTCGTCATAAACTCAAGTGCCTTCAGGGGTAGGTTAAATAATCCCCAAGGTGGGGTTATGGGAAAATGGGGAACATCTGCACCTCTGAACCGGGCAGCTTCACTCCAGTGATGAATGCCCTGGGTGAGTGGGCAGCCGACATCATCGGAGCTTCTGACTTTTTGGAAGAAGTCAAATGCCTGCTTTTAAAATATGTCATCTCCTGGGGTGCCTGGGTGGCTCAGTCGGTTGAGCGTCCGACTTTGCCTCAGGTCACGATCTCTCAGGCCGTGAGTTCGAGTCCCGCATCCAGCTCTGTGTTGACAGTTCAGAGCCTGCCTCGGATTCCGTGTCTCTCTCTCTCTCTCTCTGCCCCTCCCCCACTCACACTCTGTCTCTCTCAAAAATAAATGAACGTTAAAAAATTTTTTTTAAAAAATAAAATGTGTTATCTTCTTTCTGATAGCCCACTCAAAAATGTAAAAACACAAATCAAACACCTCTGTGAGCTGAGTACCATCTCCAGTTTAATTGGATCTGAGTTTTCAAAATCAGATTTTAAAATATTACTCTGATTTGGCCTTAGTATAATTGCTTTAATTGGTTAAAAACTGCGTGACCCCAACATAAAGGGCAAATAATAAATGACAATTTGTCAAGTGGAGAAGAGACATGTTGAGTTAATGCCCAGGGGCACTATCACGTACCTTACAGCCAGATAGGACTTAACCAGGATAAAACTCAGAGATGGTGGTGGCTTTGTTTTCCCAGGCCAATGAGGTCTTGGGGATAACCACAAATTTTGGTGTCAACAGTGATGACTTTTGTCTCCTAGGTTGCTCCTACCTGTCACTCTGCCCTGGAGACGAAATACCTTCTCCAACTGAATTCAAGAAGTCTGTCAAATGTTTTCTTTATGTGCCAGGAACTGCATGGGGCGCTAAGGACACAAAGTGGAGTAAATCATGCTCTGTCTTCAAAGAATCCACAGCTTTGTGGGGGAGAAAGAAGCATAAAGAGTTTTAATACAACACACTATTTGTTATTAAATTGAAGATGCCATCAATTACAGGAGGCACCTGTAAGAAAAAAATGAATTGTTGTAAAGATTAAAGGTTTTACAGAGAGTGCTGAGCCTTAGATCTAAGCAAGTGCTCAGTGAAGGTTGGCTAGTATTACTAGCCGAGATAGTTAATGGTAGAACTTGAACTTGAAGAAAGAGTAGGTCTTTTCTAAGAGATAAGGGAGAAAATAGATTCCAGGGAGGAAGAACAGTATATACAAAGACCCAGAGGTCTGTTTCTGGAATATTCTGCCTGTTGTGCTGTAGTAGGTGAGGTTTTTTTCCCCTTGAGGAATTGTAAATATTTTTGACACCCTCTCCTTTCTCCTGCATCTTTCACCCTTGCCCTCCAATCCCAACACACTCATGAAAAAAAGGCAGTTTGCTTCTTTCAACTTCATACTCAAAAGCATGCACCTGGCCCTGTACTCAATCATGAACTTGGCTCCTGGGAGCAATGACACTAGTTACTTGTCTTCCATTTCCCTCCATACTCCCCCATCCCACCCTCTTGTGGTTGGGGGAAGCCTTTGTCCAACATCTTTTGTTTAAAAGGATTAATTGCCAGCTCCCAGTGCCTGTCAGTTTCTTTTAGGGAACTTTATGCAAATAAGGCTCCAGGTGGCCTGCCCTGATTTCCCAGAGTTCCCCTGGGGCAACACTCTATTAGGACCTTCACTACAAATAACATTTATTGAGCCCACTGAAGTCTCTTAAGAAGTACTGGACTTGAACAAAAGTACTCAGTTAATAACAGAGTTGCTCCTGTTCAGTGTTCTGCTGTGATACGCTGCATCGTTGTTCAAAATGTTTTTCCTTTTAAAGGATTGTTCTTCTCAGTATTATTTCTATTAACACAGTGTCCCCTTTTCAATATTTATTTATTTATTTATGATTGATTTTTTTTATTTTTTTTTTGAGAGAGAAAGACAGAGCGTGAGCGGGGGTGGGGCAGAGAGAGAGGGAGACACAGAATCTGAACCAGGCTCCAGGTTCTGAGCTATTAGCACAGAGCCTGACGTGGGGCTTGAACTCACGAACTGTGAGATCATGACCTGAGCTGAAGTCGGACACTTAACTGACTGAATCACCCAGGCACTCTGACACAGTCCCCCCTTTTAAGAAAACAACTAGCATCTTGAATAAGAAAACCAGCCAGTCTTTAAATTTGAGTTCATCAATGCATTCATTCCTCCTTCCACACATAGTTCTTGAGTGCCTACTTAGGGTGTTCAGCTACAAGTTTAGAGGATTTGAGGTTGAACAAGACCAACATTGTCCCTCCTCTCACAGAGCTTACAGTCTAGCAGAGAAGGAAAATTAAAATCATCTTCAAGGCCAAGAGCAGAGATAGCTTAGGGAAAGCCTCTCAGGGGGAGTTCCTGAGAAGAAGAGACCAAAAGGTGGGGAGAATTAGCTAAACAAAGGGATGGGGGAAGACAGCTGATAAAATGAGACACGAAATACTTTGCAAACTGTGTGACAGCAGACGTGTGAAAGAATGTGTGGTTATTAATCACACGCTCCTCCATAGCTCTCCAATCTTTGTCTCAGGTCTCCATTCCACTAAGCTCCTTATCTCTGCTCCTTGCTCTGAACAATCTCTCTTTTATTCTGTGTAACTCTTGGTTTGTGGATGTTTATTCTATTGTTAAGTTATTAGGACCCTTTTGGGCTTGCACTGGAGACAGGAGCATTTCTGGATACAAGAGTGACCTGATTATTATCTTGGCTGCCTGGAAAGAGACATCTCAGACCAGATCTTGGAGCTGAGACAGATGCAAGGGGGTGGCAGAATGGGATTTGGTGTCTCTTGATCTTAATTCTGAAAGATGAAATATGCATGGAAGTCAGGCAAGAGGTGGCTTGTAATAGTGTTTTTCAAACTCGTTTTGATTGAGACCCATAGTAGGAAATACATTGGCACAGCAACTCAGGATACACACGCATTACTGAAACAAGAGTTTCCCAAAGTTTATGCTTCGGGAAAAATTACCCTCATTACGTGTGATACAATCTGATATTTTATATTTTGGATTCTGATTAGTGTTTTGCAGGGTGGCAATCTATTAATGGTTATAAAATCAACTTACTGGGTTATGATGGGCGCCTTAAACAATGAAATAGAAGCATCCATGCAAAGACAGGCTGGGGAATAATGAAGAAGATACCTATGGAATCAGTCTTTAGGAGCTAGAATTTACATTTTTGGACTTTCTGAGTCTCTGTTCCCTTTTTTTTTTTTTTTTTTTAAGTTCATTTATTTATTTTTGAGAGAGAGAGTGCAAGCTGGAGAGGGGTAGAGAGAGAGAAGAAGATACAGAATCTGAAGCAGGCTCCAGGCTCCAAGCTGTCAACATAGAGCCTGACATGGGGCTTGAAACCATGAACCATGGATGAGCCCAAGTCGGATGCTCAACCAACTGAGCCACCCAGGCACCACCCCCTGAGTTTCTGTTTCTTGTATTGTTACATGAAACTTCATACGGATCGATGGTTATGGCTGTGGATTCTGGAGAACGGATTCAAATCTTGACTTTGCTACTTAGGGGCGTGTGATGTTAAGATACTTGACGTAGTATTCTGTACCCTGTTTGCCTTGTGTGTAAAATGGGAATAATAACAGCATTTATCTTATCCATTTGTAAGGATTAAGTGAGATAATGCAGTGCCGGGTATATATAAACACTCAAATAGTAGCTATTATATTTCGACCTTTTATTTTCCCCTAGTATTAAAGTCCAGCTTTTCTCAGTCTGTAGTGTAGGACCAAGGGAAGTGTTATGAAGTAGAGTGTTCTGGGAGCTAGCTTGCTAGGAGCAGCAGATATCAAAGAGAAAGAGCCATCAGGGGAAATTGAAACCCCAAGGGCCAGAGCAGAGGCCCTTAGTCCCTCTGGTGCTAACCCTTGAATGTCCAGGGCTTTATTTTCTTGAAGAAATAGGTTCTTCTTACAGTTTCTCTCTCTAATATCAACACACTTTTGACCCTAGCTCCTGGCTTCTTATTTAGGTCAGATTCCAGTTTGTCACAGAAACTTGACTAAATCTGGATGTGTATTTCCTCACAAATTTTTACTTGATGTTCCCTGAGGTTCCTCTTTGTTTGGGTGCCCTTTCTGCTTGTCAGTCTTTTCTTAGCCACATTACTTCTTTCCTGCATCTAGAAATATCGGAAGTTTTTGTGTTTGCTTTTGCTTTAAATCTTGAGGTAGCAAGAGAAAAAAATAAAAACCAAAAACGAATAAGATGGGGAAAAAAAAAAGAATGCATCCTGTTAAACCATCTTACAGAAGCAAAAGTATTCTATGTTAAAAACACGGAATGAATTTGATGTATACTTCTTATCCATTTCCACTCCAAAAAATGAGAGATGACATTTACTTGTGAAACACTCCCATAGGTACATCTGGAATCTCAAAAGAGAATTCCAGCTTTTGGCATGATATACATAAAACATTTTATAAGTATGTTAACAATGAAATTTACAATTTCTTAAAATTGTTGTTTTGCAAAGAAAAATATCAGTATCATTATTTTGAAAATATGTAGCATTTTTCAAAACTGCTTATTTTTCTATAACTCTGCTCCCTGGGGCGGGGGGGGGGGGGATTTAGTGTTGTAATGATCAGTAATGATCATGTACAGACTTTACAAACTTCTTACGTTATTTGATAATACTTAAAACCCTGCATAAAAATATAGTAAAAGGTACAAATATTATCCACAACAGAAACTTTTCAAAAATTTCGATTTCTCCCGAATACACATTTTTTTTTTAACCAGCTCAGATATCAAGAGTTAAAGGCTAATAATATTCTCCTGTAACCTCTCCTTTCTGTGAAAATACTACAGTATTTTCAATGAGAGTGTAAACAAACCATTGTTTCAAGTTTTATTTACACTGGAGCTGCCTGGCAAAATCCCATGCCTGATCTAGCCATTTGTCTTGATTCCAAGTAAGTATTTAAGAGATCCTTGCTATCTACAATATTTCCACCTTGGCGTTTACTTCCAAGGCCTGTTTTTCCCATCCTTTATTTTTCTCCCAGGACAAATGTGTCTGAACCACTTTTAACCATAATGTTTATTGTTTTTCCCGCTTATGAGAGCAATGTAAGAATCCTACAAGCCAGAGATAATCTGTTAATACACTGTTGTTAGTTCCTCGGGCATTTAGTTTTCCTTCTACTGAGTCATCTTTTAAGCATAACTGGTCCTTTCTAAGAGCAGAAATAAAAGCATTGACCCGGGGCACTGGAAGGTATGGTCACATGAGTGGGAGGCTGTGGAAAGTTTACACCCGCCAATAAGTGTACACATTTGTTTACAGGGAACCACCGTTTGTTACATTTAATAACGGTGAACGGTAATCCATAAGTAGTTACACAGAGGCCAAACGGGTTATCCAGTAAGAAAGACACACTAAAACCTCTAAGACTGCGCCGGGACAAGACGTGGTAGGCGGGCGCGCTCTGGCACCGGGAGCCGGGGCCGGAGCCGGAAGGGCGGACTTGGAGGGGCGGGTCTAGCCATCGCGGGCGGGGCCTACCCAAGGCAGGTCCGGTTGGGGCGGAGCCGGGGGCGGGCCCGGGGGCGGAGCCGGGTGGGAGCTGGGCACGGCGGGAGAGCTGACTCCTCCCTCTCGAGGAGTCGCAGGCACCTGGTGAGGAGCTAACGGCTGTTTCCACACGTGGAGAACTTTTAATGAACACGTGAGGGAAGGAGGCAATGTCTGCGGAAAGTCTACCTCACAACTCTGGCGTCCGACTCCAACCCCCAGGGCTACAGCTAGTTCGATGTGTTCCTAGGGTGGGGGTGGGGTGGTCTACGCCCCTTTCCATTAGTGTCAACTGCCCTCGGCCACAGGTTTTCTGAGAAGCTTTCTCAAGCAGTCCCCGCCCCAGGAGGCGGCTACACAGGCCACTTGCGCCTGCGCCTGCTCCCGGCGCCACACCGCGGGGGCGGAGCCGCCGAGGAAAGGGGCGTCTCTCCCGCCGTCGCGCGCAGGGCGGAGCCGTGGGGGCGGTGCGGCCGGGCGCCCAGAGACCTGACCTTCCCGAACGCCGGGTCCCGTGACGTCACCTCGCCGTGACGCGCACGCTGTAGGAAAACTGTAAGTTTCTAAGGATTCCTGCAGCTCCCTGGGCCTGCGGGGCTCGCTCTGTTGCTCGCATTCCCGGTGTCGGTGGTGGCTGTGGGCGTTTGATCATTGGGCGATTGGGGAGCCGCCGAACGTGGCGAAGGGACAGGTGCCCGCCCAGAGCGGGAGTGCACCTTCTGCGACGGGCGGGACCGAGAGTGCGGGGAGGCGAGGCCGCGCCCCGCAGGACAGGCCCTCACTTCTCCCCTGGGGCCGAGAGGGCTCAAGGAGCCTGCGACCGAGGACAGGGAAGGAGGAGGGTCCACATGGGAGCGACCCCTTTTTTTTTCCTTCTTTGATGAAGGGACTTAGATTCCCCTCAGCCCTGGAGTTTGACATGTGAAGTATGGTATGGAGGGTTTCTTCAGAGACTCCACATCTGGGCTTCTTTGGGGATTCTGCAAGTGACCAAATCGCTGAGGACCGGTTATAAAGATAACCACCTGCTGCCTCAGTTTCCTTTTTGTGTAAAATGGAGGTAAAGCAGCCCCTGGCCTAATTGGCATTCGTACAGAACCGGGGACGTTGTGAGAGCACGTGAGGTAACACAAGCATGTAAACTTGGTAGGTGAAAGCTTAGAAAGGCAGTCCTTATTCTGAGAACGTGGTGGCCAATGGCCATTTAACAAAGGTCTGGTAGGTAGGGATCTTTCACAGTTTTGCCTCCTTAACCCCCTGGCGCCCACTGATCATGGACAACACTTGAGTCTGATGGGCGATCTGAACTGTTGTCACTGAACTTAGTGGAACAGGGATCAAGAAATGACTGGTATCCTTATCACAATGTTCTTGACAATGGACAAATGAGATCCCCTTGTCTGGGTTTTTCAGAGAAAGCTTTCAGCTTGCTTGAACTAGTGCATTATACTCGACACGGGTATACTCAGTTTTAGAGTTGTTGTGTCCACTTGGAATATCTGACGGTCATATTTGAATTTGAAAGTTTTGGCTTGCCAAGGGTTAGCACGTTATTGATGCGTTAGTACTGTAATACTTCTCAAATTCAGGGATAAGTATTTGTTAGGACCTTTGAAGGGAATACTATTGTACACATCACAGGGTGTATTTATTCCAGAGATGGAGAGATCACATTTCTGTAAATTCAGTTTAACCTCCTTTGAGAAGCCTTGGAATTAGAGAGCAGGGGTTTTAGTCTTTGTTCTACCACTTAATAACTTTGTGTCCAAGGGCAGCTCACCCAAACTTGGGATTTTCTTTTCCTGTCTCAAATGGGAGATGATGGTGTATTTACTGTTGCTTTCTCAAGGAACCAATGAGAGGGTAAGTGTAAGGATGAAAGGGTTTCTAAGTGTGGTTATTGTTATTAAGAAACCTCCGTAGGTCCCCTAGCCTGGATAAGAGGTGTGTTCGTTCAGAAGTCAGGTTCTGAGTCAGAACTAGAAATATAGCAGCAAGCAACTATCCTGCGAGCTGGAGGAGCTCATATTCCAGTGGGGGAATGGGCTACAAAGAATAAGAACACAGTATTATTTCAGACAGTGATTAAGTAGAGTGAGGTGAAGGAAGATAAGAGAATGGCAGTGGGGGAACAGAGCAGGTGTAGATAGGGTCTGTCAGGGAAAGCCTCCCGAAAGAGGTGACCGTCGAATCAGTGAAACCGAGAGGAAGAGCGTGAGGTAAGAACATTGCAGGCAGGGGTCATAAGAGCAGTAAACACATGGACTCACTGTATTTGAGGTAGTCTTGTAAACACTAAATTTGTGCAGCGAACTTACGAGGTAGGTACTATTATCTCCCATTTTTGTGGATGAAGAAACTGACACCCAGAAAGGCGTGCTCGAGGTTGTACAGCTTAAACGTGTGGAATTTGGGCAGTTTGACGCGGAGTCCATGCTCCACGTGGCAGTCCTGTTGTGCCTCACAACAGGGGCAGCGGAGGAACGATGCTGGGAGGTGGACGCTAGCCTGAGGTGGCCAAGGCGTGGCAAGATGAGTGTACAGATCACAGCAAGGAAAGGGGGAAAGTGGTGGCAGGCGGTGTTGGAGGACCAGGCTGGATTTTGGGGGCCCTTGTAGGCTATGGTGGTGTTACTCTAGGTGTGATGGGAAACCACTGGGAGGTTTGTATCAAGGAAGTAGCGTCTGATGTTAGTTTTCTTGGCTGGAGGACTAGCCGTAAGGTCAGGGAGTGGGGCCACTTGACCATGGGGAGGTAGGAGGGTATCGTTCTGTGCTGGAGGAGAGATGCTGGTGTCTTGGCCTGGGAAAGTGGTTGTAGAGACGATAGAACGTGCTCGAATTCATGATATGCTTTTGAGGGTAGAGCTGCTGGTGTGGCCTTACATCTGGCGTGTGAGGAAAAGGGCGAAGTCATGACCTCCTCGGTTTTAGGCTGGGAGAACAGTGGTGCCGTTGACGGAGCAGGGAGAAAGGGCTTGGCCGCGAAGGTCATGAATTCTGTCTTGGACAACTTTCAGATGCCTCGTAGACATAGTAGTACCAGAGCTAGTAGTAATAGGAAGCATTATGTAGCCGTAAACTGTACTGGGCAGGGTTTTAAGCACTTCACGTGTGTTAATTAATTTCATCCTCGTAACAGTTATATGTGCTAGAGATCATTATGATCCCCATTTTACAAATGAGAGGACAGAGGCACAGGTTAGTTAAAAGTGGCTGGCCTAAAATCACCCAGCCTGCAAGTGACGGAGCCAGGATTCAAAACCAAGCAGTCTCTGGCTTTGGATCCACACAGTTAATGTCTGTAACCACCTATAAGTTGACTGGTTGAGTAGGTAGTTACAGACATTAACTGCACATTTGATTTACGTGTTTGGAACTTAGAGGAATGGTCAGAGCTGGATACTCAGCATTTACATTTCTGAAAAGAAAGCCTGCTTTTGTGCCTCATCTAAGCCTTGGTTGGCGATGGAGTAAAGAACACAGGCAGTTGGGCCATGCTGACTAGACTTTCGTTACTTTGCTCGGTTCACACGGCCAATATCCAGGATCCCCTTTCCATGAGGTTCTGTGAGGGTGAGGTCTGTATGTTTTTTACTTCTCTGTCTCTGGTTCCTAATCCAGTGCCTGCCATGTAGTAGCTGTTAGGGATGACTTTATATGTAAGACATTTGATTAAGTTTTGGGAGTTCAGAGATGAATAAATCATAGCACTCTCCTTGGAGGAGCAGAGTGTGAGGAAAAACCTGTGGGAATAAAACCAGAGTAGACTAAATGCGTAAATACATGTTGATTATTTCATTCTGGCCTTCTGCAGCCCCCCCCCCCCACCCCGCCATCCCCCACCCCATATACTTGAGGGATGGGGCATGAAGAGGGTCAAAGGAGCAAAAGAATGCCTTAGCAATTGCATGGTGAATTTGAGGCTCCTCTTCCACAAAAGAATTACTCATAATCTTGCATATTTTACTATATTTGCATTAGTTTTATTTGGCAACGGTGTAATTTTTACGAAACGAAATAAATTCTGATATTTTAGTATCATTCTGGAGTGATGAGTTTTTCCAGTTCTATTACCTCAGTGTTGACAGGACTCACTAGTGAAATAAGGGAGTTGGCTTGAGATGTTGCAGCTTGCATAATAGAGGGTGATGCAGGGGCTGTGTGAGGTATTTAGGCAGGTTTCCACTGGTTTCAGTGTATCACGCCAAAGTTCCACATATTGGAGTAAGTTTCAGTTTCTCTGCTGATGATCTCTTTAACACTGAGATATGTGTATATATATACATATACATACATACATATATATATTTTTTTGTCATAGAAAGGGGATCTGGTGGTGTATGTCATAGGTGGAATTATAGATTACATCTCATATCTGGAATGTGGTAGAACCTAGAAACTAGAACAATATGCACAAAAATAAGTGTCTTCTGTAGATCTCTGTAAGGGTATACTATAACTTCAATACATTTGTCACAATTTTATTACTTCCTATCAGGAGTTTTTGAAATTGGAACCATTACAAGATTATATAAAATTGCACCATGGTAGATTTTGGATTAATTTCAGAGTTTTTTCTTACAGTATATAAAATTATATCTTGTTTAGCTTTTTTAGCTTTCCACGGGAGAGTTGATCTGGATAACCCGGTTCACCATCACTCTAAACATCTAATTTTTTTTTTTTTTTAATATTTATTTATTTTTGAGAGAGACAGAGACAGAATGTGAGTGTGTTAGGGGCAGAGAGAGAGAGAGAGAGGAAGACACAGAATCCAAAGCAGTTTCCAGGCTCCGAGCTGTCAGCACAGAGCCCGACGCAGGGCTCAAACTCGTGGACCATGAGATCATGACCTGAGCCGAAGTCAGACGCTCAACTGCCTGGGCTACCCAGGCACCCCTTCACTCTAAACATCTAAACAGGAACCCTCCACAAATACAGATATGCCATCTTGTTTTGCAAATTTTAAATCTGCTATTGTTGCTTCCCTAAATTTAATGGAGTTGAAATGATTAGTATTCCTTTATACCACAATCGCAGCTGGCTTCCCCAGGAATATCAGATATGCATAAATGGTACAAAGTATCTTGAAGGGCCTGCTGATTGTTCAGCCTTAGTCACTTTTTAAGTTTAGACTTAGCGAGGGCAGGTTGATGGTTATTTAATTGTGCTAGATTGTGGTAAGTCTTCCTGTTTGCAGACAGAAGCCCCTCTTTTTAAATCTGACCATCCTAGATAACTTATACAATCCAGATTCTTAAAAAAAAACAAACTATATTTACATGAGCAAATTTAGAAACTACTACTTTATGTTAAGAGTACACATTTAAATATATGGAAATTGTTTCTTGTAGAAAATTATGTCTAGCCCAGTGATGATATGTAGTGGCCATTAAATATAATTTCTAAAATTCTACTTCTTGTAGTTTCTTTTATTCCTGCATATTACCTTCAACTTATATATGTATGTACATGTGTGTATATATTTATATTTTCTGTATTTGCAGTAAAAGCTGAATATTAGTTGTGTCCTTTTACTTAGCATTGTAAATGATTGAATATATTTAAATAATATAAACAATTGTCACTTAATTTTTTTAATGTTAGTTTTATTGTTTAAAATTTTTTATTTTAGAGAGCAGGGGAGAGGGACAGAGAGAGAGAGATAGAGAGAGAGAGAGACAGAGAGACAGAGAGACAGAGAGAGAATCCCAAGTGTGCTCCATGCTGCTGCAGGGCTTGATTCCACAATTTTGGGATCGTGACCTGAGCCGAAATCAAGAGTCAGAGCCTCAACCGACTCAGTCACCCAGGCGCCCCAAGTGTCACTTAATTTTGATTCATTTGACACGTGGTTACTTACAGATTAATTGAGGCTTGATTTTTTTCACATAAACAGTAATTATTATTAGTAAGTCTTGGTGGAGACTAAGCTTTAGTGACGGGTTAACCAAATTGCTTTTGCAAAAGAACATGCAAGGAGAAAATTTTAGAGGGGATTAAGCAAAAACAGAATGTTAGTGGAAGGGATGATTTAACCATAATAACCTGCCATACCTAGAATTCTTAAGATGTTACTATCCTATAGATAGCATTTTTTTATTTGGTTCTGTATTGCAAAAGTGTTAGTTTTAAGCTGCATTCTAGGCCACCAATCTATAGTGAGATAAATACTGGAATATATGCAACTATGAATTTAGCTCAGTGGATCTCAACTGGGGATGATTTTGTTCCTTCCCCCAACCTCACTCTTGGGACATTTGGCAATGTCTAGAGACATTTTTGGTTGTCACAACTGTGTGTGAGAGCATGGCACCTGTCATATAGTAATGGAGGCCAGGGATGCTCTTAAATATCCTACAAGGCACAGGACAACCCCAACAGTAAAGAATTATCCATTTCAAAATGTCAATACTGCTGCTGAGAAATCCTGCAAGATATAACTTTTTTCTTTCTTTCTTTCTTTCTTTCTTTCTTTCTTTCTTTCTTTCTTTCTTTCTTTTTTGGTGTTTTAGAGATTGAGGTGGTAGTTGCAAGTGGCAAGCACCTTACTTGAACAAAAGATTGTGTTCAACTGCTTTTAGTTTGTTGGAGAACTGAGCTAATTTGGTTCATTTATTGCAAGGAAAAGAATTTTTGTAGCTGATGGCTTTGAATTTTTTTTTTTTTTGATTGCCAGTATGTCTAATGTTTTTGGTTTGTTTTCAGCCATGATTTTTTTTCTTGATAAAATTAATTTTGGCATTATACAATCCTGGGTTGTATCAGATTTGCTAGTATGAGTCTCCTTCATATTTTGAATTAACTATCTCAGTTACATGGTTGTTTATTCACTTCAAAAATCCTTTCACATTCATTTTGATTCGCGATTTTCATGAACACCCCATGAAATGTGCAGAGCATGCATTACCCTTACTAT
This sequence comes from Leopardus geoffroyi, assembly GCF_018350155.1. Taxonomy (NCBI): domain Eukaryota; kingdom Metazoa; phylum Chordata; class Mammalia; order Carnivora; family Felidae; genus Leopardus; species Leopardus geoffroyi. The sequence goes on along the minus strand of NC_059341.1, from coordinate 28,165,699 downwards.
TTGCCAGATGAGGAAACAGATCAAATGATTTGCTGTATACATTACAGCAAGTTAGGGATGAAAGCAAATTTAGGACTCTCAGAGGTTTTGATGCTTAGGACATTTTTAAAGTTACCAGTTGTTGTCTCGTTTGATTTTCCTGGCTGTCCTTTGAAAACTGGTAACTTACTTAAGGTCACCCAACTCATAATGTAGTTTTGACTATTTCCAGTGACCTATGCTGCTTCTCCAGGTATTCTCTAATAAGTATATTTGACAGTTTCTGGATAAATTCACCAAATCCATGCTTAACCTAAGTAGGTTTCTTAACACTATAAGGGAGGAAAATTTCTCCATCCTCTTTGGTTCTCATTCTGGGCCTAAGTATTAAACTGATATGCCAGATTGATAGTCGAAAAACATACAAACTTTATTAAACTTACTTGTACATGGGAACCTTAGATGAAGACCTAAAGTAGTAGCCGGAACAGGAAGCTTTTATACATTTTAGACAAAGAAACAATAAATTTGTGAAGAATTGACAAGACCAGAGGAGTTTGGGCCAGGGGTAGTAAATGGTGAAGAAGTAACTAGGAAGATAAGGATTAGTTTAATAGGATTTCTTTGTATAGGTTTCTCCACCTCCAGTTCTCCCCCATCCCTCCCACCACCATCTCTGCTGATAAGAATACTTTTCACATGGGAGTTTTATCTTTTGCTTTCAGGAGGGAAAAAGGAGAGTCATAACGTCCTTGCACCTGCTGTTTCTTAAATATCTTTGATTCAAAATAATCAGAATATCAAAATGGCGTATGTGGGGGGGGGGTGCATTCTGGTGTCCTGCAACACCTGTCAGATGTTCATGTTGTCACTTGAATGAATAGGTAATTCAGTGTTTGTAATCCTGTGATTGGACTTGAGTGGAAACTTCGCTGAATTTTGATAAACCATAAGGTAGTGCTACTTGCTATTTAGAATTTATTGTTCAAGCAGTCTAAGTCCAAAAGCAGACCGAAGAGATGGCTCTCAGCTGTATTTGAGTATATTTGGGTGAGGCAACCTACTTGGCATGATTCATTTTGCCTTTCTGATGAGGGATGTATATTTGGGATAGTACCTCCATTGGTTCTAATTTTTAAATTAGAAACCTATTATTCTCTTTAGCCAGTGCCATCGTCTATGTCACATTTGACGCTGTTTCTCTTAACTTTTTCAAAAAGACTATATTTGATGAGTTTTCATGTTTGAAGATTATTTGATGATATTCAATTCTTGATGGAAGTTTCAGTAATCAGAAAAATTTTTTTTTAATATCCAGAAGTGGAATTGGTGGGGCATACGGTAGTTTTATTTTTGTGTTTTCTTGAGGAATCTCCATACTGTTTTCTATAGTGGCTGCACAAATTTACAGTCCCAGCAACAATGCACAAGAGTTCCCTTTTCTTCACAGCTTTGCCAATATTTATTATCTCTTGTCTTTTTGATGATAGCCATTCTAACAGGTGTGAGGTGATATCTCATTGTGGTTTTGCTTTGCATTTCTCTAACAATTAGTGAGACTGAGCACCTTTTCATGTTCCTGTTGGCCATCTGTATGTCTTCTGTGGAAAAATGTTTGTTCAGTTACTCTGCCCATTTTTAAAATCAGACTGTTTTAATGAAGGGCAGTTGGCACACAGTGTTTAATTAGCTTCAGGTGTAACAGCATAGTGCTTCCTCAACCCTATACATCGTGCTGTGCTTACCACAGTTGTCACTATACAAAGCTACTACAATACCTTGACTTATTCCTCATGCTGTATCTTTTATCCATGGGACTTACTCATTCTATAACCAGAAGCCTGTACCTCCCATTCCTTTCCCCCAATCTCCCATCCTTCTGGCAACCACCAGTTTGTTCTCTGTATTTATGTGTCTGTAATTGGAAATTTTAATGTTTCGTATAATACATCCACTGGCTGAATGTGGACAATTGATAGTGTGAAATTGTGGGTCTTGGATTAAGAAGGAAAGGAAAAAGACCTTCGTCCGTGCAATTGTGTATTGGGCAACAAGGACTATAATTATATTGAAAAGGTGAAGATTTTCAATTTTCCATAAAACTGAATTATCCTGCCAAAATATTTTTCTTATCTCCATGAAGAAAAATGCCATATCCAAGTGGACATAATATTGTATTACTGAGGGGAGAGACCACCACTGATGTGTAACTGAAGCCGGGCTGGATTCCATACTTGCTAAGCAAGGGAGAGCTCTATGTGCAGAATATAATCCTCCAAACAGGCAGAGATGTACGTAGATAGGGTTTTGAGGAAGCATGGAGTTGTAGGATTGGCATATTCTCAGTGAGACAGTTTAAGGATTGGCCAACTTGAAACTTGGGGTTTAGGGTCTGGCTGGTGCTGAGGAGCAAGTGTCCTGAAGCAAGGCAGTTGCCGCTCGGCTGACTTCCTCAGCTGAGTACTTACGTGGAAACATTGAGTAGAGTTGAAGGGTTGATACATTGGGGCATATTTACAACCGATTCTGTGATTACTTGTTCCCAGCTTGGGACAAGAGCCAAAGAATAATCTTTTCCTTTCTCGAAGCTGGAGAATAGGTACTTTTTATTTTCCACATTTGTGTCAAACATTTGTTAGCAGTCGCGCTAATATACACTTTGATTTTGCTTTCCTTCTGAAACTTGTAAAAAAAGAAATGAGTGCAGTGAATGTAATTTGTTTCCTATCTACCAGTCTCAGGATTATATGTTATTTGGGACCCAGGCTGCTTCAAGGATTATTTTGATATATAGTTAAAAAGGTAATATGTTATTTATGGAAATACTTGACTATTTTAAATACTGTGGTGATAGCTGTTACTTTTATGTCTGTTTTTCTCTCTTGTGGGAATGTGTCGTATCATATGCCTGCCACAGTAGTCTTGATGGACGCTGAATTATAGATCTACAAGTTTGTTGTTTTGCTGTTGTTAGAGATACATGTAGAGGTGATTACTTTTTGAAAGTTAACTGGCAAATTCTTCTTATCAACATTTAGGAGATTTAATGGTTATATCATGTGTCTTATATAAGGTAGGCTGAATGATTTTAGTGTCTGTGAATCATTTTACCACAATTATATCATAGTATCATTTTTACAAAGTATTTCGGTTTAATTTTTATTTAGAATATTTTAATTTTTGGAATGAAATAAAGAGCTGTTTATGACAATTGTCTGGAACTGTGATATTTTTCTAAACTGATGTCTCACAGTAGTATTTTAGCTTTAAAAATGTTTTCCTTTGAGGTTCTAAAATAAACTCAGAGGGCATTCTTTATCCTAGAAGTTAGAAAAAGCAAAAGGACGTTTTTGATATACTTTCTATTTTGTGTTGAAGTTTTATTTAAAATAGCCTGTGTACTGTATTTACATGGAAAAACGTCATAATATTTTAAAAAAAGAATGGGTACTGCCACGTTTATATGCAGCCCTTATTTCCTTTCTTAACCTACAGCTGTTATCATACCTCACTGCCTTCCAGATGAGTATTATCCAGTGATAAAGCTACATTTATGATTTAGATAAAGCATTTTTGTGTGAAAGCTCTTTGAAAATGTGAAGCCTGATTCTTGTTTTTACCTATAGCGCAAGTTTCTGACTTGCTATGATAGTTAACCTTAAGAGCTTAATCTCAACCCATTATTAAACTTAACATCATGTTGTTTATGAATAGCTATTGTTTAATTGGTAAATGATACTCAAACATTTTTAGCCTCAGCATTTAAATTTTCTAAATCTATACTAAATAGGTAATTAAATTTCCTAGGGAAAAAGGTGTCTTTGATGCCTACGCATGGTTACACTTTTGTTTATATGTATGAAATAATGGATTTGAAATGTGGTTTTTCTCTGTGCATATAAGCCCACCTCTGGGAATAGGTGGGCTTATATTGCCTAGTGATATGACCAAAAATAGAGTCCTAGGTAGGTGATAGTAAAATGGAAAAAACTGCTAATATAAATGGATATAAAATGGTATTTCGTAGTTTTAATTTGCATTTCTTTGATTACTGCTGAGGCTGAGCTTCTCTTCATTTACTTGTTAGCCATATAAATTTCACCTACAGTTTTCCGATTTAGCAAATAAAAATACAGGAAACCCTGTTAGATTTGAGTATTAGATTAACAACAAATACATTTTTAGTGTAAGTATATACCCTTGCATTAGTTGGGATATACATATACCAATTTTTTTATTGCTTATCTTTAATTCAAATATGATGGGGCATTCTGTATTTTATCTGACAACTTTACTTCTCTAAATTGTCTGCTTCTGTCTCTTACAAAATTCTTAATTGCATTTCTTGTCTTTGTTGTTATCTTCAAGAGTTCTTGGCATACACTGGATATTAATCCCTTGTTTTTTTTTTTTTTTTTTTTTTTTGTTAGAAGTTGCAAACATATTCTCCCATACTTTTGCCTGTTAGTTTTGTAGTGTTTTTTTTTTTTGTTGAATAACAAGTCCTTAATTTTGATGGAGTCAATTCTGTCAGTTCCATCTGAATTTTCCCATATTGTTTATATTTTTGAGATCTTAAGAAATCTTTCATCACTCCAAGGTCACAAATGTATTACCCTACTTTTCATTTCAACAGTTTCCTAGTTTTACCTTTCATATTTAGATCTTTAATACATTTGGTGTTTATTTTAAGGGAAGAGTATCAGGAGATGAAGTGAGAGAGGTAGTGGAAGGAGCAGATTGCATAAGGATGGTGGGCCATTGTGAGGACTTTGGTTTTTATGCTCAGTGAAATAGGAAGCCAGTGGAGGTTTTGAACAGAGGGTGCCACTCTCTGAAATCTGAAATATGCTTTAACAAAAATTCTCTGATGACAATTAAGAATAGATTGTATGAGGTATGGCAGAGACTATTGATTCTTCCTCAGTATCTAGGATATCCTTTTTTCTGTTAGTATTGGAACCCGTCTTAGAGACTGTATCTTCCTACTTCTTCTGACTATAGGAGATATCTGTGTGTTTAGGTTGGGGCCAGTTAAATGTGAGCAAAAGTGGTATGTGCAACTTCTTCAAGGTGAGGTGCTTGTCCTGTTCATCTCCCTACGCCGCCTCCACCTTCCTGTTGACTGGAAAACTGCATCAACTAGAATGGTAACAACCACCTTGAACCCAGAGATAGGCAGCCTGTGATGAGGATGGCAGAGCCATCCCTCATCAGCCTAGGTCCCCAGATGACCTTGTGGAACAGAACCAACTACTACTCATCCTCCCCTAAGCACTTGCCTATCTCTTTACTGTTTCCAGGAAGAGAATAAACTTTCTTGTTTCAGTCACTGTATTTGTTGTCATTTTATCACAACAGCTTTCTTCATACCCAATTTAATGCCAAAATTGGTACCTGAAGCGAGGTGTTGCCATAATAAATAGCTAAAGTACATGGCACTGGCTGAGTGGTTGGTCAGCAGACGGTTAGGCACCATGTCATAGGCTGGAAAACTGGTGACCCTTGTTACGCTATGGCAAAAGCTTGGTGAAACTGTCACCTCTGATAACTTGGAAGGCAATCAGTGTGTCTACCATTTTGTACCCCCAGGGAAGTGATTGGAAAGACTCCTAATGTGAGGCTGCTAACATAGGTTGACCAGCTGCTTTAGCAAGGAACTGCAAGAGGGTGTCAAGTAAGAGAACAATTAGCTAGCTTGCAATTAGAGCTGGGAGGGGGTATGATTTCGCTAAAGGAAGTTCTGTATGCCCATGGCCTATGCTTTGAATTAACTGAAAGGACAGTAATAAGGGGTGTTGCAGGGTTGGAAAGATGGTTTCTTCTTCCCAAACAGCGAGAGGTTAGATTTGTTCTTAGGAGACTTCATTAGATTTTCTTGGCCAGAGAAAGGTGGAAGCCAGGCTAGGCAAGGATCAAATGAAGGATTTATCTTCCCACCTGAACCAGTCAATTAAGCTAGGTAAAGCTCCAGTTACAAATACAGAGTTTCAGTTCCCTAGAGCAACAAAAGTTTATTTCTTACTCATAACATGTCTGTGGCTCCGTTCCACCATCCTCTGTCACTCCAAGCCAAAGGAATAGGTTTTTGGGGACATTGCTGTTCTATTTCCGAGGGAGAGGAGACTTGCAAAACCGCTGCTTGGAAGTAACAGGTGTTACTTTTGTTCATATTTTATTGGCCAAAGCTAATCGGGTGGCTGAGCCTGAAATCAGTCAGGCAGGAAGAACATTTTAAGTCACATGGCTTGCACTGATGTGAATGGGGTGTGGTGGTGTAATCATCCTGTCCTGTGAATCAGATGACCTCAAATTAGCTAACCTTAAATTGAGGGGCAGAGGGATGGATCTGCCTCAGAGGTCAGCTAATCAAAAAGGGCAGAATTGACAAACTTAGCATCTACCACCAGATTAAATCTTTAGTTGTCCTTACTTTCACGTGGCACTGACTGAAGACAAGAAGACGTGGGGGATTCTGAGACGATTATGTTGCCACAAGTTTAGCTTGCCAAAACTTGTGATGGTTTCGCATTGTTTGACAACTAAAGCCGTCTTTGACCCCCAAATATGTACCCCCCGGGAAATAGGCTATTAGCTCTTTCCTGCCTCTTTGGAGCACATACTCTCCTGTGTTCACTTCATAGATTGCCAGAAGGGATAATGGAAAAAGATATCTTCCAGAGACAAAGCCAGGCTTCAACAGACAAATGAACAAATGAGTCTCTCTCCTCACCAGGCACACAGAACCTGAGTTAAACCAAGGAACTTGGTTCCCTGGTAGAGTCGGGGGATTCGTTGCCATTCCTGTCCAGTAGTATTTTGTCATTGGTAAGAATACCTATTTGCCATTCTTTTCAAAATGACTTAATTGCATTAATCTTACTTGTATTCCATTGTATATTGGGTGTGATGGTGGTGGTAGAGAGCAAAGTTATTTCTCTATTAGTTTGTGGGTCACTGGATTGGGACAGAGACACATTGATATCTGTTGAAGAGGTTGTGTATCACCCAGAGGTCTTAGGCTTTGAGCTGAACCCAGTAACTGGTTGGGACTTCAGGTTATCCCTTTAGAAAAGGAGAGGAATGTTTCAGAGTGGGAAGAAGGATGCACTCCGACCTCTGATATTTTTCTGGCACATAGTTCCTATACAGAAACTGTATTCCTTAGGCTTCTTGTAGCCAGATGAGACCACATATCAAAGTTTGGGCCAGTGGATGGGAGTGGAAGTGATGTGTGCAACTTCTAAACCACATTTATATTAAACATCTGCTGTATGTCGTAGTCTTTTTTCCCCTGTCCCCATGGGTGAGGTGTAGGTGAGCCAGCTTCCATCATACAGACAAGGGCAGTGCCCCAGAGGAGTGACAGGACAGAAGAGAAGGACCCTCAGGAGGAACCCTCAGGGAGGAACCTGCCCACCTTGCTGGGACCACTTGTCTGTCTCAGGCCTACTGCACAAGACAGAAGTAAACTCTGGTTTGAGCCACTACGTTCTTGGTTTTATTGTAGTAGTGTAGCCTATATCTTGGTTAATACAGATGGCAGTGATGGAAACAGGAAACAGGAAAATTAGAATCATTTTTAGTGATTTTTTTTCAGGTGAGGCTTTTCATTTATATATTCTTTCTGTGAAAGTTTATCTTTCAAACTGTCTAACAAAGAGTTTAGAAATAAAGAAACTCCTTTGAACATTGTGATTTCCTTTATATTTCAGGGGCATATTTACATATTCATGTAAAAATCCTGACATTTTCACATGATACCAATTTTCTTTGTTGCTGTAGAGTTCTTACACTTGCACAGTTATTATTACATAACATTTGGTGTTACCATCCTATACTTTTATTACTGTTTGATGGGCAGCAGCAAGCAAGGACCTGCTGAGACGGGAGACTATGCATTTGCAGCATCTCTGGTCCACTTGGGTGGGGCTTTTATAGCAGCAATCTCCAGTGTGGTTGTGGGAGGGAAGAAGTAGGTTCTTAGATTGGTTTAGGAGAAGGACAAGCCAGCAAGAAAGTTAAGTTTAGGCAAGGGAGTGGGCAAAGCTGGATGATCAGATCCTAGGTTTATAGTGGATAGGAAGTGAAGCCTGGAGCATGGCTAATGGATCAGGAAAAAAATAGAGAGGGCATGAGGAAAAACTGGAATCTTCAACATATTAAGATCAAGTGAGATTTATTTATTCATTGATTCAATAAGTATTGAGTATTTATCTTCCAGACACTGTTCTCTGTGGCATGGCTACTAAGATCAAAGCAGTGATCAAAACGAAGCGCCTGCCCTACTAGAGCTTACTTCTACAGGGGAGATAGGTAATACACATGAATATATGAAAATGTTAAAAAGAAAAATGAGGAAGGGTAAGGGGGTAGAGAGTGATTTAGATGCTATTTTAGATGATGTGAACAAGAAAAGGCTCTTGGAAGAGATGATCTCTGGGCAGAGACTGGAATGTAGTTAGGATACAGCAATGTGAAGAGCATCCCAGGGTATGCAAGTAGTATGGCAGACAGAGCCCTGGCCCAGAGCTTGCCTGAGGAGTGGCCAGGTAACTGGGGAGCGTGAGTGAGGAGGAGTTATAATTACTGAGGGCCATGATACTTTAGGGCTGCTGTAGGATTTGGGATTTTGTTCAAGTGTCATGGGAAACCCATTAGAAAGTTGGAATCAGAGAAGTGACGTGATCTATTTTACTTTCCTGAAGGCTCATATTGGCTGCTTTGGGGAGGATTGATTGGCAACGGCGGGTAAAGAATCTAGAGAGCTAGACGGGCAAGCGACTGTAGCCTATAAGTAGCATATTGGAGTTTAAGATGTCAGCAGTTGAATGCTTCTGGGTGAAGGATCCCCTTGCCGCTCTTATAAGCAGACACACCCACTCCACAATAGGCATTATTTTCAGTGGATACAGGTCTGACCCCGACCCTTGGCTTATGCCGCACCCTTTCCTGTTTTTGACTCTGCCCCTCACCAGCTTCATTATTCATTCTTCCGTTGGGTCCTCACTTGTCTTTCAGATGTGATGCACAGTGTTATGTTGTCTGCCTAGCCAAGACTTCCTCTACATTAAGGTTCTCAGACCTTTTTTTTGGAGTCTGATTTTAGTCTTCAGAGAACTTACCTGGAAGCCTGCTGTGTAAGACAGGTGAAAGCAGTGGAAACGGAAGTTGGTGTTGTGTTCTGTCCACTTAGCAGCTGTTCTCTGACTCCCTGAAGCAACACTGAGCCACCTCCAGGAAACCCCAGCCTCTCAGTTCACAGTGGAAAGAGGCCTGCCTTGATCTGTGCTTTTGCCTGTCTTGCAGCAGGCCATCTCTGGGATCATCTCCAGTCATATTCTCCAGGCTCAGCCTGTGCCTTCTGAATCTTTAGGCACCTAGCTAACCAAAGGACAGTATGCATGCCCTCCATTTAAAGTGGCGTGGCGTGTTGAGGACTCTCAAAACTATGAGGTAGGCATGGTACATCGTCCCGAGTATTAGTTTTACTTGCGGTTATTTAATTTACTAAATTTGCACAGCAAAAATTAATGTAGTTCTAATCATAAACTATCTTTCTCAACAGATTCTTTTATTGACTCTAATTAAGAATGTACACTTTTTGGGGCACCTGAGTGGCTTAGTCAGTTAAGTATCCGACTTTGGCTTAGGTCAGGATCTCAGTGTTCTTGGGTTCGAGCCCCATGTCGGCCTCTGCACTGAGCTTGGAGCCTGCTGCAGATTTTGTGTCTCCCTCTCTGTGCCCTCCCCACCCCTGCTTGCCCACACTCTCTCTCTCGCTCTCTTTTTTAAAAATAAATAAACATTAAAGAAAAAGAATGGTACTGAGAACAAACTGAGGGTTGAAGGGGGGTGGGAGGGTGGGGAGGGTCGGTGATGGTATTGAGGAGGGCACCTTTTGGGATGAGCACTGGGTGTTGTATGGAAACCAATTTGACAATAAATTTCATATAAAAAATAAATAAATAAAAATAAAGAATTAAAAGAAAAAAAAAGAATGGTAACTTTGTAAAATAAGAAAATAGACATATTGGGGCACCTGGGTGGCTCAGTCGGCTGAGCATCTGACTCTTGATTTCAGCTCAGGTCACCATCTCAGGGTTGTGGGATTGAGCCCTACATTGGGTTCTGTGCTGAGTTGGAGCCTGCTTGGGATTCTGTCTGTCTGTCTGTCTCTCCTTCTGCCCCTTTGCCCCACTCTCTCTCTCTCTTTCTCTAAAATAAAAATGGAAAAAATAAAATAGATATATTATAGTTTAGAGTGTAACATTTGTGTGAACTCTTTAAGGGGCAAAACACAAAGCCAAGAAATGTGAAGTTCGTGTGGGCCATTTAGTGCCATGCCTTCAGCCTCTTGAGGGCTATTTGGTCCCTCTGCTTTGCATTGAGGATACTTTGATAGGCAAGGTTAGAACTACCTTTTTAGCTGGTTGGATTTGTAATTCTATATTACTGTTTTTATGTTTAATGGAGCTATATAACATTTTTTTTCAGCATGAGTTAGGAACTGGCTATGGTATAGACTCTGAATCTTTAGACTTTTCTTGTTAAAGGTAAAAATATGAGTATTTTCTTCCTTTACTCAGGTTTCATTTTGACAGATGTCATTAAAGTAAGCACTGCTGCATTATAAAAAGGTCATCCTGGGCCACAAAATAAGTTTGACACTTTGGATTAAAAAAAAATAGGGTATCCCTTGAATTAAAATCTGTAATGTTTCTTGAGTTGAGGGGGATTTTTAAGCAATAAGATAAATTTCTTTGTTTGGACTGTTTGCCATTAGGACATTGATTTAGCACTAGGGATTTTGTCTAACACTGCCAATTTGTAAGGTTAATGAAGGACTTGGTCATGTTCGCTGATGCATCCTGAGCATAGCACCTGCCATGTAACAGTAACTATTTTTTGAACGAATGAATGAATCATCTTTGAGATACCTGTGGAAATAATATTGTCTGGTTATTGATACGGGACAGCATCACAGTTGGATGAAGGCTCCTTCCTTGATGTGCTGTCACAATGTTGCTATGGCTCCTTTAAATTAATGAAAATAGGACATAGCTGTAAGTTGTTTTTATTTATTTATGTTTTTTGAGTCTGCCAGTTGTCAAGTCTATTTAATCATATAAAATACTAATTCTCTCAGTAAAATAGGGGTGGTAGCACAGAATTTGTTTATTGAGTGCGAGTAGCTGCACTAAGATTAGATGAGGTACATAGAGTGGGACAAAATGCATACAGGCAGATGAGATATCTGACAATGGACTTATATCCAGAATTTATAAAGAACTCTTACAACTCAGTGGTAAAAAGGACACCACAGTGAAAAAATGGTCGGAGGACCTGAATAGACATCTCTCCAGAGAGGACTTATAAATTGTAAATAAGCACATGAAAAGATGCTCAGCATCATTAGTCATAGGCTTATACACATCAAAACTACAAAAGAAAGCACTTTGTACCAACTATTTGCTTATAATCAAAGACAGATAATAACAAGTGTTGGTAAGATTGGAGTGAACATGCATACAATGCTGGTGGGAGAAAAAGAGGCAGCCACTTTGGTAAATGGCTTGGCAGTTCTTTATAAGGTAAAAACATCGGGGCCTGGGTGGCTCAGCGGGTTAAGCATCAGACTTCAGCTCAGGTCATGATCTTGCAGTCTGTGAGTTCGAGCTCTGCATCAGGCTCTGTGCTGGAAGCTTGGAGCCTGGATCCTGCTTCGGATTCTGTGTCTCCATCCCTCTCTGCCCCTCCCCCGCTCACGCTCTGTCTCTCTCTCTCTCTCTCTCTCTCTCTGTCTCTCTCTCAAAAATAAATAAACATTAAAAAAAATGTAAAAGGTAAAAACATAGAGTTACCATATGTTACCCAGCAATTCCATTCCTAGGTCTCTACCCAGGAGAAATGAAAACACACATCCGCATAAACATTTATATACTAGTGTTCATAACTGCATTATTCCTGATAGTTAAAAAGTAGAGACAACCCAAATAAATGTCCATCAGCTGCTGAACGGATAAGCAGAATGTGGTGTATCATTCACACGATCCAGTGGAATATCATTCAGCATGAAAAAGGAATGAAGTACTGACCATGCTACGACATGGATGAATCTCAAAACATGCCACGTGAAAGAAGCCAGACACAAAAATGCTCTATATTGTATGATTCCATTTATATGAAATGCCGAGAAGAGGCATGGGGACAGAAAGTCAATTAGTGGCCGGGGAGGGTTGGGGAAGGGAGTTGGAGAGTGACTGGTAATGCCTAGAGAGTTTCTTTTTAGAATGAGGAAAATGGTCTAAAAAATTGTTTGTGGTGATAGTTTTACAACTCTGAATATACCAAACCAATGAATCGTCTACTGTGAAAGGGTTAATTGCATGGTATGTGAATTATATCTCTTTAGCTATTAAAAAACGAATAAGTGAGGTAATGTGTGGGAATATACTTTGAGCTACTTGAGAAGATATTATTGTAGTTTGACTGTAAGGCCTTTAAATAGTAGCAGGATGACTTAGATATTTTTCCTTGCTTGCAGGTCTGTGATTTTTATGCCATGACTCAACTTTATAAGGCTGTAACTCAGCAATATAAAATATTGAAAATGTTGAAACATTAAATGAAAACTGCTTGGCTTACTATTTTTATTTAATAGGATTTTCTGAATCTGTTAATTAGCAATAAGTAGAATGTCATTAAGGAATTAGGTTTTGAACCATAAAATTTTAGAGCTGGAAGAAACTTTAGAAGTCATGTATTCTAGGCCCCCTCATTTTGCTTTGCAAGTGAGAGAAATGAGTCTAAAGTTAACTAAGATGTCTTAGGTCAGAGAGTAAGTTCTAGAACCGAGTCAGTGCTCTTTCGCTGGACTACCATTGTTTTTGGTGCTGTAATAGTAGTAGCACTATTAATATCTTTAGCAGCTATTTGAATACTTCTATATCCTAGGCATTCTGTTAGGTACTTTATATTTTCTTGGTTACACAGTTTATGAAGTTGATTCATTTTACCTGTGTATTAGTTTCCTGTTGTTCTGTAACAAATTAACAAAAACTTAATGGCTTAAAACAATGCAAATTTATTACCCTATGGAAGCCCAGCATGGGTATTACTGTCAGCAGGGTGGCATTCCTTTCTGGAGATTTTAGGGGGCATCAGTTTTCTTGTCTTTTCCAGCTTCTAGAGGCTGCCCACATACTGTGACTTGTGGTCTCCTTCCATGTACAATGCCAGCGGTGGTGGGTCAAGTCTCACATGCAGTCTTTCTGGTTCTGATTCTTTGGCTTCTCTCTTTTCCCTTTAACACCCTTGTGGTTACTGTGGGTCCACTTAGACATTCCAGGATACTCTCCTTATTTTAAGGTCAGTTGCTTAGCAGCCTTAATTCCTGTTTCCATGTAACATAATATATCCACACATTCCAAGGATTAGGATGGTAGATATCCTTGAAGGAGCATTGTATGCCTACTGTGCCTACCACAGTTTGTTAAGAGGTATTAGATCAGAAAGGTTAAGTCATTCAAAGTTGCAACATTAGCAAATGAAAAAGCCGGTATTTTATAAACTGTGACTGTTACTTAGCATATTTTTTATGACAGCATGGTCTTTTCCACAAATGCTGTTTGACCTGACAAAGTAAATTGGATGGTGAGCGGTGTCCAAATAGTAAATAGCTCTTTCTTATTAAAGTAAATGTGATTTTACTTTAATAGTATCAAGGTATAGGCTATATTATTATGGAACAGTTAAAAGCATGGTAGAGGAGTATATTTATTGATATGGAAATGTGTATGACTCATCAAGGCTTTTCAGTTCATTAACACCCTCCCCCATTTTTCTCTATTCATTAGTTCCCTTCTGTCATCAAGTTTTTCCTTATCTAGCCTAGCTGCCCCAATTCAAGCTGCACTCCGGAAGATTCCCTCAATTCCTTTGCATCTCTTTGATCTCTCGTATCTGGCAAAGCCTTAGGACTGGATGAGCCCAACTACCTGCTTGTTGATTTCACGTCAGGGATATACTCAGCAGTCTCAAAACTGCGGAGCAGTCTTCCCACGTGGCTCTGTTATCTTACTCCCACAGCATACCTCCTCCATTCTTTCAAACAGCCTACCCCTCCCAGTGCCACTTGCCATCTTAGCTGTTTTCCATGGAGTGGACTGCTGTTGAGCATGGGTCCTTTTAGGAACACTCTTCTTTTGGCCTTTGTCACACCACCCTTTCCTGGGTTTCCTTTTCCCGTTCTGGCTAACCCTTTTTAGTCTTCTGTGTTGGTTCTTCCACTTTTACCTGACCACTGAAAAAGAAGTTCCTCAAGGTTCTTTTTTTTTTTTTTTTTCCTCACTTTGCACTTTTGGTTTTAAAAATGATTTATTTGAATATGTCTCCCATATTTATTTCTCAGACCCAGGTTTTATCAGCCTCAGCACTAGTGACATTTAAGGTGGGGTAAATTTTTGTTAGGGGGGCTGTCTTATGCACTGCAGCATGTTTAGCAACATCTCTGGCCTCTACCCACTAGATGCCAGTAGAACTGCCTCTATCCCAGAAGTGACAACTAAAAATGTGTCACACGTTGCAGTGTCTCCTGGGGGGTAGAATCACCCCCAGTTGAGAACCATTTGGCTAGACTAAAGCTGTCTTGAGGATCTAAGGATAACACAATATTGGCAGCTCCTTTTGAACGTCTCCTAGGCATCTCCTACTTAACATGATCAAAATGGACTCTTGTTATTTCCCCCTGATATACTCTTCCCCCAGCTTTCCTCATTTCATTTATGGCCTTACAGGCCATTGGAGATACTTTGACTTTTATTCTAAGTGGACTTGGGAACTATCAGAGGGTGTGGGGCTAGGAAATGATAGGATCTCACTTAGTGCAGATCATTGTTGAGAAGAGACTATGAGTTAGAAGGGTTAATATCTGTAATACCTGAAGAGTTCTCTTAAACTTAATGAGGAAAAAAATATCAAGACTTAGTACATAAGTGGACAGAAAATTTTAACAGATGAGTAATACTGCTAGTTGTAAAAATGGAGGAATATGTTCATCATCACAGGTAATCAAAGAAATGCATTTTAAATCTGCCTTGAGTCACCCCTTCTATTCTCTTGAAAGTACTAGAAATTAAAATAATGCCCAGTTCTGGTGAGCTTTTAATGAAGTGGGGCCATTCACGCTTACTTGTTTCTTATAGATACTCTCGGCCACTGGCGTTCCCTGATTTGTGTGATTTCAGATTCTCATGCCTTGTCTATATTGCATTTCCCCTTCTTCCTCCTGACCTCCTATTGACTCCTCATCTTTTGAGAGCAGCAGTCAGATGGGAGAGGCATCCCACCCCACTTAACACTGCTGGTGAGCCAGCCTTGATTTGCTGCCTTCAGCACTGCACTGTATTCCTGGGTATATGTGTCAACCCTTGCCTCTTGAGTGGGGGTTCTTGTGATTAGGGGGTGGTCAGTTGTCTCTGGGCCTGGCACACAGTGGTTGTTCAGTAAATGTTGAACTAAATTACTGAATTGTGATGGATGTTTTAATGAACTACAAGTATGTCAAGATGATGTGGTCACTGAAAGTATAATTATGAGTGTATTCTATGGCAGAATTTTATAACAATACTAAGGTATGTTTACTGTAATTTAACCACATTTGAAAAGTAATATGTAAAACATGAAATTTTAAAGATTTTAAATTATAGGTAATAAATAATTTTCTTTATTACATAAAGATAACTTTGTAATCTTCATGCTAAAATGTATAATTTTTAAAGTCAGCTGGCAGACTTCTCTCACCCTCTCCTCATCAAAGGCTACACTCTTTGTCTTGTTGAGTTATCTGGTTTAACTATCAGGAAACAGGGTAGACCTCCCCAGACTGTGGACTCACAGGGGTAGCTGCATTTGTGTGAATGAATTAAGTCTCCAAGCATACTTGAACTTTTATTATGATTGAATGTATATAGGTTGAGAAGTATTTTCCTTTTTCGTGTTTTTTTTTTTCCAAATGATTCCATCTCCTAGGTATATGGTGCTTAGTATTTTGGAGTTTATAAATGCATTCACATTATCAATGATACGTTATACAGCTTTTGATGATGTCAGATATAAATGGTAATTGACTTCTTTAAATTTTTCGAGTATCTACCATCTGTCGGTGACTGAGATACAGAATGCCTTCAGGGGAGTCCTTGTCTGGCAGGAAAGATGGGCAGCCATGATCACGTGATGAACATATGGTGGGGTGCAGGAGGAGGGAGAAGCAGTTATTTACCAAGAAAATCGGCAAGATAAGATGACTTTTTTCCCAGTAAGATGACTCTTGAGCAGGACTTCAGAAGATGAACTAGATTTTTGCCAAAAGGCGGAAAAAGGAAAGTATAAACAGAGAGGTGGAGGTGTGGAAGTATATGATGTGTTCACAAGCCACTGAAAAGCTTTAGAGAGGGAGATGACATGATTGTGTTTGTATTTTGGAAAGAAAACTGAGGTCCATATGCAGAATGATTGTTTCGAGGAGACACGTGAAGAGTGGTTCTCAGTCTTCTTCGCTTTGATTTTTGCATGCTTTCCCATATGATGTTTTTGTAATCATCCCTAGATTTCAATTGTAACATAGATAAGACAAGTTATATATTATGCACAGTTCTGGCCAGCCAACCATATGGCCTTTCTCAAATTAATAGCTGTATAACAGAGTGTCTCTTAGGAAATTCTGGATGAGAACCAGTGGATTAGAGGAATGAGATCAACTAAGAGGCCACTGCACTGTTCCAGACAAGAGGTGATGGCTTAAATCAGGGCAGTGACAGAAATGGATGGAAGGGAATATATATGAGACGTTTTCCTGTATAGACTTGGTGGACTTGAAGTGTGGGGGTAGGGAGAAAAAGGAATTACAGATCAGTGTTTCTCAGATTTTAATGTGCGCTTGAATTGCCTGGGGATTTTGTTAAAAGGTAGATCCTAATTCAGCATGTCTGGGGTGGGGCAGTCTTATGTTTCTAAAAAGATTCCAGGTCATGAACAACAAGCACTGTTGGTCCATGGACCAACCTTTAAATAACAAGGGTGAGAGAACTTGAGTGTCAGGCTCTAGTTTCCAGCTGGTAATGTCATTATCTGAAATGGGGAACACAGGAGAAAAGAAAGGTTGGAGTGGAGTCCTTTTGGGACATTAGGTATAAAATTGTAGGCACCTGGAAATTTGTATTTTTAACTCAAGAGAGAAATCAGCCCTAGAGATACAAATTTGGGAATCAGGATTTCATCGATTGTAGTAAAAGCTGTAAGAATGAATGACATTACCTACAAGAAAGAGGTAAGGGTAATATTAGAGTATATACTTACTCCCGTTTGCCAGAATTTTAATGCTCCATTTAAGTTACTTTATAAACTAGCAATGGGGAAGAAATTGGATAGACAGCCTCCTTTCTATGAACAGTGTGTACGTACAAATTTCAGGAGTGGAGAAGTCTTTGGAAAACTCCTTTATCTCTTGGTAATGACCATAGATCAGGTTAAATATTCCCTGGTCAGGTTAAAAATGAATTGAAGTACCTTCTGTTAGGTAAATTCATTTATACAAACAAATATGTATTAAACAGCTTCAAAATGCCAGCTACTTATCTACGCTCTAGGGCTAAAATAGTAGCAGATAAGATGTGTCACCCAAGTGACGGATTACGGGGGAGATAAGCAAAGTGATTACAGTACAGTGTGAGAGATACTGAGGTGGGGGAGTACAGCAAGGACACCTGTGATTCAGTGTGGGGATGAAGAACTATCTCTTGAGGAAGTATCATTTAAGCTGAGAAGAGAAGCCTGAGCCAGATGACCTAGAAGATGTGGGGGAGGGCATGACAGCAAAGGCTGGGAAGGGAAAAGGCCCTGCAGGTTGAAGAAGGGCAGTGGGGCTGACCCACAGAGCATGTGGTGTGGAGAGTAGTGAAAGATGAGGTTGGAGAGGTGAACAGAGTCCATGGCTAGGCCCTTTCTCCTGGGACTAGGTAGAGGGTGGAGGGAGAAAATGATGTATTTTCTAATGGAAAAAGTATTATTCTGCCTGGGTGTAGTTCAAACAATAGTCTTATGCGTATGGTTTTATAAGGGTTTTATGGACTGGCCCAGGACGGGAATGACTCATAGTAATATTGTTTCTATAGGAAAAATGTTTTGGGCTTCAAAAACTGTCTTACAATTTAACTTTCAATTTTATTTTTCACCATTTGGGGACTGCTTGGATACACATACAGTTCTAGGGCTTTTTGTTATTTGTGTTCAAATTGCACTTTCTCTAGTGTTTATCTACATGGCCACAGTGTTGATTTTCCACAGATGTAGTTGAAATGTTTTCTTTTCTTGAACAGATTTAGAAAAGGTATGGAAATAAAAATAGAAACCTTTTAATACACTGTTTGCTTTTCAGAGTGTTTGTTCTTTCAAGTTAAAGGTTTCCTCTGTAAACTATATTGTGGTATGATGTTATATACCAAGAAAGTCGGAAAATTGTTACAAACAGAAAGTAAAAGACATTGGTATGATTTCACTGCTGAAGTCAAAGGGAATGCAGAAGGTAAACAAAACAAGGCTTAAATACCTAGCTTTTAAAAATACGTTAATAATCATGAGGTTATCACCATCATCTTCTTCGTGGCTAACTATTGTTATTGTGAGAAATACTAGATATTTTAAAGCAGAATAGAGCTGTTAAGGCCTGTCCCTTTATAAAATAGATCTACATGAGCTTCATTTTGTTTAATAAATGAAACTTTAGTCTGGAAGTCCCTCAAATTCCCATGTCTCCAATAGGCAAAGTTAATTTTATTCACATCCATCTGAGTGAAAATGTCTTTCAGTATCAGAATGCTTTCAGCTGGCAAGTGACAGAAGACCCGATTGAAACTGAAAATATTAAGTTAATTTTATGATCTCATATAACTAGAAATTTGGAAGAAAGATGGTGTTATAGTTGGTTCATGTAGCAGCTAACTGCTGTTATGAGGCTCTCAGGATCTTTCTGTCTTTCCTTTCTAACATCTTAGATGAGTTAGCCTTTGTCCTCAGGCTTGTCCCCTTCTGGTCTGAAGATGACAGGCAGCTTTAGTTCCAAGCTTTATGTCCTCGTATAAAAGAACCCAAGATTGTAAGAAAGGAAGGTGTCTCTTGTCTTAGTTTAGGCTCTTGTAGAAAATACCAAAGGCTGGGTGGCTCAAACCACAAACATTTATTTTGCTTTGTTCTGGAGTCTGGGAAGTCCAAGATCAAGTTGCCCGAACATTCTTGGTGAGGGCCTCTTTCTGGCTTGAAGACCACCACCTGTATGCTGTTTCCTCACATGGCAGAGGGAGAGTGCTCTCTAGTCTCTTTCTCATTTTATAAGAACACTAATACCATTAGTGTTCTTATAAACTAAGAACATCCTCATATGAGGGCTCCACCCTCATAACCTGATGTAACCCTGATTACCTCCCAAATACCATCACAGTGGGGATTAGGGCTTTAATCTGTGAATTTTGTCAGGGTGGAGGGAGGCACAAAAATTCATGCCATAGCATCTTTTTTATGTCTTTTTTAAGAGTGAAAAAACACTTTTCCAGAAACCTCTCAGCAGACTTCACTAGTTGAATTTACATCATATAGCCCATTTCTAAACTGGTACGTGGCAAGAGATATAGAAGTCCTGTGATTGGCTTAGACTAGTCAGGACTCGTGGCCCTCCTGACTTCCCAGAGAAGAACTAAATTAAGATTCTGTTGTCCAGGAAGGAGAGTGGACCTGGAAGACAGCCACTGGTGCCTGCCATACCTTCCAAGGCCAGTTCCTCTGCCTGGGCTCTGAATCTTTTTCTACCTTTTAGAGGACTTTATTCTGTTAATCCTTTTTTTTTTTTTTTTTTTTTTTTAACATTTTTTTATTTTTGAGAGAGAGAGAGAGAGCGCGCGCACAAGCAGGGGAGGGGCAGAGAGAGAGGGATACACGGAATCAGAAGCAGGCTCCAGGTTCCAAGATGTCAGCACAGAGCCTGATGTGGGCTCAGACCCACAGACCGTGAGATCATGACCTGGGCCGAAGTCGAAGTTGGTGGCTTAACTGATTGAGCCACCCAGGCACCCCACTGTTCATCCTTTTTTAAATCACCTGTGTCTCTTCTCATTCTTTTAAAGCTATATTGAAAGAATCTACATGTGCTGTCTCCATTTCTCTTCCTACAGTGTAGTCCTTAAATTTACCGTAATCTGGATTCTGCTTAACCTTTCCTTTCCCTTCTGTCATCATCAGTGCCCACCTGATTGCCTGATTCTTCACCTGTATTACCGGTAGTGTTTGGCAAGACCATTGGCTCTGTAGGGTTAGCACACACCAGAATCATGTAGAGGGTGATTAAAAACATAGTTGACTGGGCTCCATCTCTAGAGTTTCTAATTCAGTAAGTCTGAGCTGGGGCTTGTACATTTGAGCTTACTTTTGATATTATTGATTTTACTAACTACTACCTTTTTCCCGAGTTTCAAAACTCAGAATTACCTCTCAAACCTGCCCTTCTTGTTCTTCCTGTATTCTCTGTTTTATTGATGAATACCAGTGTCTTTTTTTGTCAAGTAAGAAATCTGGAACTCATCCTGGTTTTTTATTCTTCCTTACCCCCATATATAGTCAATTCATGTGTCCTACTCTAAATGTCCTTCAAGTACATCATTTTTGTCTCCATCCCTATTGTTTCTGCATTAGTTTGAACACTCATTTCTTTTCACTTATGCTACTGGAATGATCTCTAAAGTGCTTGTCATATATCCAATTGCATATTTTCTCTTATTTATACTTCATACTGTTGCAGAGTGGTTTTTTTTTTGTTTTTTTTTTTTTTTAATGCAAGTCTGATCATATTATTCCTAAGCTCAGAATTCTTTGGGCTGTTAAACCTTCCAGATAAAATCCAGACTCCACGCCATGCAAGCAAAGAGCTTCAGGATTATGTCTACCCACCTGTCTAGTGTTTGCTTTTTCTCCCCTCTTCTTTACTGTACTTCAGTATTGAGCTTGACTTAATTCTTCTCTTGGGCTTTTGAGCCTTTGCATGTTTTCTCTTTGCCTGAAACATTTCTCCTTCCCCCTTCGCTGCTTTGGTAGGTCTTGCTTATCTTCCAAGACTTAGCCCAAGGATGCCTCTGCTATTGCCTCACTTCCCTGGTCCCTTTCCTTTTCTATTCCTGGAGATTAGGCGTTCCTTTCTGTACAACCATAGAAATATATAAATGGTACTCATTTAGTACTGAAACACTATTCAGTTCTGCAGGTTTATTGGGTACTTGCTCCCTCTAGGCTATAATTTCTATGAGGACAAAGATTGTACTTTTCATCTGTTTCCTAATATAGCACCTAACATAATAAGAAATGTTTGTCAAATGAATATTAAGGATCATTTTTACTGATAGAAACTGGTCATAAAATCAAATCTGAAAAACTTAGGACTCGGAAACAAACAGGAGGGTGACAGAAACACCTTAGACTTTATATATAGTTGGATTTGTTCAGGATGCTGGGTGGAATTTATGGTTCTTAGAGAATTTATAGGGGTTGGTGATAGGTTGTAGAAACCACATGAGTGATGTTCAAATTAGGTTACCTTTTTTATTTCCTGGAGAGTTAGGGTGAAATCTGGAAATAGGACTGCTGTTAAGTTTTTGGGCATATTAAGAACTCTGCCAAGTAGGATAAGCACAACTGATTGCAAAATTTTCTGATATATATATCTACACATATATGCATGTGTATATATATGATATGTATATTATATATGTGTGTATGTGTGTGTATATATATATATATATATATATATAAATAGGGAGTGTGTGTGTGTGTGTGTATATATATATATATATATATGTATACTCCCTATTTCATTGCTTGTTGAGAATTCTATGCAGATTTTAAAAAGTGATGGTTATTATAAAGCTGCCATCTCTGTTATATATAGATTTTATTTTCAATGTTTTAAAGGTTAGCTTATTTATCCACTATTTTTGAAAATATATATCTGCCAAAAATTTCATAGTAGTTGTATGCTCTAAGCTTGCATTGTCCATGTGGTAGCCATCAGCCACATATGATTATTTATATTTGAATTTAAACTAGTTAGAATTAAATTAACAATTCAATTCCTTAATCATGCTAGCCACATTTCAGGTGCTCAATAATTGGACAGTATAGACATAGGATAGAAACAGTGACTTTGAGTGGCATATTAGACCAGATGAACTTAACATATATATCCAGAACATCCCATCCCAAAACACCAGGATACACATTCAAGTATACATGGAACATTCTCCGGGATAGATCATTTGTTAGGCCACAGAATAAGTCTCAAGTTTAAGAAGACTGAAAGCATATCAAGCATATTTTTTTCAATCACAGCAGTGTAAAACTAGAAATTGATTACAAGAAGGAAACTGGAAAATCACACAAACACATGGAGGCTAAACAGCATGCTACTACACAACAGTGGGTCAACGAAGAATCAAAGACAAAATGAAAAAATACATATAGACAAATGAAGATGGAAGCATAGCAGTTCAAAATCTTTGGGATGCACTAAAAGCAGTTCTGAGAGGAAAGTTTGTAGTGATACAGTTATAGATCAAGAAATAGGAAAAATCTCAAATAGCAATCTAACCTTACACCTAAGGGCTTTGAAAAAAGAACAAACAAACCCAAAGTTAGAAGAGGGCGATAATAAGGATCAGAACAGAAATAAATGAAATAGAGGCTAAAAAAATAGAAAAGACCCATGAAACCAAGAGTGATTCTTTGAAAAGATAAATAAAATTGATAAACCTTTAGCCAGACTTGTCAAGAAAAAAAGAGAGGACTCAAATAAGAAATGCAGGAGGAAAAATAACAACTGACACTGTATGAAGGTCATGACATCATGGAATATAAAGGATTATAATAGGCTACTATGAAGAATTTTATGCCAACAAGTTGGATAACAGAAGAAACAGGTGACTTCCTAGAAGCATATGATCTTCCAAAACTGAATCAGGAAAAAGATAGAAAAATTGAACAGACTGATTACTAGTAATAAATTGAATTGGTAGTAAAAAATCTACCAACAAACAAGAGTCCAGGACCAGGTAGATTCACAGTTGAGTTCTACCAAACATTTAAAAAGAGTTAATACTGATTCTTCCTAAGCTATTTCAAGAAATAGAAGAAGGAAAACTTCCAAATTAATTTTATGAGGACAGCATTACCCTGATACCAAAACCAGACAAAGATGCTACAAAAAAAGAAAACTATAGGCCAGTAATACCTGATGAACATAGTTGCAAAAATCCTCAACAAAATATTAGCAAACTAAGTTCAACAATATATTAAAAGAATCATTCACAGCGATCACATGGAATTTATTCTAGGGGTACAAGGAGAGTTCAGTATCTGCAAGTCAGTCAACATGGTTCATCACATTAACAAGAGGAAGGGTAAAAACCACATGACCATCTCAATAGATATAGAAAAAGCATTTGACAACATTCAACATCCATTCATGATAAAAGTCTTCACAAAGTGGGTTTAGAGGGAACATACTTCACCATGATAAAGATCATATATGACAAACCCACACCCACAGCTAACATTATCTCAGTTGCAAAAACTAAAAGCTTTTCCTGTAAGATCAGGAATAAGACAAGGATGTCTTCTGTTACCACTTTTATTCAACATATACTGGAAGTCATAGCTGCAGCAGTCAGACAAGAAAAAAAAAATAAAAGGCATCCAGATTGGTAAGGAAGAAATAAAACTTCACTACTTAAGAGTGACATGATACTCATATATAGAAAACCCCAAAAAACTATTAGAACTGATAAATGAATTCAGTAAAGTTGCATGATACAAATTAATATATAGAAATCTGTTGCATTTCTATACACTAATACCAAACTAGCAGAAAAAGATATTAAGAAAATCCCTTTTACAGCTGTGCCAAAAAAATACGTAGGAATAAATTTAACATAAGAGGTGAAAGACCTATATTCTGAAAACTATAAGACGTTGAAAAAAGAAATTGAAGATGACTCAAACAAATGGAAAGATATACCATACTCATGGGTAGAATTGATATTGTTAAAATGTCCATAGTACCCAAAACAATCTACAGACTCAATGCACTTCCTTTCAAAATACCAACTATATTTTTCACAGAACTAGAACAATTATAAAATTTCCAGCTCATATAATTACAATTTTTTTCTTAGTTATGTACTGCTGATATTTTTAATGATTCTTTGAGATTTTGCAAGTGCTAAGGAATACATTAGTGTGGTGGTGGGGGTATATAATAGTGATTAAAACAGATTTCTTGCCTTCAGGGAAATTATACCATAATGGATGAGGTAAGACAGTGAACAACACATCAATAAACTATATAATTACAAAAAAAAAAAATCCCAAAATTTGTATAGAACTGCAAAAGACCTCAAATAGCCAAAAAAAATCTTGAGAAAGCACAAAGCTAGAGATACCAAGATCCTAGATTTCAAGATATACTACAAAGCTGTAGTAACCAAAACAGTACGACACACACACACACACACACACACAATGGAACAGGATAGAAAGCCTAGAAAGAAACCAAGCTTATATGGTCAATTAATCTATGACAGAAGAGGCAAGAATATGCAATGGGGAAAAAACAATCTCTTCAACAAATGGTATTGGTAAAACTGGATAGCTACATGTAAAAGAATGAAACAGGACCACTCTTAAACAATACACAAAGATAAACTCAAAATGATTAATGATTTAAATGTGAGAACTGAAACCATAAAAGTCCTAAAGGAAAGCATAGGAAGCATAGGCAGTAATCTCTTAGACTTCATGGCCTTCACAACATATTTATGGGTGTGTTGCCTGAGGCAAGGGAAACAAAAGCAAAAAAAAAAAAAAAAAAAAAAAAAAAAAGACTAAATGAGATTACACCAAAAAAGCTTTTGTACAGCAAAGAAAACTGTCAAGAAAATGAAAAGGCAGCCTACTGAATGGGAGAAGATATTTGCAAATGATATTTCTAAGAGGTTAATATCCAAAATATATAAAGACCTTAGATAACTCAATGCAGAAATCCCCCAAATAATCTGATTAAAAATGGGCAGAGGACCTGAATAGACATTTTCCCAGAGAAGACATACAGATGGTCAACAGACACATGA